>NC_088886.1:64853677-65190202 GCF_037157495.1 Lathamus discolor | reverse complement strand
TCTGCGAGGTGTCTCTCTTGCAGGCTGGCAAGAAAGAAGTTTGCTTTCGTTCCTGTGGGCTGCCCGGGTCCAGCGTGGGCCTGCTTCCATGGACACGCACATGGCAGGGCTGAAGACACAGGAATTCTTTTCACTGCAGTAGTGACTACTTAGGAAAGCCAAACCTCAATTCTTATGCGCATCCCTTGGAAGAAGGCAAAGAGGAAAACCGAGCTTTTCGGCGGAAGCCCTTCAGAAGAAAGCGTGCCCCTTTCTAACTGATGTGCTAGAGAAACAAGATCAGGCACTGGCCCTGCAGGCTGTGGGGTTACTGCTTCCGTCCTCCCCTTCCCAACCCCAAAGTGACTTGGGGCTGGCTGGCTCTAATTCAGGCATTCTGATTTATTAATCGAATGCTACGCTGCCGTTTCCCGACCTACTCACAGGAAACAGCTTACCTGAACTCCTCCGAATCCATAAGGAGCTAAATAGCGCTCACACTCAAGAGCAATATCGGCCCAGCGCCATTCAAAGAGATGTACGATAGACGTCCTCCCGGCCTGAGTGTTGGGGTTGTACTGCCCCCAGCAGAACCCTAGAGCTGCGAGCAGGAGGAGGACTCGCATGATGCCTTCAGTGTGGGGCTGCGGTCTCTCTGCTGGCAATTTATACTCCTGCAAGATGACACGGTTCCTACCGCAGCTGTCAAAATTCACACAGAGCAGATGCTATCAGTTATTATTTGGCTAGCTGGCTCGATACCCTTCTTCCGTTTTGTTTCTTCCTGGATTGCCCAACAGCTGAAGATAAAACACCTTTTCACAATGACTGTACTTTATCGTAAACCCAAATTCAGAATCGTACTCTTTCCAATCGTGCAAGCATGGATATCCAAGGGATTCCAAGAAGTAACGCACAGACCCTCAAGGGGGGCTCTGCAAGGAAACAGGAAAGGAAGGCGATAAAAAGACACCTGGAACTTTAACAGTGCTAGCAGAAGGAATGACTTTGCCAGCATTCGCAGGTGTCCAGGGCTCAGGATTAGTCCGAGCTCAAACCAGGCTACCTCTCGAGTCACTAACAGAAGTATCGCACAATACGTCGCAGGGCTGGGGGGGGGGCGGGGGGAGGGCTGCACCGGGTGAGCCACACTGGTAACCACAAACTGACCTTTTTTCATGTCTGACGGTTTTCTGGCATCGCTGCCCAGTCTCTGCTGGTTTTCTTCCCTCAGTTGCACAGAGCAAATGTTGTTCTACACGATTAAACGTGATTGGAGCTGCACGTGGTTCCCTCTCCAACAGAGACTCTGCGTAACGCTGACCAGCAGTTTCAGTGACCAGTGGTTCACCTGAGTCAAGGAAGGAAACCCAAAGTCAGCTCTAAAGGGATTATTCTCTCTACTCGCAGCAAGGATATAACAACACTCTGAGAGAACATGGAGAGCAGGGAGACCCTGACATTCAAGGAATATCTGTGAGGAAACCAAAGAATCTGCCAAACGGCACACCCACTGCAAGATAAAAGAAACCTCAGTGCACTTTATAGCTCAACTGTCACAGGCATGCTCTTTCTGAAAGTAGCCACGCCACTGAACATGTCACATGCCTTCTTCTCCTTGCCAGAATCGGTCTTCAAGGACAAAAAGCAGAAGCGGGGCCCATTTGCCCACCTGTTCGTTTACATGTCACGGGCCTTATGAAAGGTTTCTTTTTCCACTACAACTATGACAGACTAAATTACTGCAAACGACCTTGCCTACTCGCTGACAGCAAGGAACCTGTAAGATGATTACACATCTTGCGATTACCGGTCAAGTGAGCACAGACCCCTCCCCACCATTCCTCAGTACTAACAAGAGCAACCAAAAACGTGCACCCAGTTAATTTCTACATCGCTGGTCCCGGTGTGCTTCCACTGATGTCATGGCATATCGCTGCCTGACATTGTGTTTCCAGTGACCTGCGTTTGCTCCCGAAACACGATGTTATCAGCCAAAAAAGAGGAAGGACCGGTCCTTGACAGCCGGACGCAACGGGTAGAAAATGATTTCAGGGGTGTTCCAACACAAGGCAGATGGGAACCCAGCCCTCTGCCGCCCCCGTTTGAAAACTGTGTGGTTTAATCCATTTCATCTCCCCATAGAGTTGGAAACCTGGTGGCAGCGGACCCCCGGAGGATGTGGGTTCCAGGCTTCAAAATGAGACCTCCTCATGAGCAGGCTTTGACACTGCAAATGTCAAACTTGACTTTACTTACTAACTTGAGTAAAACTGCTTTCAAGCGGGCCTGTTCTTCTATGTCCCTATGTGGCCGTATTACAGCTCTGCCCATCGCTACCATGCTAACAATGGCAGCGGTTTCCCAGTGCGGTGCTGCAGCGTCAATGTGTACGCAAGACGTACCAGCATGTGACTGAGCAGTAAACCCTGACACAAGAACAAAGCTCAGAGGAGAGAGGAAAGTGACCTGGCCAGGAGCCTCGTGGAAAATAATGCAGGTGCTGGTTGTCCACAGGTGTTGCAAAGAATGCTGACTTATCTTAGCACAAAGAGGGCTGGAGGGTGGCCTTTATTTTAGGTGAACAGCCATGTCATTGGAGTGCATCTGCTGCAATGATAACACTCTATCCCTGAAATAATTCAAACAATATCAGTATCTTCCTGGTTTAGCCAGACAGGTGTGGGGAGTTTACACATGGCTCAGCACAACAGGGATTCTAAAAACTAAAGAGCTAACAGAAGATTTTTCCAAAGATGGCAATGGGCTCTAGCTGGCTTCAACCCACGTACTTCTTTCCAGTGACAGGAGATGCCCGGCATCCTGACAGCGAGGGTATTATAGACTCCACTAACGGAGATCACGCCGATACTGTGGTCGAACCGTATATCGCAATTGTTCTGTTTTGCCAGGTGTCACGTTTGTATTACGATTGCAGTATATTTTGTATCACACGGCTGAGTCAGAAAAAGGATCTAGCATCAGTTTTCTTCAACTAAGCAGACTGGATATTAAACGTTACGCCCTGCATGTGTGGAATAGCTAAAAGAAGCTGGTCTGAGAGCATTCGACTCTGACCCAGTCAGACCAATCCCTATGTTATCGTCCACCCTGCTGCTGTTCAGCTTCACCAAGTGAATAAGCAATACTGCTGTGTTGTATCATGATGATGGCTTGAAGGGTACGTAAAGGCAGTTAAGCGCACCTGCGTCTTAAGCGCACCATCCAAGCATCCCCAGACGGATTATTAGAAAGGAATCCGTACAAGACTAAGGTAGATGGCAGTCTTAAGGCTGCTCACAGAGAGATCTTAGACTTCACTTATCATCTTCACAAAACAAGAACGTCTACATTGACTGCTGCTCTCCAGACAGGTGAGTATCTTAATACGCTCCAAGGCTGAGATTGCCCTCCTCTCAGGAAAGAAACAGTGCTCAGATTTCAGTGGTTATCTGCCACAGCAAGACCCCTGGCAACCCCAGGAAGGGTAGCAAACAGTGGTCTCAGAGAAGCACAGACACAGCTATTACCGGAAAAGATAAAGCTGTCCTAGCTGAAAGACCTAGAAAGTCATGCCACAGGGGAGACACAGTCATCACCTTGATGGTCAGTTTTCAGCTGCCAAGATACTGCCACTGTCACGCCGCTACATGAGATGTCACGCTTTTAGACCAGCTTTCCTGAAGAATGGCTTCAGGGATGTTGTAGCACAAAGTAGATGTGGATCCATCCCTTTGCCAGCCCCGTTTGCATGACGAAGAGAGGAGCCTGTCTGCTTCCAAAGAGCAGAAGGGCTCCCTGCCCTGACCCTGGTGGCAAGCGACAGGTTTGCAAATAGCTCTTACCATCCTGCCACACGGCTCTCCCACTCTTTGACACCGCTCCAGGGAGCAGCCCCAGGGGCTGTGTTTTGCCTGCAGGTCCCCTGCCCTCAGCAAGGCGGTGCTGGCCACAGCGAGCAACGGAGACAGGCGGAAGGTCTGGCCTCTGGGACAGGCACACTACCTGGCCCCTTCCTCCCACACCATCGCTGCCTTGCCAGGCACCCGGAGCCCTTGGGCACGCTGAGAGCCATTATCCACCCTCCAGCAGCTGCACGCTCTCCCTCTCCCACCACAAAAGGCAGGCCTGTCCCTAGGAGTACACCTTGACCACAAAAAGAAGACGTCCGGGCGTTCCTCTGACAGTGGCCCCTCAGGACTGCGTTGCAATGAGTATTGTAGCCAAGCAGACATTCTGACTTAAAGCAGACTCACACTGACCTCGGCATTTCCTCACGGCTGACAATGAAGTCGGGAAAGCCGCCAAGTCTGTGCTCCTTCTGCGTAGTGCTCAGAGATGTTACTGGATAGGCAAGCCAAGCCCTCCACAGAGACAAGCATATGCTGGCGTTGACGCCACTGTCCAGAGCTCTAACCCATGCTTGAGTAAACGGCGCCCTTCTCAGGCACCTTTGGAACGGCCACAGTGAACATTTGTTCCCAGCAGGACACTGCGGCTAACCAGGTAAGGTCTGTGCTTTAGATCTGTACAGGCAGAGGCGGACTGTGAACCAGGCAGCCCGCTGGCTTGACTGGTGTCATGGGCTGGAATAACTGAATTGGCATGGCCCAGCTTCCTCTGCCGATGCAGAGCCCGGGCTTTGCTTTGCCGCAAGGAACAGATCCAACTCTCCTGGGTGCCTACGCACTACTGGCAGCTGACTGCCCACAGCGTGGCTCATCTGGGATGTAGATGTGTCAGTACGTATCGGCCCTAGAAGTAACACGTTTCTAACTCGCCCACGTGTTGCTTTGGGTCCCATTTATTTCTTGTATTTTACGCTCTCCCCTCTTTCTCTGATGTGGGAAACGGAGTGCTGCATTGCCTTAAAACACAGCACTGCACTGCCACTACTTGTGACGCGATAAAGTTACCGTCCGGTTCAGTAAGGGAAAATACACGACTCTTCAATTTGCTTGACATTTATTAATCACTAGATACAGAGAATCACTGCTGTTCAAATACCAGGGAGTCACCGGTTACGGGGGAAACGGTAATGCAGAGACCAAACGGAGAAGGATGTTTCTCCCGAGTTACAACTTGGCATTAACGTGAATTGCCATGAATGGATCTTCAGCCTGGTTACTAATCTGGAAATTAGCCATTCCGTCCCCAGAAACATACACCTGACTCCCAGTGCATCGGTTGCCCTCCTTATCTCCAGAAATAACATCACAGTAGGTACCAGCAGGCAGCCCAGTTTGCAAACTGACGTTCATATCCCTGCGTGAAAAGAAGTGGAACCTCTTTATCCAGTGCTTCCCAAACAGGTAATTCAAACCGGGTATAGAGGCTTTCTGAACCTGATGCTACTCCCTCACTTTGAACATTTGGCAATGTAGAGGGTGAGCTTTCCGATCCTATCCCCGCTTTGCTCCCTGCGCTCCCATTTTGGCTCTCTAGACCAGGCATGCGAGCCAAGGATCTCTGGCGCAGGCTGGCGCGAGCGCCCTCATCAGGAGAAAAGGCCATTCCCCTTCCCATCAGCGTTGCTCGTCAGGGATGCTGTGCTCTTCTCTGAGGACACGGTCTTCTCCCACTGACTTACCAGTCATCGTTATTGAAAACGATGAAGCCTTTATTGCCGCGGCCAAAAGCTACTTGGTTGCTGCCGTTGTCCCACCAGTTGGAGAAAGGCTGACCGTCCACCACGTTACGGAAGACAACCATGTTCCTGAAAATGCAAGGGATTGCTGTCCCTGGGGCTGCGAGGGCTCTAAAGCCACGAGGAATTCGAAGCAAAAGCAACAACTCTTACTTCTTTTCGTCTCCACAGCGACCTACCGGATTTGATGCCAGCGATGTTCACAAACCCAGTCATTGCCACAGGTAGTGTCTGCGTTGATCGTAACGGCCTTTGTTGATCCATCGGAGTTACTTGGTGGTCCAACCCAGTCATTGACGTCCTGTAGTTCAAAGGAGAAGGTTAAAACTTCTCACTGAAAAATTCAGAGAGCCTATCTGTAGACAAAAGCTAGGTGGGGCGTCCACCTGCTAGATCCCACGTGGGACAGAGAAATCACTTCACTAATCTGAACACGCCAGACCGCTTCTCTGGCCCTCTTCTGGTCCTCCTTCACCACGAAGCTCTGTTCAGCATGACGAGCTTACCTGTCCGTTTACAAAATGTCTTGGCCAGCGAAAACTTGACATCACACGTGTGAACCCATACGGATGAGCGAGCATGAAACCAACTGCCATTTTATAAAGCCTGTTGGTTGGACAAAGAGAGTCACGAGACATGGGACGAGAAACCGTGCCAGAAAACAGAGACGCAAACAAGCAGACGGAAGAAGCACCGCCCAGACAAGAGCCGTCCTTTACCTGGCGTCCCAGAAGGTCAGAATGGAAGCCCCACCGGCCCCGTGCCCCCGCTGGTTGTCGTGATTATCCACAAAGACCAGGGCTCTGTCGGAAGGCACAAAGCCCCAGCCTTCTCCCCAGTTCCTGGCCAAAAACACAGAGACTTGAACTTACCCTGGCCACCGCTGTACCCAGGCTACCCCAGTGCGTAAGTCGCAACATCTTCATCCTTACTTTAAGTAAGACATCTTTTCTCCATTCCACTTGCGGATCACCGTCCCCAGTCTGGCACCGTATTTGAATTCCGTCACTCGGCCGTTTCCAAAGTACTCACTGCCTGTGATCGGCTCTCCACCCAAGTCAATTACCTGGTACACAGAGGAGAAACTGTGCCCCTGTTCTTGTCTCACAGAGACAAAAAAGGCAGTGTACAGGCCGCAGCATTAGCTCTTGCCTTACACTTGGAGAGAAAAGATTCAAGTATGTTTATTTCTCCTGTGCAGGTCAGCTCAGAGTTGGCAGAATACACGGTGAACACGTGTGAGAGAACACGACTAAAGAAAGAAGAGGTGAAGCTCAAGGGCAAGAAGATGTGGAGGCATTTTTAGAGAAGTACTTAGGGCTGCAGGGCTGCTCCCAAGAAAAGCCTAGCTCTCTCTACAGCAAAGGCCTCCGAAGGAGGGAGGTACAAGAGGTACTAAAGACAAAGGCAAACCATTGAGGAGAAAAGATGGAGATTACCTCCTGGTAAATGAAAGGTCTTGTTCCTGCAGAAAACCATCGAGTATTTAGATCTTTCAGCTTGTCCAGAAATGCTTTAATGTCCTCAGGCCACATATGCTTGGCAGCATCAATTCGGAAGCCTGCTACGCCAATATCAATGAGATGGTTCATGTACTGAGCAACTTCTGAGCGGACATAGTCCTTCTCCAGGGCCAGATCAAGAAGGCCAGACAAGCGACAGTCCCGGATCTGGAAAATGAAGGGAAAAAAAACCCCAGAAGAGTTAGGAGGTGCCACTCTGTCAGCTTGTAACACCTTCCAGTGAAATGCTTACACCTTTAGAGCCATGAAATCAATTCTGTTTGTTTGCCATATGACCTCATGCTCGGCATAATAAAGCTGTGGGAAGAAGAAGGAAGGGGGGACGCTGGGAGAGAGGAGGGTTTGTGATGTAGCCCCACTGTCCTGGAGATGGCTGAACAACTGCCTACGGTCGGCAAGTGCTGACTGAATTCATCGTTCCGCTTTGCTTGCGTGTGTGGCTTTTGCCTTCCCTGTTCAGCTTGTCTTTATCTCAACCCCGAAGGAGGAGCGGCAACCTTGCGAAAAGAACTGCCACACGCGTCACCAACCAAAACGAGTCAGTCGCTCAGCCAAGGGCCCAGTTTGCGCTGCTGTCAGGTTTCCATGGGGGCTCCTGATCAATATCAGCTGAGTTTACGAGCTGTAAGAAAGAGCTCACTGGCTGAGCTGAGCACACTGGGCCCACTGCAGGAGCCAGGTCCTGCACGTGCCTACGGGCAACATGTGCGGAGGGTTCTTGATTTCTCAGTACTTGGAACGTTTGGCACGAGAAGTGCCTTTCTTGACCCCATGCTCACTACTTCATTCAGTTGTCAGGTGACCAAGCACAGCTTCGGTGAGAAACCAATGCCTTTCTTTGGCCTCCCTGTAATGTTTACACAGCAGGGTTTAAGAAAAGGAGAACAAAACAAAACACAAAACCCAACAAGCAGACAAATTAGAAAAGCAAGAAAAGAAAAAGCTTTCCAACTTTTGTCCGAGAAAGTTACCTGATATTTATCACTATAACTTTCAATTTCTCCACTTCGAGTTTTACATTTGCCATCATTGAAATCCCAGGCAGAGTACGGCACAGCTGGAAATTCTCTGTTGCCGGCATTAAAGTAGCTTCCGCAGGTAGAATGAGTGCCTGAGCCACCCCCGGAGCCACACATGTGGTTGACGACAGCATCCACATAAATGCGCACCTGGAAAAGCAACAAGTGCATTTCAGTATGGTTTGCAGAGATGGGGAAGGGAGAGACAGAGCTCCACCACATCACCATTCACTCGGATTTGCTGGTCCCCTACAGTTCGTTCTCAGTTGATGCCTCCTTTGAGGAGAGAAGCACTAAATTCCCTCAGCTGATACGGCACTCCTTGCCGTACCAGATACAGATTGTCAGTGCACTTACTCCAACGTTGTTGCATCTGGTCACCATGTCTCTGAACTCGTCTTCATTTCCTGACCGAGTGCAGAGCTTGTAGCTGATGGGCTGGTATCTTTCCCACCAGGGTCTGTTTGGGTTAGTAACGACAATGTTTTCATTTGGAGGTGAAACCTGCGGAGGAAATGGTGCGCTTTGAGGGGAAATCCACTGGGTTTATTTCAAGGTTTTAAGGATCACACCTGCACTCGGCACCTCCGCCCCTCAGGGGCAGGCTCGCGCCTAACCCAGTCTCTCTCACCCACAGCGTGAGCTCAGCTCTGCGAGGTGTCTCTCTTGCAGGCTGGCAAGAAAGAAGTTTGCTTTCGTTCCTGTGGGCTGCCCGGGTCCAGCGTGGGCCTGCTTCCATGGACACGCACATGGCAGGGCTGAAGACACAGGAATTCTTTTCACTGCAGTAGTGACTACTTAGGAAAGCCAAACCTCAATTCTTATGCGCATCCCTTGGAAGAAGGCAAAGAGGAAAACCGAGCTTTTCGGCGGAAGCCCTTCAGAAGAAAGCGTGCCCCTTTCTAACTGATGTGCTAGAGAAACAAGATCAGGCACTGGCCCTGCAGGCTGTGGGGTTACTGCTTCCGTCCTCCCCTTCCCAACCCCAAAGTGACTTGGGGCTGGCTGGCTCTAATTCAGGCATTCTGATTTATTAATCGAATGCTACGCTGCCGTTTCCCGACCTACTCACAGGAAACAGCTTACCTGAACTCCTCCGAATCCATAAGGAGCTAAATAGCGCTCACACTCAAGAGCAATATCGGCCCAGCGCCATTCAAAGAGATGTACGATAGACGTCCTCCCGGCCTGAGTGTTGGGGTTGTACTGCCCCCAGCAGAGCCCTAGAGCTGCGAGCAGGAGGAGGACTCGCATGATGCCTTCAGTGTGGGGCTGCGGTCTCTCTGCTGGCAATTTATACTCCTGCAAGATGACACGGTTCCTACCGCAGCTGTCAAAATTCACACAGAGCAGATGCTATCAGTTATTATTTGGCTAGCTGGCTCGATACCCTTCTTCCGTTTTGTTTCTTCCTGGATTGCCCAACAGCTGAAGATAAAACACCTTTTCACAATGACTGTACTTTATCGTAAACCCAAATTCAGAATCGTACTCTTTCCAATCGTGCAAGCATGGATATCCAAGGGATTCCAAGAAGTAACGCACAGACCCTCAAGGGGGGCTCTGCAAGGAAACAGGAAAGGAAGGCGATAAAAAGACACCTGGAACTTTAACAGTGCTAGCAGAAGGAATGACTTTGCCAGCATTCGCAGGTGTCCAGGGCTCAGGATTAGTCCGAGCTCAAACCAGGCTACCTCTCGAGTCACTAACAGAAGTATCGCACAATACGTCGCAGGGCTGGGGGGGGGGCGGGGGGAGGGCTGCACCGGGTGAGCCACACTGGTAACCACAAACTGACCTTTTTTCATGTCTGACGGTTTTCTGGCATCGCTGCCCAGTCTCTGCTGGTTTTCTTCCCTCAGTTGCACAGAGCAAATGTTGTTCTACACGATTAAACGTGATTGGAGCTGCACGTGGTTCCCTCTCCAACAGAGACTCTGCGTAACGCTGACCAGCAGTTTCAGTGACCAGTGGTTCACCTGAGTCAAGGAAGGAAACCCAAAGTCAGCTCTAAAGGGATTATTCTCTCTACTCGCAGCAAGGATATAACAACACTCTGAGAGAACATGGAGAGCAGGGAGACCCTGACATTCAAGGAGTATCTGTGAGGAAACCAAAGAATCTGCCAAACGGCACACCCACTGCAAGATAAAAGAAACCTCAGTGCACTTTATAGCTCAACTGTCACAGGCATGCTCTTTCTGAAAGTAGCCACGCCACTGAACATGTCACATGCCTTCTTCTCCTTGCCAGAATCGGTCTTCAAGGACAAAAAGCAGAAGCGGGGCCCATTTGCCCACCTGTTCGTTTACATGTCACGGGCCTTATGAAAGGTTTCTTTTTCCACTACAACTATGACAGACTAAATTACTGCAAACGACCTTGCCTACTCGCTGACAGCAAGGAACCTGTAAGATGATTACACATCTTGCGATTACCGGTCAAGTGAGCACAGACCCCTCCCCACCATTCCTCAGTACTAACAAGAGCAACCAAAAACGTGCACCCAGTTAATTTCTACATCGCTGGTCCCGGTGTGCTTCCACTGATGTCATGGCATATCGCTGCCTGACATTGTGTTTCCAGTGACCTGCGTTTGCTCCCGAAACACGATGTTATCAGCCAAAAAAGAGGAAGGACCGGTCCTTGACAGCCGGACGCAACGGGTAGAAAATGATTTCAGGGGTGTTCCAACACAAGGCAGATGGGAACCCAGCCCTCTGCCGCCCCCGTTTGAAAACTGTGTGGTTTAATCCATTTCATCTCCCCATAGAGTTGGAAACCTGGTGGCAGCGGACCCCCGGAGGATGTGGGTTCCAGGCTTCAAAATGAGACCTCCTCATGAGCAGGCTTTGACACTGCAAATGTCAAACTTGACTTTACTTACTAACTTGAGTAAAACTGCTTTCAAGCGGGCCTGTTCTTCTATGTCCCTATGTGGCCGTATTACAGCTCTGCCCATCGCTACCATGCTAACAATGGCAGCGGTTTCCCAGTGCGGTGCTGCAGCGTCAATGTGTACGCAAGACGTACCAGCATGTGACTGAGCAGTAAACCCTGACACAAGAACAAAGCTCAGAGGAGAGAGGAAAGTGACCTGGCCAGGAGCCTCGTGGAAAATAATGCAGGTGCTGGTTGTCCACAGGTGTTGCAAAGAATGCTGACTTATCTTAGCACAAAGAGGGCTGGAGGGTGGCCTTTATTTTAGGTGAACAGCCATGTCATTGGAGTGCATCTGCTGCAATGATAACACTCTATCCCTGAAATAATTCAAACAATATCAGTATCTTCCTGGTTTAGCCAGACAGGTGTGGGGAGTTTACACATGGCTCAGCACAACAGGGATTCTAAAAACTAAAGAGCTAACAGAAGATTTTTCCAAAGATGGCAATGGGCTCTAGCTGGCTTCAACCCACGTACTTCTTTCCAGTGACAGGAGATGCCCGGCATCCTGACAGCGAGGGTATTATAGACTCCACTAACGGAGATCACGCCGATACTGTGGTCGAACCGTATATCGCAATTGTTCTGTTTTGCCAGGTGTCACGTTTGTATTACGATTGCAGTATATTTTGTATCACACGGCTGAGTCAGAAAAAGGATCTAGCATCAGTTTTCTTCAACTAAGCAGACTGGATATTAAACGTTACGCCCTGCATGTGTGGAATAGCTAAAAGAAGCTGGTCTGAGAGCATTCGACTCTGACCCAGTCAGACCAATCCCTATGTTATCGTCCACCCTGCTGCTGTTCAGCTTCACCAAGTGAATAAGCAATACTGCTGTGTTGTATCATGATGATGGCTTGAAGGGTACGTAAAGGCAGTTAAGCGCACCTGCGTCTTAAGCGCACCATCCAAGCATCCCCAGACGGATTATTAGAAAGGAATCCGTACAAGACTAAGGTAGATGGCAGTCTTAAGGCTGCTCACAGAGAGATCTTAGACTTCACTTATCATCTTCACAAAACAAGAACGTCTACATTGACTGCTGCTCTCCAGACAGGTGAGTATCTTAATACGCTCCAAGGCTGAGATTGCCCTCCTCTCAGGAAAGAAACAGTGCTCAGATTTCAGTGGTTATCTGCCACAGCAAGACCCCTGGCAACCCCAGGAAGGGTAGCAAACAGTGGTCTCAGAGAAGCACAGACACAGCTATTACCGGAAAAGATAAAGCTGTCCTAGCTGAAAGACCTAGAAAGTCATGCCACAGGGGAGACACAGTCATCACCTTGATGGTCAGTTTTCAGCTGCCAAGATACTGCCACTGTCACGCCGCTACATGAGATGTCACGCTTTTAGACCAGCTTTCCTGAAGAATGGCTTCAGGGATGTTGTAGCACAAAGTAGATGTGGATCCATCCCTTTGCCAGCCCCGTTTGCATGACGAAGAGAGGAGCCTGTCTGCTTCCAAAGAGCAGAAGGGCTCCCTGCCCTGACCCTGGTGGCAAGCGACAGGTTTGCAAATAGCTCTTACCATCCTGCCACACGGCTCTCCCACTCTTTGACACCGCTCCAGGGAGCAGCCCCAGGGGCTGTGTTTTGCCTGCAGGTCCCCTGCCCTCAGCAAGGCGGTGCTGGCCACAGCGAGCAACGGAGACAGGCGGAAGGTCTGGCCTCTGGGACAGGCACACTACCTGGCCCCTTCCTCCCACACCATCGCTGCCTTGCCAGGCACCCGGAGCCCTTGGGCACGCTGAGAGCCATTATCCACCCTCCAGCAGCTGCACGCTCTCCCTCTCCCACCACAAAAGGCAGGCCTGTCCCTAGGAGTACACCTTGACCACAAAAAGAAGACGTCCGGGCGTTCCTCTGACAGTGGCCCCTCAGGACTGCGTTGCAATGAGTATTGTAGCCAAGCAGACATTCTGACTTAAAGCAGACTCACACTGACCTCGGCATTTCCTCACGGCTGACAATGAAGTCGGGAAAGCCGCCAAGTCTGTGCTCCTTCTGCGTAGTGCTCAGAGATGTTACTGGATAGGCAAGCCAAGCCCTCCACAGAGACAAGCATATGCTGGCGTTGACGCCACTGTCCAGAGCTCTAACCCATGCTTGAGTAAACGGCGCCCTTCTCAGGCACCTTTGGAACGGCCACAGTGAACATTTGTTCCCAGCAGGACACTGCGGCTAACCAGGTAAGGTCTGTGCTTTAGATCTGTACAGGCAGAGGCGGACTGTGAACCAGGCAGCCCGCTGGCTTGACTGGTGTCATGGGCTGGAATAACTGAATTGGCATGGCCCAGCTTCCTCTGCCGATGCAGAGCCCGGGCTTTGCTTTGCCGCAAGGAACAGATCCAACTCTCCTGGGTGCCTACGCACTACTGGCAGCTGACTGCCCACAGCGTGGCTCATCTGGGATGTAGATGTGTCAGTACGTATCGGCCCTAGAAGTAACACGTTTCTAACTCGCCCACGTGTTGCTTTGGGTCCCATTTATTTCTTGTATTTTACGCTCTCCCCTCTTTCTCTGATGTGGGAAACGGAGTGCTGCATTGCCTTAAAACACAGCACTGCACTGCCACTACTTGTGACGCGATAAAGTTACCGTCCGGTTCAGTAAGGGAAAATACACGACTCTTCAATTTGCTTGACATTTATTAATCACTAGATACAGAGAATCACTGCTGTTCAAATACCAGGGAGTCACCGGTTACGGGGGAAACGGTAATGCAGAGACCAAACGGAGAAGGATGTTTCTCCCGAGTTACAACTTGGCATTAACGTGAATTGCCATGAATGGATCTTCAGCCTGGTTACTAATCTGGAAATTAGCCATTCCGTCCCCAGAAACATACACCTGACTCCCAGTGCATCGGTTGCCCTCCTTATCTCCAGAAATAACATCACAGTAGGTACCAGCAGGCAGCCCAGTTTGCAAACTGACGTTCATATCCCTGCGTGAAAAGAAGTGGAACCTCTTTATCCAGTGCTTCCCAAACAGGTAATTCAAACCGGGTATAGAGGCTTTCTGAACCTGATGCTACTCCCTCACTTTGAACATTTGGCAATGTAGAGGGTGAGCTTTCCGATCCTATCCCCGCTTTGCTCCCTGCGCTCCCATTTTGGCTCTCTAGACCAGGCATGCGAGCCAAGGATCTCTGGCGCAGGCTGGCGCGAGCGCCCTCATCAGGAGAAAAGGCCATTCCCCTTCCCATCAGCGTTGCTCGTCAGGGATGCTGTGCTCTTCTCTGAGGACACGGTCTTCTCCCACTGACTTACCAGTCATCGTTATTGAAAACGATGAAGCCTTTATTGCCGCGGCCAAAAGCTACTTGGTTGCTGCCGTTGTCCCACCAGTTGGAGAAAGGCTGACCGTCCACCACGTTACGGAAGACAACCATGTTCCTGAAAATGCAAGGGATTGCTGTCCCTGGGGCTGCGAGGGCTCTAAAGCCACGAGGAATTCGAAGCAAAAGCAACAACTCTTACTTCTTTTCGTCTCCACAGCGACCTACCGGATTTGATGCCAGCGATGTTCACAAACCCAGTCATTGCCACAGGTAGTGTCTGCGTTGATCGTAACGGCCTTTGTTGATCCATCGGAGTTACTTGGTGGTCCAACCCAGTCATTGACGTCCTGTAGTTCAAAGGAGAAGGTTAAAACTTCTCACTGAAAAATTCAGAGAGCCTATCTGTAGACAAAAGCTAGGTGGGGCGTCCACCTGCTAGATCCCACGTGGGACAGAGAAATCACTTCACTAATCTGAACACGCCAGACCGCTTCTCTGGCCCTCTTCTGGTCCTCCTTCACCACGAAGCTCTGTTCAGCATGACGAGCTTACCTGTCCGTTTACAAAATGTCTTGGCCAGCGAAAACTTGACATCACACGTGTGAACCCATACGGATGAGCGAGCATGAAACCAACTGCCATTTTATAAAGCCTGTTGGTTGGACAAAGAGAGTCACGAGACATGGGACGAGAAACCGTGCCAGAAAACAGAGACGCAAACAAGCAGACGGAAGAAGCACCGCCCAGACAAGAGCCGTCCTTTACCTGGCGTCCCAGAAGGTCAGAATGGAAGCCCCACCGGCCCCGTGCCCCCGCTGGTTGTCGTGATTATCCACAAAGACCAGGGCTCTGTCGGAAGGCACAAAGCCCCAGCCTTCTCCCCAGTTCCTGGCCAAAAACACAGAGACTTGAACTTACCCTGGCCACCGCTGTACCCAGGCTACCCCAGTGCGTAAGTCGCAACATCTTCATCCTTACTTTAAGTAAGACATCTTTTCTCCATTCCACTTGCGGATCACCGTCCCCAGTCTGGCACCGTATTTGAATTCCGTCACTCGGCCGTTTCCAAAGTACTCACTGCCTGTGATCGGCTCTCCACCCAAGTCAATTACCTGGTACACAGAGGAGAAACTGTGCCCCTGTTCTTGTCTCACAGAGACAAAAAAGGCAGTGTACAGGCCGCAGCATTAGCTCTTGCCTTACACTTGGAGAGAAAAGATTCAAGTATGTTTATTTCTCCTGTGCAGGTCAGCTCAGAGTTGGCAGAATACACGGTGAACACGTGTGAGAGAACACGACTAAAGAAAGAAGAGGTGAAGCTCAAGGGCAAGAAGATGTGGAGGCATTTTTAGAGAAGTACTTAGGGCTGCAGGGCTGCTCCCAAGAAAAGCCTAGCTCTCTCTACAGCAAAGGCCTCCGAAGGAGGGAGGTACAAGAGGTACTAAAGACAAAGGCAAACCATTGAGGAGAAAAGATGGAGATTACCTCCTGGTAAATGAAAGGTCTTGTTCCTGCAGAAAACCATCGAGTATTTAGATCTTTCAGCTTGTCCAGAAATGCTTTAATGTCCTCAGGCCACATATGCTTGGCAGCATCAATTCGGAAGCCTGCTACGCCAATATCAATGAGATGGTTCATGTACTGAGCAACTTCTGAGCGGACATAGTCCTTCTCCAGGGCCAGATCAAGAAGGCCAGACAAGCGACAGTCCCGGATCTGGAAAATGAAGGGAAAAAAAACCCCAGAAGAGTTAGGAGGTGCCACTCTGTCAGCTTGTAACACCTTCCAGTGAAATGCTTACACCTTTAGAGCCATGAAATCAATTCTGTTTGTTTGCCATATGACCTCATGCTCGGCATAATAAAGCTGTGGGAAGAAGAAGGAAGGGGGGACGCTGGGAGAGAGGAGGGTTTGTGATGTAGCCCCACTGTCCTGGAGATGGCTGAACAACTGCCTACGGTCGGCAAGTGCTGACTGAATTCATCGTTCCGCTTTGCTTGCGTGTGTGGCTTTTGCCTTCCCTGTTCAGCTTGTCTTTATCTCAACCCCGAAGGAGGAGCGGCAACCTTGCGAAAAGAACTGCCACACGCGTCACCAACCAAAACGAGTCAGTCGCTCAGCCAAGGGCCCAGTTTGCGCTGCTGTCAGGTTTCCATGGGGGCTCCTGATCAATATCAGCTGAGTTTACGAGCTGTAAGAAAGAGCTCACTGGCTGAGCTGAGCACACTGGGCCCACTGCAGGAGCCAGGTCCTGCACGTGCCTACGGGCAACATGTGCGGAGGGTTCTTGATTTCTCAGTACTTGGAACGTTTGGCACGAGAAGTGCCTTTCTTGACCCCATGCTCACTACTTCATTCAGTTGTCAGGTGACCAAGCACAGCTTCGGTGAGAAACCAATGCCTTTCTTTGGCCTCCCTGTAATGTTTACACAGCAGGGTTTAAGAAAAGGAGAACAAAACAAAACACAAAACCCAACAAGCAGACAAATTAGAAAAGCAAGAAAAGAAAAAGCTTTCCAACTTTTGTCCGAGAAAGTTACCTGATATTTATCACTATAACTTTCAATTTCTCCACTTCGAGTTTTACATTTGCCATCATTGAAATCCCAGGCAGAGTACGGCACAGCTGGAAATTCTCTGTTGCCGGCATTAAAGTAGCTTCCGCAGGTAGAATGAGTGCCTGAGCCACCCCCGGAGCCACACATGTGGTTGACGACAGCATCCACATAAATGCGCACCTGGAAAAGCAACAAGTGCATTTCAGTATGGTTTGCAGAGATGGGGAAGGGAGAGACAGAGCTCCACCACATCACCATTCACTCGGATTTGCTGGTCCCCTACAGTTCGTTCTCAGTTGATGCCTCCTTTGAGGAGAGAAGCACTAAATTCCCTCAGCTGATACGGCACTCCTTGCCGTACCAGATACAGATTGTCAGTGCACTTACTCCAACGTTGTTGCATCTGGTCACCATGTCTCTGAACTCGTCTTCATTTCCTGACCGAGTGCAGAGCTTGTAGCTGATGGGCTGGTATCTTTCCCACCAGGGTCTGTTTGGGTTAGTAACGACAATGTTTTCATTTGGAGGTGAAACCTGCGGAGGAAATGGTGCGCTTTGAGGGGAAATCCACTGGGTTTATTTCAAGGTTTTAAGGATCACACCTGCACTCGGCACCTCCGCCCCTCAGGGGCAGGCTCGCGCCTAACCCAGTCTCTCTCACCCACAGCGTGAGCTCAGCTCTGCGAGGTGTCTCTCTTGCAGGCTGGCAAGAAAGAAGTTTGCTTTCGTTCCTGTGGGCTGCCCGGGTCCAGCGTGGGCCTGCTTCCATGGACACGCACATGGCAGGGCTGAAGACACAGGAATTCTTTTCACTGCAGTAGTGACTACTTAGGAAAGCCAAACCTCAATTCTTATGCGCATCCCTTGGAAGAAGGCAAAGAGGAAAACCGAGCTTTTCGGCGGAAGCCCTTCAGAAGAAAGCGTGCCCCTTTCTAACTGATGTGCTAGAGAAACAAGATCAGGCACTGGCCCTGCAGGCTGTGGGGTTACTGCTTCCGTCCTCCCCTTCCCAACCCCAAAGTGACTTGGGGCTGGCTGGCTCTAATTCAGGCATTCTGATTTATTAATCGAATGCTACGCTGCCGTTTCCCGACCTACTCACAGGAAACAGCTTACCTGAACTCCTCCGAATCCATAAGGAGCTAAATAGCGCTCACACTCAAGAGCAATATCGGCCCAGCGCCATTCAAAGAGATGTACGATAGACGTCCTCCCGGCCTGAGTGTTGGGGTTGTACTGCCCCCAGCAGAGCCCTAGAGCTGCGAGCAGGAGGAGGACTCGCATGATGCCTTCAGTGTGGGGCTGCGGTCTCTCTGCTGGCAATTTATACTCCTGCAAGATGACACGGTTCCTACCGCAGCTGTCAAAATTCACACAGAGCAGATGCTATCAGTTATTATTTGGCTAGCTGGCTCGATACCCTTCTTCCGTTTTGTTTCTTCCTGGATTGCCCAACAGCTGAAGATAAAACACCTTTTCACAATGACTGTACTTTATCGTAAACCCAAATTCAGAATCGTACTCTTTCCAATCGTGCAAGCATGGATATCCAAGGGATTCCAAGAAGTAACGCACAGACCCTCAAGGGGGGCTCTGCAAGGAAACAGGAAAGGAAGGCGATAAAAAGACACCTGGAACTTTAACAGTGCTAGCAGAAGGAATGACTTTGCCAGCATTCGCAGGTGTCCAGGGCTCAGGATTAGTCCGAGCTCAAACCAGGCTACCTCTCGAGTCACTAACAGAAGTATCGCACAATACGTCGCAGGGCTGGGGGGGGGGCGGGGGGAGGGCTGCACCGGGTGAGCCACACTGGTAACCACAAACTGACCTTTTTTCATGTCTGACGGTTTTCTGGCATCGCTGCCCAGTCTCTGCTGGTTTTCTTCCCTCAGTTGCACAGAGCAAATGTTGTTCTACACGATTAAACGTGATTGGAGCTGCACGTGGTTCCCTCTCCAACAGAGACTCTGCGTAACGCTGACCAGCAGTTTCAGTGACCAGTGGTTCACCTGAGTCAAGGAAGGAAACCCAAAGTCAGCTCTAAAGGGATTATTCTCTCTACTCGCAGCAAGGATATAACAACACTCTGAGAGAACATGGAGAGCAGGGAGACCCTGACATTCAAGGAGTATCTGTGAGGAAACCAAAGAATCTGCCAAACGGCACACCCACTGCAAGATAAAAGAAACCTCAGTGCACTTTATAGCTCAACTGTCACAGGCATGCTCTTTCTGAAAGTAGCCACGCCACTGAACATGTCACATGCCTTCTTCTCCTTGCCAGAATCGGTCTTCAAGGACAAAAAGCAGAAGCGGGGCCCATTTGCCCACCTGTTCGTTTACATGTCACGGGCCTTATGAAAGGTTTCTTTTTCCACTACAACTATGACAGACTAAATTACTGCAAACGACCTTGCCTACTCGCTGACAGCAAGGAACCTGTAAGATGATTACACATCTTGCGATTACCGGTCAAGTGAGCACAGACCCCTCCCCACCATTCCTCAGTACTAACAAGAGCAACCAAAAACGTGCACCCAGTTAATTTCTACATCGCTGGTCCCGGTGTGCTTCCACTGATGTCATGGCATATCGCTGCCTGACATTGTGTTTCCAGTGACCTGCGTTTGCTCCCGAAACACGATGTTATCAGCCAAAAAAGAGGAAGGACCGGTCCTTGACAGCCGGACGCAACGGGTAGAAAATGATTTCAGGGGTGTTCCAACACAAGGCAGATGGGAACCCAGCCCTCTGCCGCCCCCGTTTGAAAACTGTGTGGTTTAATCCATTTCATCTCCCCATAGAGTTGGAAACCTGGTGGCAGCGGACCCCCGGAGGATGTGGGTTCCAGGCTTCAAAATGAGACCTCCTCATGAGCAGGCTTTGACACTGCAAATGTCAAACTTGACTTTACTTACTAACTTGAGTAAAACTGCTTTCAAGCGGGCCTGTTCTTCTATGTCCCTATGTGGCCGTATTACAGCTCTGCCCATCGCTACCATGCTAACAATGGCAGCGGTTTCCCAGTGCGGTGCTGCAGCGTCAATGTGTACGCAAGACGTACCAGCATGTGACTGAGCAGTAAACCCTGACACAAGAACAAAGCTCAGAGGAGAGAGGAAAGTGACCTGGCCAGGAGCCTCGTGGAAAATAATGCAGGTGCTGGTTGTCCACAGGTGTTGCAAAGAATGCTGACTTATCTTAGCACAAAGAGGGCTGGAGGGTGGCCTTTATTTTAGGTGAACAGCCATGTCATTGGAGTGCATCTGCTGCAATGATAACACTCTATCCCTGAAATAATTCAAACAATATCAGTATCTTCCTGGTTTAGCCAGACAGGTGTGGGGAGTTTACACATGGCTCAGCACAACAGGGATTCTAAAAACTAAAGAGCTAACAGAAGATTTTTCCAAAGATGGCAATGGGCTCTAGCTGGCTTCAACCCACGTACTTCTTTCCAGTGACAGGAGATGCCCGGCATCCTGACAGCGAGGGTATTATAGACTCCACTAACGGAGATCACGCCGATACTGTGGTCGAACCGTATATCGCAATTGTTCTGTTTTGCCAGGTGTCACGTTTGTATTACGATTGCAGTATATTTTGTATCACACGGCTGAGTCAGAAAAAGGATCTAGCATCAGTTTTCTTCAACTAAGCAGACTGGATATTAAACGTTACGCCCTGCATGTGTGGAATAGCTAAAAGAAGCTGGTCTGAGAGCATTCGACTCTGACCCAGTCAGACCAATCCCTATGTTATCGTCCACCCTGCTGCTGTTCAGCTTCACCAAGTGAATAAGCAATACTGCTGTGTTGTATCATGATGATGGCTTGAAGGGTACGTAAAGGCAGTTAAGCGCACCTGCGTCTTAAGCGCACCATCCAAGCATCCCCAGACGGATTATTAGAAAGGAATCCGTACAAGACTAAGGTAGATGGCAGTCTTAAGGCTGCTCACAGAGAGATCTTAGACTTCACTTATCATCTTCACAAAACAAGAACGTCTACATTGACTGCTGCTCTCCAGACAGGTGAGTATCTTAATACGCTCCAAGGCTGAGATTGCCCTCCTCTCAGGAAAGAAACAGTGCTCAGATTTCAGTGGTTATCTGCCACAGCAAGACCCCTGGCAACCCCAGGAAGGGTAGCAAACAGTGGTCTCAGAGAAGCACAGACACAGCTATTACCGGAAAAGATAAAGCTGTCCTAGCTGAAAGACCTAGAAAGTCATGCCACAGGGGAGACACAGTCATCACCTTGATGGTCAGTTTTCAGCTGCCAAGATACTGCCACTGTCACGCCGCTACATGAGATGTCACGCTTTTAGACCAGCTTTCCTGAAGAATGGCTTCAGGGATGTTGTAGCACAAAGTAGATGTGGATCCATCCCTTTGCCAGCCCCGTTTGCATGACGAAGAGAGGAGCCTGTCTGCTTCCAAAGAGCAGAAGGGCTCCCTGCCCTGACCCTGGTGGCAAGCGACAGGTTTGCAAATAGCTCTTACCATCCTGCCACACGGCTCTCCCACTCTTTGACACCGCTCCAGGGAGCAGCCCCAGGGGCTGTGTTTTGCCTGCAGGTCCCCTGCCCTCAGCAAGGCGGTGCTGGCCACAGCGAGCAACGGAGACAGGCGGAAGGTCTGGCCTCTGGGACAGGCACACTACCTGGCCCCTTCCTCCCACACCATCGCTGCCTTGCCAGGCACCCGGAGCCCTTGGGCACGCTGAGAGCCATTATCCACCCTCCAGCAGCTGCACGCTCTCCCTCTCCCACCACAAAAGGCAGGCCTGTCCCTAGGAGTACACCTTGACCACAAAAAGAAGACATCCGGGCGTTCCTCTGACAGTGGCCCCTCAGGACTGCGTTGCAATGAGTATTGTAGCCAAGCAGACATTCTGACTTAAAGCAGACTCACACTGACCTCGGCATTTCCTCACGGCTGACAATGAAGTCGGGAAAGCCGCCAAGTCTGTGCTCCTTCTGCGTAGTGCTCAGAGATGTTACTGGATAGGCAAGCCAAGCCCTCCACAGAGACAAGCATATGCTGGCGTTGACGCCACTGTCCAGAGCTCTAACCGATGCTTGAGTAAACGGCGCCCTTCTCAGGCACCTTTGGAACGGCCACAGTGAACATTTGTTCCCAGCAGGACACTGCGGCTAACCAGGTAAGGTCTGTGCTTTAGATCTGTACAGGCAGAGGCGGACTGTGAACCAGGCAGCCCGCTGGCTTGACTAGTGTCATGGGCTGGAATAACTGAATTGGCATGGCCCAGCTTCCTCTGCCGATGCAGAGCCCGGGCTTTGCTTTGCCGCAAGGAACAGATCCAACTCTCCTGGGTGCCTACGCACTACTGGCAGCTGACTGCCCACAGCGTGGCTCATCTGGGATGTAGATGTGTCAGTACGTATCGGCCCTAGAAGTAACACGTTTCTAACTCGCCCACGTGTTGCTTTGGGTCCCATTTATTTCTTGTATTTTACGCTCTCCCCTCTTTCTCTGATGTGGGAAACGGAGTGCTGCATTGCCTTAAAACACAGCACTGCACTGCCACTACTTGTGACGCGATAAAGTTACCGTCCGGTTCAGTAAGGGAAAATACACGACTCTTCAATTTGCTTGACATTTATTAATCACTAGATACAGAGAATCACTGCTGTTCAAATACCAGGGAGTCACCGGTTACGGGGGAAACGGTAATGCAGAGACCAAACGGAGAAGGATGTTTCTCCCGAGTTACAACTTGGCATTAACGTGAATTGCCATGAATGGATCTTCAGCCTGGTTACTAATCTGGAAATTAGCCATTCCGTCCCCAGAAACATACACCTGACTCCCAGTGCATCGGTTGCCCTCCTTATCTCCAGAAATAACATCACAGTAGGTACCAGCAGGCAGCCCAGTTTGCAAACTGACGTTCATATCCCTGCGTGAAAAGAAGTGGAACCTCTTTATCCAGTGCTTCCCAAACAGGTAATTCAAACCGGGTATAGAGGCTTTCTGAACCTGATGCTACTCCCTCACTTTGAACATTTGGCAATGTAGAGGGTGAGCTTTCCGATCCTATCCCCGCTTTGCTCCCTGCGCTCCCATTTTGGCTCTCTAGACCAGGCATGCGAGCCAAGGATCTCTGGCGCAGGCTGGCGCGAGCGCCCTCATCAGGAGAAAAGGCCATTCCCCTTCCCATCAGCGTTGCTCGTCAGGGATGCTGTGCTCTTCTCTGAGGACACGGTCTTCTCCCACTGACTTACCAGTCATCGTTATTGAAAACGATGAAGCCTTTATTGCCGCGGCCAAAAGCTACTTGGTTGCTGCCGTTGTCCCACCAGTTGGAGAAAGGCTGACCGTCCACCACGTTACGGAAGACAACCATGTTCCTGAAAATGCAAGGGATTGCTGTCCCTGGGGCTGCGAGGGCTCTAAAGCCACGAGGAATTCGAAGCAAAAGCAACAACTCTTACTTCTTTTCGTCTCCACAGCGACCTACCGGATTTGATGCCAGCGATGTTCACAAACCCAGTCATTGCCACAGGTAGTGTCTGCGTTGATCGTAACGGCCTTTGTTGATCCATCGGAGTTACTTGGTGGTCCAACCCAGTCATTGACGTCCTGTAGTTCAAAGGAGAAGGTTAAAACTTCTCACTGAAAAATTCAGAGAGCCTATCTGTAGACAAAAGCTAGGTGGGGCGTCCACCTGCTAGATCCCACGTGGGACAGAGAAATCACTTCACTAATCTGAACACGCCAGACCGCTTCTCTGGCCCTCTTCTGGTCCTCCTTCACCACGAAGCTCTGTTCAGCATGACGAGCTTACCTGTCCGTTTACAAAATGTCTTGGCCAGCGAAAACTTGACATCACACGTGTGAACCCATACGGATGAGCGAGCATGAAACCAACTGCCATTTTATAAAGCCTGTTGGTTGGACAAAGAGAGTCACGAGCCATGGGACGAGAAACCGTGCCAGAAAACAGAGACGCAAACAAGCAGACGGAAGAAGCACCGCCCAGACAAGAGCCGTCCTTTACCTGGCGTCCCAGAAGGTCAGAATGGAAGCCCCACCGGCCCCGTGCCCCCGCTGGTTGTCGTGATTATCCACAAAGACCAGGGCTCTGTCGGAAGGCACAAAGCCCCAGCCTTCTCCCCAGTTCCTGGCCAAAAACACAGAGACTTGAACTTACCCTGGCCACCGCTGTACCCAGGCTACCCCAGTGCGTAAGTCGCAACATCTTCATCCTTACTTTAAGTAAGACATCTTTTCTCCATTCCACTTGCGGATCACCGTCCCCAGTCTGGCACCGTATTTGAATTCCGTCACTCGGCCGTTTCCAAAGTACTCACTGCCTGTGATCGGCTCTCCACCCAAGTCAATTACCTGGTACACGGAGAAAAGAGAAAGCATTCGTTTCTACTTTGAAATCCCAATACGTTAAAGACATTTCCATCAACATATTTTTTAGGATAAGGTGGAGTTGTGCTAAGAATATTATCTGCCTTACGTGCGTAATTTTATTTGAAGCTGTTTCTTTTTTTTTCCATTATATTTCAATTTTACCTGTGAACCTTTTTTTCTATCTCCACCCTAAATCTGATTTTTCTGTTTGATCAGTACAGCATAATGAATGCTTGGGCCATACGAACCTTTTATTACATCTAGTCACCAATGCCTCTACTTCCAGCATATGGGTAACCTCATTTTACTGCGCAGCTAAAAAATTATCAATTTTTAACCCTAGACCTTGCAGGCCAACATACCGATTTATTAATGACTGTCTAGTAAGTTTAGCTTTTGCTTACTAAAACTAAGCATTACCTGCTTCCTAGGTCTTGTTAGGTTTTTTTATTATTGAAATGTAAAACTCAAATTTGAAATGTCAACTAACACTGCTTGTGCCATTGGTAAACAAAGCTTCGGACTATAACCACCATTTATATTTTCTGTTGCAATTTATTATCCAGAATTTTAAGTTCAGGGAGTGTTATCTCTTTTTTTAAACCAAGAGAACTTTTAGAGTAACTCGGATGCAGTAAATTTCATCTCAAGTGTAATTTCCATGTCACCTAGTTCCAGAAGATCCAAAACGGGGGCATTTTGCATGTCAATTATGTTTTGTGGGCTTAGTACATATTCGTAAATTCTTGTTATTAGATCTCAATCATCATTCCTATAAAACTTGAGACTGAAAGCTGTTCAGGCCCAGCTCAAACAAAGCATTGCTTCCAGTCTGGGACTCAGTCTATATTGTGTCTGCAAGAAATATGTGTGTAAAGTACTATTGAAACAAAAAAATAAATAAAGATTACCTCTTGGTAAATGAAAGGTTTAGTTCCTGCAGAAAACCACTGAGTATTTAGATCTTTCAGCTTGTCTAAAATTGCTTTCACATCTTGAGGCCACATATGCTTGGCAGCATCAATTCGGAAGCCTGCTACACCAATATCAATGAGATGGTTCATGTACTCAGCAACTTTTGAGCGGACATAGTCCTTCTCCAGGGCCAGATCAAGAAGGCCAGACAAGCGACAGTCCCGAACCTGTATAAAAATTCTGAGATGAAATATTTTTCACCTAATAAACTAAATGTAGTGCTCTACATATATTTTTGTTACCTACATTACAATCTCAAATAACTGCAACCTTCACTAGCCATTTTTCAACATGCATTTCTTTGCCTTGGATCTTGGACAGCCATCTACACAGAAGAAACATTGAGAAGGCTGCATTCACCCCTCTTACACAGCTGTAGATGATGAAAGATTATAACTACCTAACCAGTAAGTCCATAATCCACTTATTAATGCAAGTACAGGGCAAAAATGTGATAAATTATTTTTTGCAGTGTATTATTTAACTGATTCATTACTATTCCAAGTGCATTCCTTTCTCATCTGATGTAGGAAAGATTTATATAAGTTCTGTTTCTAAATATTTTAAAAATCTTGAGTTATTATAGCTGTAGGAAAGTATTAAACTTTTGTTTTCTCTCCCCTTTTTGCATTTGTTTTCTGCAAATACTAAATGAGGGACATCAATTTTAATCAAAAGGATACTTTAAACATATACTGAAATGCTGAATATACTGAAATATACTGAAATGCTTAACTCTTATGATGGGTTTCCATGGCTCCTCATGTCTGTCTGGACAGAGCAAGGTGCATGAGTGTATGTTGCACTGTGTATCAGAACTGATTATAATGATGCTCCTTCAGAACTGGCTCAAGCATTCACAGACATTTAAAGTTTCCCCATCTTCTGCCATTTCTCAAAAATTCCTCCCCTCTGAATTTAGATTCAGGAAAGATCAAATGCATTTGAAAGGCATAAGATATATATATATACAAGGTCCTAACCTTGTAATCTGATGTAGAAGAACAGATAGACTCTTAGCAAATCTGTAAACAGAAGGTCAGTCTTCAAGATTTTCACATTACTATTCATCTTTATAAAAATCCTACCCCTTCTCTTCTGAAACTGAGATCAAAGAAATCTTCTAAACTACACTAAAAGGCAAGTAACTCCTCTTACTTTTGTTTCAAACACAAAAAAACCCCACAGAGGATAATCCCTAAATAGGTTTTGTAAGCTTTAAGCTATCTTTTTAAGTACCTAAGCACATTTCCCTAAATCTGAAACTGAGCCACTGGTTCAAGTAGAGACATCCCTTTAAGAAGGGGATCCTTAAAAAAGTTATACCATTCCTGACAGCAATGCTAATCTCTATTACCAACTTGGAAAGTTTTCCATGTGGGTCTTAATTCTGTTTTGCTTTTAAAAATTTAAAAAGTTTTTGAAAAGTGTGAGACAGTAAAGGGAACAAAGAAAGCACAGCCCAGGAACAGATTACATAAAAAATACAGTTCTAGGTTTACCTGACGTATATCACGATAATCCTCAATGTCTCCACTTTGAGATTTACATTTACCATCATTAAAATCCCAGCCAGAATACGGCACAGCTGGAAAATTTTCAGTCTTTGCATTGAAATAGCTTCCACAAGTACCGTGGTTGCCAGCACCAGCATTAGTTCCACACATATGGTTGATTACAGCATCCACATAAATGTACACCTAGAGAATAATATTCACATTTGAGAGCTAGAAGGTCTTTACTGGTCCCATCCAACCCAAATTAATCTATGATTTATGAAAAGAAACCCCAACATATCCAACTCCAGTGCTACCACATCTTCCCTTCTAAATTGTCATTCGTCTATATCCTTGCATTGTCAACACCAGAAGGTTTTCAAAGCACTTACTCCAACATTGTTGCATCTGGTCACCATATCTCTAAATTCAGTTTCATTTCCAGATCGTGTGCACAGCTTATAGCTGATGGGCTGGTATCTTTCCCACCAGGGTTGCCAGCGGTCAGAAATAACATTTTCATTTGGAGGTGAAATCTGCGAATAAGATGGTGTCTCTTAGTAACAGGATACTGATAACGGTTTATTTCTTTGCCCAGTATTGTTAGAGAAAGATATAAAACCAGAAAATCAGGTCCCTTTAATGGAAGACAGTCACAATAGTTAATCCACATAGATCCTCAATATCCTCTCGTACTGTAGTGGGCTGGAAATAAAAGATTTAAGCCTGGACCTTCAGCAGGTAAAAAAAATACTATAAAAATTCAGTCCATGGACATAGTGTCCTAATTATCTTTGTGAAGCAGGCCTCAAAGATCAAAAGCGTGGTCTGAAATCTGAAGGACTAGGCCAGTAGCGACAGCCCTGAATCAGGAAGGAACTGACTTCAGAACAACTGATGTAACATCCTGCCCTTAAAATTAGTGCAACTTCCTATTTTTGCAATGTTTTGGATAAAAGCATTCTTGAATGAAACTTGTCACAGTTTTTGGACAAGCTACACCTCTTCCTTTTATAGACTCTTTGTGGGATATTCTTCAGGCAGCAAGCTTTTGCTGATACCTGCAAGTCTCCGGGCATAACCACACGATCCCACCACTCACAAAGAATCCTAGGCTGCAGCCTACTTAGCTGTCACAACTTTGTGATCCGCTCAGCAGGTCTGCATCTGAAAAAACTTTGAGACCCTATCATAGCATGGATTAAAAAAGATATCCAAATGTCTCCCATAGTCTGAGAAATCAATTTAAGACCAATCAGGCCTGTGCATCTAGAAAGGTGGTTGCAAAGAAAACTTCAAATATATTTGAAAATGATGGGGAAATTCTCACTCAGGCCAACCTGAGAACTCCTGAGCTAGAGAGACAGGAAGATTTCTCTCACCAATTCTCCTGAGCAATTTGACAAACAAAATTTGAATTGTTTAATGAGGGACTACTCTCAGTCATAACACTCCACCTATCTGACACTATTGGTTCCACAAGAATCTGGGTCTGTTGTTCAGACAGAACAGACTCACACCAACACACCTTCACCAGAATGTGTGGTCTGTTAATTTCTGCTTACACCAGGCTCCTGCAAATAGGAGTCTCTTAATGGCTTACCCTGACACTAGGCTTTACAGAGGGAAATTTGCCTGCTTGATTGCACATAAATAGCAGTCCTTTATATTTATTTTACACCTTCAGCCTTTTGGTATTGAGGAAGCTCTTTGGGAGCTCTCTTTTTTTCTTTTTTTTTTTTTTGAATCATAGTTTTGGGTTTATTTAGCTCTTAAGAACTTTGCTTGATTTAAAATAATATCAAGCACATAAACATAAGTTACTCTTCACAGCAGTAAAAAAGAGATTTAGCCAAGGATATGCAATTCTAATCCGTCGAATTGTAATAGCACAGTGCGCAAAACATGCACTTTGGAGCAATGAAATAAATGCATGCTTACACAGCGATGGCTGAAGAACATATCTGTGAGCATTTACTACTTCCATTATTGATTTCTATTTTTCTTTCTCAGTACCTGTTCTTTGATGAATTGAAAATTTTCTCTGAAAAACAAATTATCGTCTATGTAGTAATTTTATTACCTACTGATCAGAACAGACATACCTGAACTCCTCCAAATCCATGAGAAGCTAAATAGCGCTCACACTCAAGAGCAATATCAGCCCAGCGCCATTCAAAGAGATGGACAACAGATGTCCTCCCAAGGAGAGTATTAGGGTTATACTGTGCCCAGCAAAGCCCTACAATTAACAAAAGAAACGAGATACTCATCCTGTGCTCTGCTATCAGTTGCACTCTTCTTACTGCTTATTTATGTTCCTGCAAAAAGATAAAGCGCACATTACAAAATACACATTTAAAAGTAGATGTCCATCTTTGGCATCATATTTCTTTAGCTCTATTGTAATTTCCTCTGTGAACTGGATTCTAAGTTATATCAACCTCTCACACTGACTGGAACTTTGTTTTCCTGAGTTAAAACTCAGATGTCTAATCAAGGCTGCCTCTAGCATGTAAAAGTTGCAATTTTATTAGTATAAAGACAAAACCAACCCCAAAATGCAAAGGAGTACTTATATAGACTGAAAAGGACATTTAATTTTTCATTTTAAAGTACAATACTTTACATTCCTATTTACATTTATATTTGTCCTCGAGAGGCATCTTTTTTTCAAATCTGTGTTACTATCACTTGTGCATATTCAGATAAATTTGGAGAGTGGCAGAAATTTAGATAAATATTGGAGAAGTGGCATGTTTCTTACCATGAGTTGCCACAAAGCCCCAGGTATTTTGGAAGTCTAACATATGTGATTCTGTCATTCATGATGTGCATGACAGCTATCATTCAAACAACAGCCCTAACCTGGGAAGATCTCTCAGATACAGAAGTGACTATACTCACTCAAACACAGAAATGCTAGATTTGTCTTGTAGGACAAAGTCCTCGAGCCTTTGCAAACAAAAGGCTGAACTTCTGCTTCCCTTAAACAACAAAATACTTGTTACTGTTCTAAGTTATCTATTCCTTATAAAATACTATTTTTACACAGAAACAACACAGGGCAAAGAGGAAATAAGGAGATTCTCTGGTGCTGTCAGGGGACGCCAAACACTTCAGTTAAGGTAAAAACATGAACACAAGGTCCTTCAGGTTTGCTACATAAAAGAAACCTGCACCCTTTTCATGTTTTAATACACATCTGGGAATGCACTACTGAAAACTCCAACCTACTATGATACACATACCCAAACAGAAATTTATAGATAAAATAATTTCTACAAAATGACTTAGTTTTAAGGTAAGGACGATCCACATCTCCCCGTCTGTGGTGCTGCACTCTTTGGAGCAAACTCAGACACAAAATATGCCACCTCAAAGTGCAGAACCTGCCTCCCAGAGCCTGTTGCTATCAGCTGTCACCGCAGTTCACAGGCAGACAAAGTTATTTAGGATGAATCATTTGACAAATTTAGCTTGTTTCTCTGCTTGTGAACAGAATAATTAAAAAAAAAAAAAAATTATTTCCTTGTAGATCTTCATAAAGTATACAGATAAATTTCAGCTGTAAGCAGGTGTTCCCTGTGCTTTCACTTTCCTAAAATAATGCTTCATTGCCCTGATAAGAAGAACATACATTAACAGAAAACAAGCTAAGAAAGTTTGATCTTCTCTGGTGAGAGAAGCCCTTTATCAGATCAGCAATTTTTACTTACAGCAGTTAAGCACACAGAACAGTAAACTACACAAAGCAGTAAGAATAATGTATTTTGACACAACCAGCCTAGTGACTCAAGGCCTAGTGCTTGAAAACTCAGTATAGTTTTTTATTTCTTTGAAATAGGTTTTCTGATTTCAGTACAAGCCATGATAAGAGAATGGAGATAGTGAAATCCACAGCACACTCTAGAAGCTCTAGCTTCAAACTGCTTGTGGAATTTGGAAGAAAAAAGTAAGAGGTGCATACTCCCCAGTGGAAGAAAAGGGAGCACAACTGATTGCAATCCCAAGAACACAGGCGAGAACACATGCAGAAAGAAAGCAGCAGAACTTGGTACTTACACGTCAGGTCTGGCCTATGACCTTTTCAGCAGGCTTCAGGAGCAGCATCACACCTGCCCCACCAGCCTAGGGCCGCCGAGGCAAGCAGCGATGAGAGCTCAGCCCCTTCCGCTGAAGCAGAACGGCACGGAGGGGAGCGGAGGTACTGCGGCTGCCCACTCGCCACTGCCGCAAGTTGCAGCCTCTCAGTCCTATGACAGACTTGCTAGCAAGAAGCTGTTATATGGTAAAATAAACTAATATCTGAAAGCTTTACATCACACGCCAACGTGTATTCCAGAATGTAATTTTATCTTGAATCAACATTTGTTCTCCAGATTTGAGAAAGGAAATATCTCCGTGTATACACGTAGCTCACTTATTTTTGTCTTTGAGTATAACGCCATCTCGCGGTTATCCTACTCCCCTGCATGGAATATTTAGTCGGCCTTTTATGCAATAGTTGGCCTTTTATGCAATATTTTAATAGCTTGGCTCTGTACTTGTAACTCAGTGTGGGTGTTAGGATGTATTACATGTTTCCTCTTTTATAGACACCTTTTTATGTGCAACAACTCGAGTAACAAAGCTTTGGAAAATGGCTCCATCCAGATACAGACTAAAAATGTGTTCTGCATCTTTGAAGGCCACAGTGGATTAACTAGTATTTTCTACTTTAACGTCTGTCATTATCAGATTAATGTTTAATTTCTTTCAGAACAGTAAAAATGACAACTAGAGTAAATATTTGTCTGCATATTACACAGAAGGATCTCATGCCGGAACCCAATTGCTAGGCTGGAGTAAAAGACTCGGGGACTCACACCCAACTGTTCATCCTACCTTAGGAATGGTAGCAATGTAAGCTGTTTAAGAAAACCAAAGTATTTACAATGGCAAATATGCTCTCCTCAGTCTTGTATCAAGTAAGGAGATACATTTAAGGAATAAACCAGAAGCAGCTGCAGTCCTAGAAAATAAAAAAAGCAATTATCAGTTTGGCATTAGGTCCCTCATAGCTGTCAATTTCCAAAGATACGGAGGGATAACAAATATGCAAACCCAATGCCCTAGCTGCAGGAGCTGACCTTGAAGACCCTGAGTGGAATGAGACAGAGGAAAACCAATGATTTGCAAAACATCACCTGGGGGCAACTGAAAAGTAATGACTTCAATACATGTACTTGCAACACAGCTATTACTAGAGGCTGTGATTTTGTGTATAAACCACCTGTATTTACTAGCCAGTTGTTAATAAGATACTACACTTTGTAACATACGGATTTGTCACTTGTAAAAGATGGTCAGAGCATGCAAATTTACAGCAGCTGTTAGAGAATGTTTAGGCAGAAGCTAGAAAGATTCTAATACAATGGCAGTGTTATAAAGCAGGTAATGGAACCAATTAAGAGGGTGGGAGAACCCCACTGGTGGGAAATTTTCTTTGGCTGGTACCCTACTGCCACCAGTATCTTCAAAATGCTGCTGCACCCTGTAGTAGTTATACTGCTAAAGTAAATGTGTGTGTGCTTTACCACAGTCGGGACCTGTAACTGGATGAGGCAGGTGAAACTCTGCATTGACGAGGTGCAAGGACTGAGGCTGGCAAAATGCCTCCTACCATAGTCAAGGGCAAGACACAGTTGGCCTCTGTGTTTGCCACCAAGAGAAACCTTTAGCTCTGCTGCTGGCTGCAACCCAGCAGGCGTTGACCAGTAGAGACACATACCATGCCAGACCTTGATGTGAGGGATGGCCTCCCCTGTTATAAGAGGGCCATCCAGGAGGGAATGGCAGGCCAAGCAGCCTGTGGTTGGTATGAGAGATGATCTAGCCCAAATGCCCTGCTCAAGCAGGGTCACCTAAAGCAGGTTTCATCATCCTCACAGTAAAAAAAAAAAACACCCCAAAAAACAAACACACACACGCACACACACACAAAAAAGAAACCCACAACAAAAGTTAACATATAGATGCAATTCAAGCAGAACAAAGAGAAATAACCAGTTTATCTTAAGTAGTATTGCAAAACTGAATGGCCTTAGATATGTTATTAGCATCACAAGAGGGAGTTTGCTCTGTAATCAATGACAGTTGTTGCTCTTACATAGATCAAAGCATAAGAATCAAAACCAATTTAGAAGAAATTTGGAAGCGAGTTAAGAGTGCTTCATGAGATGGCCAAAGATGACACTTCTTGGAGTTTTGAGGAGATCTGGAAAAAAATCAACTTCCTGGTTACCTATCTTTCCTGGATAAGGCAATTGTTTGTAGGAATACTGATGTTAATTATTATAATCTTAATCACTCGTGGCATGGTACAATGTTTCTTCTGGTGTTGCAAGCAATCCATGATGAACTATGAAGAATGGCAGAGAAACAAAATTAAGCATCATGCAGAAGAAACAGGGAAATACTTCAGGAAACTTTAAATAAGAATTACTCAGTTGCAAAAGAATTTGGAGTAGGACAAGAAAAGGGGTGACTGAAGAATGGGTTTGATTGAGGAACGAGGTTGTAAATAAGTAACTTCAAGGACTTCAGGCTTTGTTAGAAACTAACATAATAAAGAAATGGCTAAGATAAGCATTGCACAAGAACTGGCCAAAACTGGCCTGGTGGTTACTGACATGACAACAATCCTAAAACAAAGTGATAAAGATGATGATGATGAAGAAATAACCACCAGGGGTCCCAAAGCCCACCACCACATTTTAGTGTGCACGCGGGAGGAATGCTCTACAAGTATGATGTAATGTATAAGTAACTTCATGAATATGTATGTAATCTAATGAATATGTATGTTTACGGACAATATAATCACAGCCTGGTTGATGCTCAGACGAGACACGCTAGGAGGAGCTATCCCCCATGTCTCCAGGCGCCGCAATAAAGAATACCTGCTTGTCAACTTCAGCTTTGTTGGCGAGTTCCTGGAGATTTCTCCCAATCAGAAGACTCCACCTTCTGCGATCAGTCACAGGCTGAATCTGTCTTCTCCCCAAAGGGAAACCTACTGATCTTAAACTGACCTTATACATGCCCAGTAACTTACACCAGCTGCTATTAGTGATTAGAGCCTGGCAGTGTATCACTTCAGTCTTGTTTTTGCATATTCCCTATCACTGGCAATTTGAACTTTACCCTGTCACAAACTTGTATTTTATCAAACTTGCCTGAGTCAGTGCAGACAAGCAATGTATCACAGAGACATGATGAGGAAATCCTATCAAATCCTGTTGATCCGGCATGGTTTTAACTGCTACTTCTAGTTTAATGGCTTTAGCTTCACTAGCTCTGTTTTTCAATATGTGGATGAACAATTAAAGTTAATTACCGATGAAAAAACAATACCCAATTTCACAGCACAAATTCATGCCAGTGCACTACTCCTACTGCTTAGTCTCCAAGGCAAGAAATAAACCAAAAAACCCCATCACAGTAAATTAGATTATCCTTAGATTTTCTTATCTTTTTAGCCCAAACACTAACAGCTAAACATCATACTCAAGGAGGTGCATATGAATATACACTCTGAATCATCTAGAACATGTTGCACAGTTACAACCGTACTGTTCACCTGTTATAAAAAAAAAAAAAGGTAAAAAGCGTCTTCCTCCTCCTTCCCACTCCCTAATCCCACAACAAAAGTCAAACTGAAGAGAAAAAGGCAAAACCAAGAGAAAGGAAATAATTTATTAGAAATTTCACAAGCAAACTAACATTCATTTGTCCCGTAAATCTTATGACAGCTTAAAGATAACTGGAATCTTTAATATGAGAACATTTATACTCTGCCTTAAATACTTTAGAAATGCTACTACGCACAGTTCAAAAGTCCTGAAGATTACACTGCTTCTTCCCGCAGCTTGGTAATACTTGAAAGAGATGGAACACAAAAGGGACCTGGAACATCACAAAGGCATGTTAAAAGTAAGATCAAGCAGGAACATAGTAGTGTTATGTTTTCTTTTAATAACTAAATTGAAAGATACTTGGCATTTAAAAAAGCATTGAGTGTCTGAAAAAAATCTGACTTGATACAGGCTGTATTAATTTTATATTACAGTAAATTAAATGCTAATGTAATATGAAACCCGCAAGAAAATAAGTCACTGGCAACACTATTATCTGCAGTGCAGAAAATTATAAAAAAAAAAACCCAACACAACAAAAAGGTCAAAGGTAGCAGTGATTAATATTTCCATTCCAAATATTTCATTGTGAGATATTGTTAGATTTTCTTCTCTACTCAAAAGTGAAACAGTAAGGAACATACAAACTTAGTCAATTATGGATTGTTTCTCATATACCAGGACAACAACCTAGAATATTGTTCAACCCTCTCATATCACTAAGAACTGCTCTGCAACATTTTTAACCAATATATTATTATTATATTTGAAGAAAAACAAGACTACATCCACAGTGTGAGCTCAGCACAGCTCCACACACATTAGTGGAACACGAGCAGAACATAAGCTCATACAAGCTAATGAACTGGACCAAATTAGCAAGTTATATGACCTTTGAGGAGGAAGGTGGAGGCCACCTTTTAAGACTAAGTACACCTATTGTATCTATTCGCTCAGGACAGTCAACTCAGGGATTTTTCTTTCTCGTCTGAGAAGGTACCCTTTGCTTTTAAAGTTATCAGGTTAGTTCAGGTGCTAAAACATATAAACTCCCCACACCTACTCTATACCAAAACTTAGATGTAGTTGAGCGCTACAGGAAACATTGTACAAAAAAAGGATACAACAAGAAAGGATACACTCTGCATGACAGTATTACTGCAGTATTTACGCAGGAATGTTTCTAAAGAAGAACAGCAGAATGTGGTTTAATTTTACTTGGTTCTCAGTAATGCATACACATAACTTTATGCTACCTATCAAAAGCAAGTACGACCCTTTATGAGATTTAATGAGGGCTGATGAGTCCATCAACATTAAACTCCATATTCAGAAGTAAATACATTTTTTTGGTAACTGTAACTACTAGGACAACATCAGATTTTTCTGCCTCATTAATTCTCCTTCAGTGATCTTTGCCAATTTACAGACTCACTTTTTCCATCAGATCCAAAACCCAACCACGTTTCCATTCAACGAAGGCTTTCAAGTCACTTCTTCGCTGTGAAGAAGCTGCAAACCTCTTAACACCAGTTTCTTCTACAAAACCCTTCTCCCCAGAAAGTGTATTTAAGCTACAGAAAATATAGCCACCCCAAGCACTAACTGAAATTTCTGCTAGTCTGTCAAGAAAAAGACATTTTCAGCCAATGAGTTACACAGTATTTTTATAAACCATAAGTATTACTTTATCTACAAAGTATAAAACCTTTGTAGAGAAAATAAGAAAAAAATTACATTTACATTCATAAAGTTAACACAGCTTCTTCCTGTTTAGAAGTAACCAAAAGTTAAAAACACACACACCGCCCACTCCCCATGATACAGATTAAATATGAAGCCTCTTGAATGTCTGCATAAACTTGTTTATATGCATATTCATGTTTCAAATGAAATTCTGACATTGTTTTTCCTTACAGACTCAGCTTTCTGCCATGGAATTTTGCTTCAAAAATCAGCATCCATCAGAATATTCCATCAGGAATAGGAAAACAGTCATGCAGAAATAGGGTTCAGTTTCATCAGTAGTTTTGAAGTGAAATTAATATTTCTAATTAAACCCCATAGAGTCCTAGAAATCTGTATTAGTCTGTGGTGCGTTCTGTACTCTTTATGTGGTGCATTCTGTGCTCTTTTTAAAGGCAAAGTAATGAAGTTCTGCCCTTGACACATTAAACACTGACATCAGTGTAACTCATGTAAGACTTCCAGGTGCACAAACAAGTCTTGCGTTAAGTATGTGTTTGCTCACTCTAAAAAAAGTTTATGAGTTGATGATCAACATGATTAATAACCAATTACTTTGTTAGTTTCCTTATGTATCCTTGAAGTATTACTTAGCATGTTCAGCAAAGTCAGAATTGGATTTAAAGTACAAAATTAGTTGGAAAGATTCTGAATTCCTAAAAGAATAAAAATGTTCAGACTTGATATAAAAGGCTTTCCTATAGCTAAAACACTTCAAGCTGCTTCTTGTATTTAAAGAACCATTAGTAATTTCGTGATTTTTTTGATTAGACACTGGATAAAACGACAGAAATACAAGTGGCTTTTTTTCTAACAAGGAAGGAGAAAGCAACAAGATTGAAACATTCCCATAAACCCTTGTTTCTAACAGAATACTTTAGCCAAGGCTCATGCATCTCTTTTCAATGACCAGTACAGAATAACGCCTGTAAAAAAACGTGACCTTTAATTTGACAAAATACAGATTTCGCAAACCACAGATCAGTAATTTAAAATAGGAACTGGTGAGACCCAACAGCATCTCAGAAATGAGCAAGACAAACTCGACTATAATCTGATAAAAAAAAAAATCCTTAGACAACTGACAGAACAAGAAACCTACAACAGAAGCAACTGTTGGAAATACTACTCTCACAATAACCATACTGTGGGGTCCCCAACCAATTTTTACAAACCAAAACCAGCTGTTAACATCCTTTAATTCAAACTTCAAGGCTTCCCCCCCCAGCAAAGCTACAACAATGAAAACATCCAGATTAAAACATATAATGGATTAAGTGGAATGTTTCAGAAGCATTCAGCCTAAGCTTTGAGTTCGTTTAGTCTTAGGTGGAAGAACCTGAGTGATGCCTAACAGTAATCTGTAAGGAAGTTAAATCCCCTTTAAATTTGAGGTAAGTGATCTATTAGAGGGTGCAGATTGAGAAATGAATGCTTCTAATTTTTGCACCAGTTACTTCACATGCTAATTTGAGACTTTTCACTACTCAAATATTTTCAGGGCATGAAACCCCTGAAAGTGAAATTAGAACCGATTTTACCGGAGTTACATAAAGCAGTAAGTTACGAGTAAGTGATAGTGAAGTAAAGCTATATGACAGGAAATAAAGTTAAATAGTAATTAATTTCTGCTGAAAGTTAGTTTCCCATTAAGTTTAAACAATACGAAAAATCAGGACCTATGCATTCCATAACAAAGGAAGACTTGATTAATGCAACATTAAGTAGCACTTTCTGACGCAATACCCTTTCCTAAATCAGGATGTGGCAAGAGCACTAAGATCTCTTTTCCCAAAATTATCAAAGCCAAAGGTTCTTTACACAGCTACCAGAAGTAAGTTTATTGCTGGAAAAGTTCTTCAGGATCACTTTATAGTGTTGGGGACAGAAGGGAAGGAGAAAAGAGGCACCCCTCTTCAAAGGCAAAACTCCAGAAGATTACTAAAAGATTAATGGTCTAATTTCACAGAATTATTCTCCTTAGCTCCCCTTAGACTAACGGTTAGAGAAAATGACAACTACTCTTGGATATGAGGATTAGGGAAATGGCAGTTTCTACACAGACTAAGTAGCAACATTTTAAACTCACACCAACTACATACCTTGCATTCTGCTTTTCTACTCTAAGTGCACATTTAAGAGAATGAAATTGTATGGAACAACTCCCACCCCCCCCCCCCAAAAAAAAAAATAGAAAAAAGAACAAATAAAACCCAGCCTATTTCTTTATATTTATTTTCAGGAAGGAAACCATACCTTGTGGAGTGTTCTACTTTTTTCTTTTCCCTTCATTGGCATCCTGTTTTGGTCTAGCTGAACGAGCAAATTGCTGAGATTCTGTTAAGGACTAAAAGTGCCACTGGTAAACAGAAGTGAACTAAGAAGCAAAAAAGAAGTATGGCTTCAGCAACAGATAACAGAAGTGGCCTTTATCTGTGAATCAATTCTGGTACAGAATATTACAACAAGAGTGGCTATTAGTTAAAGATTAGGACCTCAATGATTTGCAGTATAAAAACATTTTAAGAGCGCCTGTCCAAGCAATTACAATACTAAGTAAACAAGAAGGACTAATCGGGAATGGGTTAGGTGCAAACAGAGTAACTATAGCAGGATAAGTGCTTGATATTTACAATCCTCCATCCTAACATGTTATTTTCATAACTTTGGTGTTTCAGTAGGTATTTGGGAGGGAAAAAGGTAAAAGGAACAGAGGCTGAGGTGAACACTAGCACACATAAAGGAAATAAACTATGAAACACTTAAGTGAATAAGAAAGGACTTGCAGACAAAAAAACAGGGCAAAAGTGTTGAAATCCCAACATGTTTCACAGGCCCAAAAAGCAACTGACAGTTCCAGCTGCAGAAGCAGTCTAAATAGAAACCCCTGACTCGAACAGGAGCTAGTCTTTATATTCTTCATTCTATAAGCAAGTTAAAGAGCTTACCTAATTCAAATACAATCATCATGCAAGCTCAATTATCTTTTGTATTGTTTTTGCAGGATCAAAGAGCTAAGACCAAAGATGACAATTTTAATTGTCTTAGATAAACTACAGTTACTTTCCTATTTCAGAAGGTGCGCCCCAATATATTTTTTAGTTATTAAAAAATTAACAATCGTATGCTATGCTGCCTGGTTTTCTTAAGGTACTTCCTCTTTCCACAGACTTCTAATAAGTCGAACACTACGACAGCAAAAGCAGAGGTTGACAGACAGATTACAAAGACTATAATGTAAATATCTGAAGAAAAAGATACAACCACCATGGGTTTTTCAAATAAGACATATCCATTTGCTTCGTTTAAAGCTTTAGCAGCTGCTTTTTCATTAGGAAGTCCAATGAAAGCCTGTCCCTTCATACGACCTTCTTTCATCAAACGTATATCAAACCTAGAAGCAAAATTGAGAATTGGGACTCACTCATGTTTAACCACGCTTCCACATTTCACAGTACAAATATAATCTTCATGCTTCAAGATGGAGAAATAGCAGAAATGGAAGCAGAGCCTACAAGCAGGGATTATAATACTAGGGACTATTTTGCCAGGGGGATTAATTTAGTAAAAAGTGACATTAGTCTGCAGGACAGCAAACTGATGTGCAACTGCAGTAAATGACATATGCAAAGTGATCATACACACAATCATTTCCACTGTTTATTCTGTGTCTCTAAACCCATAAACAGTAAATTTGATAATGAAAACATACAGGAAAAATAATACTGCCTTAGAATCATAGAATTGTCAGGGTTGGAAATGACCTTAAGATCTTCTAGTTCCAACTGCCCCCCTGCCATGGGCAGGAACAAAGTGTCTTCAGACACTGTTCAAGCAGAAGAATTCTATTTATGCAGAAGCATAAGAAAAAGAGTAGTTATTATTAGGTTTTGAAACCCAATTTTCACCAGTATGATAGAAGTTAAAGTAAAAGGCTTAATTTGAACTAAATACCAAATTCACTTACATATTTCGTTCCATTTCTGACTGGAAGTCAACGTATCTTCCAAAAATGAACTTGAGATCCTGGAATTAAAGGGTAGGTATAAGAGGAAAGCTGACAAAAAGCCTTTTCGATCAACACTTAAATGTACTGGTTTACCTACCTTTTCTTGAACTTGTTTAGCTAAATTCTTCACATATATCCTGCAATTTGGATCACCTGGCTCATAGTTTTTGAAAACAGAAAATTTTTCCATTTCTGAGAAAAGAGACAATGTTTTAGCTCATTTACTTACTTCATATTTTTTGCTAAGTATAAAGTAACTACATTTAATATATAAATTTAGTATGATACTTACGATACTTAATACAGGATACTTATTTAAACTGTTTGTTGCAACAAATGAAAGAGCTATTATGAGATAATTTATTCTCATAGTTGTACCTTCACTAGACAGTCTGTTTTTTTCTAGATCCCTTCTAGAAATAAATTCTGATGGTATTTCATCCTCCTCCTCTTCAGTTTCCATTTTATCATTTGAAGTAGGGGCTGGGAAAATCCTTCCAAAGCCTGTATTATTGATTTCTTCTGTGGCTGAATAAAGGTCTGAAATTTCAGCACATAATATAGAAGTGATTTGTATGTTTATATACAAGAGGATCAACAGCAAGAAAAAAAACATACACCTTTCAATAATATTTTCAAGTAGTAGACTTTGTAAAGCAATCTGAACATATCCCAAAAAAATGTGTCTTAATCCCTGGTTTGACAAACACACCCGCTCTATACGGTGTCCTATAAAATCAACTGTACTATATATAAAGCCACAGCACACGCCAGTTAAGGTGAAACTGCATCTGCTATTCCAAGACTGTATCCATTTCAATGGTTTAACTAAAGAAACCATTTATTTACTCTGCATATTACTGTAGAGTACAAGAAACACAGACTGACCACAACCCTGTAAGAAACCACCACACCTCATTGCTATTATTGCCCAGCATTGTCATAGCATATAATTGGTGTATCACAGAGGAGTCGGCAATCATTTGAATGCTGCTTTCTAAGAGCTGGAAAAGGAAAATCTGAAATTAGCCTGATACATGAAATTACACTACGTAATAATGAGAATGCATTTACAAAACATTTGTTAAAAACACCTTAACATTTAAAAGAGTGCAATTTACCATCAACCCACAGATCACAGAAGAGAAAGAAATCTTTAAAATCCTCTAGATCCTTTACTGTACCAAAGCACAAAATTCCGTGCTTCAACATGGAATAAACAGCAAATTCGACAAGACACAAGTTGGTTCTCTGAAACAAACCGTAATGTATACTATTATGAAAGATATAAAAGAAAAGTATAAAAGAAAAAAAGAAATCCCTGGCCTAAATTTCAGCAGCCTTCTACACACTGAAACCACATGAATTTAATATTAAATACATTTGAAGTGCAAACTCTCTTACCATTATTTTTTTCTTTTTCTGAATTTATCTGAAGAACTGCTGGGATGTCAGTATTAATATGGAACTCAATTTTTTTATGACCTACACGCTGTGGCTGGTCAAAGACATCTGAAGGTGACAGTGCAGGGTGCAAATTACTGTTTAAATAAAAAAATTACACGTTTATTAAAAAGATTCAGCCACTGATGACTGCATCGTCAAATACAAGATTTCTTCCAGATAGATTTTATGCTGCTGTTACAAATACATCAATTCCCCATTTCATAAATTTTACCCAATACCATTCAAGTTGATTAACACACCACGAATACAGAAGGTATGGCTGGCTGCGAAAGCAAAACCAAGAACTACATACTGAATTACAGTATACATGAATATACGTGCATATACGAATATATGAAAAACTTGGTCATCACTACACAGAAATAGTACACTGGTGCCTACTGTGCCACAGTGCTGCAGTTTCAAAACCCTAACTTATTCTAAAGCAAATCAATTTTATTTTTTTAGTATCACTCTTTTCGTACTTTCTAATTTTTACTTTGAGACGTATCCTAAACAATAAATTCAGATTGCTTGTGCCACAGCTGTGATACAAAATTGGGTTTCTTTTTTATGAAAAAGGGACTTTTGTTAGTTTGATAGCAAGAGAAACAAACACCACTTTACAGATTAAGGCTGTTGAGGAGACTCAGAGTTTAAATTACAGAAAATGTGGACCTTTACAGCAATAAAACCAAGCGCTGGGATAAGGGAAGATCAATTTCACTATCATAGAATCATAGAACAGTTAGGGTTGGAAAGGACCTCAAGATCATCTAGTTCCAACCCCCCAGCCATGGGCAGGGACACCTCACACTAAACCATCCCACCCAAGGCTTCATCCAACCTGGCCTTGAACACTGCCAGGGATAGAGCACTCACAACCTCCGTGGGCAACCCATTCCAGTGCCTCACCACCCTAACAGGAAAGAATTTCCTCCTTATATCCAATTTAAACTTCCCCTGTTTACGTTTTAACCCATTACCCCTTGTCCTTGTCCCTTCAAACTTAGGTATCATTAAAGAAGGCTTGTTTTAAAACAGCAACACTAAAGCAAACACGACTGTCATTTAGTAAAATAAAAGTCTTCTGAAAAAGTGCAAAACCCACAAAAAATACAAACCTCTGAGGAGTACACATGGGAACATTCAGTAAGTCTTTAATTCTTCGTTTTTTTCTAACACCACGCCTCTTCGTGTTTATTGGTCTTTTAGGCTGAAGGGTTGCTAATTCCATCAACTTGGTCATTCTATTTTAAACAAAATTTTAAAAAGAACCCAAGTGGTTTACATTTTATTTGAAAATACTTCATTTTCAAAACCCTTTCCCCTTCCTGAAAGCCCCTGAAATACAGATTTTCAGAAAAGTTACAAGTCTGGCTACCTTAAAACCAAAACTACATTAATAAACTAACACATAAATTGATATACACAGAGTACTTAACTCATCAAAATCAGTTCAGTGATGTCACTTCCTTCCCCAAGAATGCACCTAATTAGGACACTGAAGCTGCAGAAATGCGAAGAAGCCCCAGCCTGAACCTTTTTTAATAGCACTGTTTTCACTCAACAGGAGTGCCTTTTTCCAAATGCATGCATTTGTCGGAATATAGCATAGGGACTTTGATTTACTTTTCAGTTTAAAAACAAATTGCTTCTTCATTTTATATTAAAGATATTAAAAAAAAGCTATGATGATGCAATTCAGTCCCCAAACACTAAGAGAATCCTCAGCACACACAACCTCCCATTATTATTACTTCTAGCAACACACACTGATGTGCAAACAACATTTTAAAAGTCAGAGTGCACATATAATTCAGTAGTACTGAGTAGTTTACTCAGTAAAGCTCTGGAAAAGTGAAGAACCCAGAAAAGAAACCAATGATTGCTTCCTTCTATCTGCACTCTCTCTTCATTCAGAGTTTCTAATTTGTTGGGGTTTTTTTGTTTTTGGACATGTGAACATATGGTAATTTGCATACTATTTGGCCATGTTTCTTCTCTTGCTGTGATTGAAAACAGCACTGTCCATTTTAAGTCACTCTGGAGATTCCTTAAGCATCTAGATAGATTATCTATACTGCAAACATTAACAGATTCCACCGTCTGCTGAACTAGAAGCTAGAAAAGTATAGTCACCACTTTAAAGGAGCCCAACAGCTGGCAAATGACTGTAACATGCATACCTCTCCTTTTCCTCCTCATTATCACTTTCATATTCTGATTCATCTCCACTAGATTCCTGCTCTTCCTCTTCAGGCAAAGGAGGCTCTTCAGGAGGAAAAGGTGGGATTGGTGGAGGTGGCACAGGTGCTGGTAAATACTCTTCATACTAATTATGGGGAAAAAGTTTGTGTTTTTTTTTTTTCTTTAAAGTAACTAAACATTTTAAGAAAAAGAAAATGCTTGTTTTCCTTTACATAATAAAAACAGTCAAAGCAATAAATGAGAACATGACAAGAAGTCTTTTTTCATGTATGTTTATAGCCATCTCAATGCTATTTTGTTAAACTTAATGATTAATTAATAATGAAAAATTTCCAGAAGAAAACAAACAAACAAACAAACAAAAATCCTGCTTGCTGAAGCATAACAGTACAGGTTTTCATTTTTTAATTTGAGGAGTTAAATAAACCCCTGCAACTATAGGCCTGGGTTTTTATTCTGCACTCAGCTTTAAGGACTTTCTCTGAGAAGAATGTGCTCAAAACATGGGAGGAGGCCTAAGCTCCCAAGCCATCTGAGTTTCTACATTGAACCTTCTACCACCTATCAAAGTTACATTTCTGTTTCTATAAGGAGTGAAGACTTAATGAAAGAAATGAGTTTTTCATCAAGACTGCAAAACCACATGTAAGGAATTCCTTATTTACAAAAAACACCTCAATTTCAAGAATCCCACTACATTTGATAGGTACTTTATGTACCATTAAGTTCCATAAGGCACTGATGTCTTCTGGCATTGGAAATACTCTGTGCCCTTTAGAATCTGCTCTAGGAATTTTGAGGACTGGCTTCTCTCCTTACCATCCTTTTTTTGCATGACCATTAAATTCATAGTGCTTAATCTGGGCCAATACCAGGCAATGAATAAAATTCCCAGAGAAATCAGTGTGAATTCATTTGATAGATTTATTTCATAGTTTTGTCAGCTAGCTCCCCTTTTAGCAGTTCTGTTAGGGCAAACACAAAGCACAGTGGAACACAACCTCACTGTATCCAAATACTTTACCTAACACTACTAATGCAAGTCCTCACTTGCAGAATATTCCACTGCAATCAGTAAAACTACTCTATCCCAGCAAAAGAGCACCGCGACCACAGAGGTGGTATATCTAGTTCCCTTCAGAAACAGCTCTCCTCTAGAAAACTAGAAAAACTGAAGCCTCTGCAAGTTTCCCTCAACCCTGTCTCTGTGAAAAAACATCCTGGAGATTGAGCAAGTTAAATCCAGAAGTGCTTTATAATCTCATTGGCAATCCGAATCTAATCGGAAGTCCAACACACAAATGCAAGAGCTTAACACATCTTTGTAAGGCAATGTGCTAATGGTATTCTTTATTTCCTGCATTTGTAACATGAAGCTATAACGTCCATTTATTTTTTTTAATACTCAGTTTGAAATATTCCAGTAGTATCATACATGTATATTTCTTTGTTCTATGTATAGTTAAAAAGATTTCTTTATAGAACATGCATATCTTACCCAATTAAATGAAGCAGTATTTGCTACCCTCTAGAGATTTCTCCAATCTAAGTTTTAACCTAGATCTCCTACCATATTGCAAACATTTCAAATTGCGAATCCGTTTCACAGTACTTCAAAATGTGTATTAAAAAAGTTACCATCGGAGGACGAGCAGTAATTGGTCCAAAAGGTGAAGGAAGATTCATTTTATTCATAAGATGAAGTACCTGAAACAATGCAAGATAAGGAAGATTTCCTTTTAATCAAGAAAGGAATGAAAACAGTTCCCTGCTAGGTATTTAAAGTGGTAACTTCTGGCAGGTGTAAATCAGCATAATTTTAATGAAGATACAACTACAGTGGTTATTAAACAATGTGAAAGCCTGCACATGAGATCCAACACTAATGGTAAACATAACAACATCCTAAAAAGACTAATCAAAAAAAGTAAAGTATCCTCTCAGAATGAAATTCCCTGTACTCAGGTCACATCTAATTAAAGATCATATGCAGTTAAGTCTTCAGCATCAATGAAATAAGTTACTTTCAGTCAATGAATTCTTATTACCTCAGCATAGTAAAAAATTGCTATTGGTTAACACCATCACAGGAAAACTAACTTAATATTTACTATGACAAAAATTATTTCTGTGGGTAATTAAAGGTGAAAACTGAGATGCTTCTATGTTTATTTTTTTTTTTTGCCTTTTGTACTTACCTGGACATAAAATTTGGGCACGCTTGCCAAGGCATTTGCTATATTTGCTAGAATTGTACTTGAAGGTGGTGGATACAAATATTTGAGGCAAGAATTGATGGGAAAGCTGAGGCTGAGGAAAGAAAAACAAACAAACAAACCCACAAAAACAAAACCCAAGACATCTTAGCACCACTGTCACATAATGACTGATAGTAATTAATAATTAATAACTATTAGAGGTTTAATTATTCATTACATCTGAAATATCACTGAAATATTTCCCTTAGAACAGTTCTGGACCACTTCCATTATGCCTTTAACATCAGGAAGCAGTCCCCTAATGCATGACAGTTTTACTGGGTTTAGGCACAATGAAAGCACCAACACATGCAGAAAGCCTGAAGCACACAGAAACAATCAACACGTCCAAAACCAAAAACATAGTATAGCATGCTGTACAAACATCATAAACTCCATGCTCAAAGTGCTGGATATATTAGCCCAAAAAGAAATTTATTCTTCACATATACAAAAATGCACATGGGAGAAAAATGAACAAAAAAACCTCTGTAAAAGTCAACAGTATTCTGATGTTAACACTGGATCCTCAAACTCTTCCTAAGAAGCAATGCACCTTCTAGCAATAGCTAGAAGGCTATTATGAAGTCTCCAACTTCACATTTCAAAGCACCAGTCACTACTCAACTGTGAGGGCTCCAACTTGAAGAACTAAAATTTCTTCTTTGTGACAATTCCTACACCTATGCATGTAAAACAGCAACCTATTATGAAACGAGTGCTGCATGCTGCATTCTTTTTCAACAGTGCAAAACACTTATTTCAAAATACACTGTAAGAGAGTAAGATAATTAAGACCAAAAAAAAAACCAAACCACTAACCCATGTTCAGGTGCAATTCCATCCTCTATTTTAACACAGCTTTGTTCTTTTTTCTCTTCTGCTTTCACTTGTTCTTCTGAACTGAAAATAAATTTAGTGTTAATTAAATGGCAAAATTCTGAACAATTAATACATGCAGGTAAATAAAGCAACCAAACTTCTAAAAGATATTTATGCAGATCTAAGTTAGTCTCCCAATATTCAAACACTTCTGACTTAAATCTAATCCAGGGAAAAGAGCTAAAATTATTTAATGTTATTCTCTGTGTAGAGGCTGTATAAAACCAAAAGTATTACATTATTGGTTTGTTCATAATCAGAGAGTGGAATAAGCAACTTAAAACCTCTATATCTGATTTTAATTACGCACTATCACGTAGCTTCTATCACTTAGTTATATATTACACAGGTAAACACAAGAGCCAAACTATGCAATTTTTTTTAATTAAGTACTTGAAAGACAACTGAAACCCAAACTATCACAGCTCTTGGTCACACTAGCATTACGATTCATTGATTTTTTTATTCTTCTTTCTAAATATTACATATTAAGTATTTGAAAATACACTCAGACAATTTTATGTTTGTTCTCCTCATGGTCCAAGCTAGATACAGAGAAATCAGCTCCAGCTTAGAAGACAGTGGCTATAATATTTCAGTCTTAGATGGTCATCCTAGCAGGTGTCAATTCTACTCAAAACAGAAAGAAACATCAGGCAAGCACTGTTTACGAGCAGAAGAAAATTATAATCCTAAGGAAAAAAAAAAAAAAGGACGAAGAGTCATTTTTAAACACAGGGAACCTGTGCAACACAGAGGTCAGCTTACACAGACTACAGTCTTGTTCTGTAAATAAAAGCAAACAGGGCCATCTGCTGTGTAAAGTTATTAATAACTATAGGAATAAGGATGGGAATTATTTCATGATGATATAGAATGAAACAATACAAACAGAAGGAATGCAGTCACTTACCTATAGAACTGAACCTGCCTGTTAACACCTCTAAAGAGTTAGAATTTATCCTTTTACTTAATAGTACTAGGAAAGTATCATGAACAATGCGTTTCTTTTCCTTGGCCACAAACATAACAACTAAATTATTATGCACATACCTTTTACAGTTCTCTGAGACAGAAGACTGGCTAAGTACCTGAACACTGTCTTGCTCCTTTGCAAATTCAACAACTAAGGTGTGACCTAAAAGTTTCAGCTGATGCAGTCTTGACAAAGCCTTCAAATAATTATAATAAAGAAAGAAAGGGAAGAGGAAAAACATTAGCATTATTTCAAAGCATAATTGTGTTTTCTTTGGTTAGTAAACCATACACAGGATACAGCCCTAACTGCTTTAAACTAAGTCCATGCCAATACAGACACAGTTCCTCACCATTCCTGCCTTCACAGTCTTGTTTTTATCAACGTCTTCCCTGCTAGCAGGATGGAAGATGGAAGTCGCACAGCTATAACCACTGCAGAGACTTAGGTCATCTGAACACAGTAGCGAGACTGCAGCCTTAATAATAGTTATTACACAGCACAGTAAATCTCTGTGATTTCAAGTAACCAACCACTTGCTTTGAACTACAGACATCAGATGATTTCCATGAGCTCCTTCCAACCCACCTTTCTTATGACTCTACAGATGCAATCATTCCATCAAATCCTTCTAGCACCTCCTGAAACAGAACTCTAATATTACATTGCCTTGCATTTTATTTTCCAGAACACCAAGTGCTAGATGATGTGTAAAACATTTTAGAGCACAACTGGCAATTAAGAAAAGTGCTTTGCTAGAACATTTAGTAACAAAATTAATACAAACCTTCACAGCTGCATTTTCACTGGGGAAAGTAGCAAAAGCAGTATGTTTCTATAAAACAAACAAAACAAAATAATTCAAAGAGGTAAGAAATTGCATGTAAAATGTATATCCACAAGTAATTCGAAGTTCAAGCTTACGAATTAGAAAGCTTCCAAATAGTAACCATCTAACTCCCATGTGAATCAAAGGTGAAAGACGAGCAAAAACTCCTGCACTCAAAATTAAGACATAAACACAGGAGTTTGAGGAATACAAGAAAACAGGAGTTTGGGGATTTTTGTTTTGGGTTTGTTTTTTTTCCCCCTAGTGAGCAAAAGCTATCCTAAACTGCAAGAAAATACATACTGATAAAGAAGTTGAACCCTTTTTAAAAAAAAAAGATTTATTTCAGCACCTCTCAGAAGAACATTTTCATCAAAGTAGCTCCCAAAAGTAATACTCTTCCTGTTACAAAACTATAGCTATTGCTGTGCTCTGAAAGTTTACATGGTTTACATAACGTTTTCCCTTATTTTTTAAGTTTAAAAAAGCAAAGCCTTCCAAATTAGGCTGAATCTTCACAGAATACACAGTTCGTCTAAAATTTAACAAACATTATTACTTCTTAGTAATTACTAAGTAATTACTTCTTAGTAATTACTATCTTAGCACTACATGATTCTCTATTAAAAACCTAAACCATTAACACTGTTATAAGATCATCTATCAGGAAAATCATTACAATGAAATTAGTATTTTTAATACCCTACAAAAGAAAGCATGGCCCTGACACAAGATGCAGACATAATTTACCTGCTGGTCTACAGGAATACAAGGGTCTTTCCAAACACCATTCATCACCAAACAGATACTCATAAGTTTTCGTAATTTCGAGGAGAAAAAAAATGCAGGAATATTTCAAAGGCAGACCCGTGAAACTGCATTCGTACACCTACCAGCAGCCCCTTTCGCAGTGCTTTCTCCACAGCCTCAACCCTAACAGCAAGGCAGGCCAAAGCTGAGGCCGTTGTACACAGAACCTGCAGCCTGCAGGGAGACGGGTCGCCCGGGCCAGACGCGCCCCCGACCGCACTTACCAGCCGCCCATGGTCCGACAGGACGCGCACAGACACCGCCCCGAAGTGTTTCAGCAGATCCTCCTTCTCCGCCACGCTCAGCTCGGCTGGCAGATGCCGCACCAGCAGCGTCCGGCCACGCCGCCGCGCCAAGCCGGGGTGAAGCGGCACGCCAGGCGGGACGCCGAGGTGAGGCAGGCCGGCGCCCGGGCCCACCGTCCTCGCCTCCTCACAGCCCAAAGCCGCCATAGCAGCGCGCGCGGCCCGGAAACGAAAACACCGAGCGCGCACGGATGTCGAGAGTTCGGGTCTCAAGTCTCGCGAGACTGGCGGCGCCCGTGAATGGGTTGTCGCTAGCGGAAGGGTGGGGAGTGCGCGCCGAAGGTGCGGGCCTGGGACCGGCGGGAGGCAAGGGGAGCGGGTCAGTCAGCGTGGCTTATGTAGGGCATGGTCCTGCTTTACCAACCTCATCTGCGACAAGGTGACGTGTCTGGTTGGTGAGGAAAAGGCTGTGGACGTTGTCAGCTGGGACTTCAGTAAAGCATTGACAATATCTCCCACAATGCTCTGGAGAAACCGGCTGCTCGTGGCCTGGGTAGGTGTATTCTTCACTGGGTAAAAAACTGGCTGGATGGCAGAGCTCAAAGTATGGTGGTGAATGGTGTCACATCTTGTTGCTGACTGGTCCCTGGTGGTGTCCCTCAGGCCTCAGTGTTATGGCCAGTGTTGTTTAATATCTTCATTGATGACCTGGATGAGGGCATCGAGGGCATCCCCAGTAACTCTGCAGATGACCCCAAGTTGGGTGGGAGCGTTGATCTGCTGGAGGGCAGGAAGCTCTGCAGAGGGATCTGGGCAGGCTGGATCCAAGGGCTGTGGCCAAAGGGATGAGGTTCAACAAGGCAAAGTGTGGGTCCTGCACTTGGGACACAACAACCCCTGCAACGCTCCAGGCTTGGAGGGGAGTGGCTGGAAACTGCTCATGGGAAAGGAGCTGGGGGTGCTGGTTGATGGAGCTGAACATGAGCAGCTTGTGCCCAGGCAGCCAGGAAGCCACCAGCATCCTGGCCTGTATCAGCACCAGTGCTGTAGCAGGGACAGGGCAGTGACTGCGCCCCTGCACTGGGCACTGGTGAGGCTGCACCTCCAATCCTGTGTTCAGCTCTGGGCCCCTCACTACAGGAGAGACATTGAGGTGCTGGAGGGGGGCCGGAGAAGGGCAATGGAGCTGGTGCAGGGCCTGGAGCACAAGTGTGATGGGGAACGGCTGAGGGACCTGGGGGGCTCAGTCTGGAGCAGAGAAGGCTCAGGGGGGACCTTATCGCTCCCTACAACTGCCTGACAGGAGGATGGAGCCAGGAGGGGGCTGCACTCTGTTCCCGAGGAATAATAAACAGGACAAGAGGAAATGGCCTCAAGCTGCACCAGGAGAGGTTTAGCCTGGAGCTGAGGAACAATTCCTTCCTCAGAGGATGCTCAGGCATTGGAACAGGCTGCCCAGGGCAGTGCTGGAGTCACCGTCCCTGGAAGTATTCACAAACTGTAGACAAGGCCCTCAGTGGCATGGGTTAGTGGTTGCCTTGGCTGTGCTGGGAACAGTAGTGGTTGGACTTAAACGTCTTTTCCATCCTAGCTGATTCTATGATTATAAGCTGCAGCAGCTGGCTCTGCCGTTTCTCTGGCCCTTGTGCTGACAGGCAGCCTGATCAGCAAGCTGAGCCAACCCCATGGGTCTGCTGGGCTTTGCTGACTTGCCTTGAGCACTGTGGTATGCAGCCTGTGAGCCATTCTTTAGGGCCATCCATGTCTCTACTGGGTTATGCCTTATGTGATACACAAAATCTGTCTCAGTCAAATATTAAATAATACTCCAAAATGAGAGATGAGCCTTCCGTTCTTTCCCTCAACAGGACAGAGCTTGTTTTCAGGCCTAACTGCTTTCTAAATACCATTCTCATTAGCTTTTATCTGGAGAGACTTTTCTTTTCCTCCTGCCACTTTACCTGAACAGCAAGGTAGTAAGATCTTTCTGCTTCAGGATAGCAGCTGTATCTGGCCAAGACAAGCAGCATGGATGAAGTGCAGCCATTTTTACAGCCTGTAATTGCAGGCATTCTGCATCATGAGTTGTGAGTACAGAGGCAGTTACCAACTAGCTACTACTGAAGCCAGAGAAGCTGATCCAGACAAACCTGCCCTTTTTTCTGAGGTCAGAGGCTGTAATCTCAAAAGTGTGTGTAGGGGGGAAATCCCCAGACATGACTGATAAAAGCTCAAGTCTTACCATAAAGTCCTTAAGGCCATTTCTTTTCCTGGAAGAGTCATGATGGACCTGGCACTATATGTGTAGCACACCTAAAGGGTCTTAGGCCATGCTTATTTTCTGACTGAACACTGACAATCTGGGGAAAAATCTGGCCACTGTGGGTGGTCACAGTGGTCCCACTGAGCAGATTGGATGGCAGTCTTAAGTTCATCCAGATGGATTTGGGACAGAGTTGGAAAAGACTGGGGAAACATGTGACATTCAGAAGGAATCTAGGAGAAAAGCAAAAATTTAGCAGCAGTTTCTCACCATCAATTACTACATATTTTTTGCTGTCATTACTATAAGTTAGGAAACATCTATGGGCTTGGAAGCAGGTGGAAGAATTGGCACAGTATGCAAATGTACTTTTTGTCTTGAAGACACCAGCAGTACTGTTCTTTCTGAGTCTGTTGAAAGTTTAAAAGTAACACTGGCAGGACTGTGTATGGCTTGTGGTTTGTAGAACATCCAGAAGGTTTTCTGGGATATGCTGGTCAACATGCAGTTATAGCAGATGGGAGTGTCAGGATTGAAAAAGCAAGTCTATGGTGGCTGTGCTGCTACATCCTGTTTAAATTGGCCCGACTTCTAGTTCACTCCTGGGTAATGACATAGGAGACCTTTTTAGACAGCAGGTCTGTGAAACTCGTAGGCAAACTAAACATCCTTATTTCCCCTGTAGCTCTCTAGTACATTCCAGTTATTAATTTGCACATCAGTTACCAGATGGTGAAATAGCGATATAACTTTAAATGTGTTTCCTGTCAGAACTAAGAAACACTATCAGATTCCCAACTAATATTTCTTAAGTTGGTAAGAAATACAAGTTTGGGGAAAAGAAAACCAAGAAAGCTAGCTTTGCACACCGATGTTTTGCACACCATAAACATAAAAGCCAGTAAAAAGTTACCCACACCATAAATTTGTCCATTACTGACATCCAGTCAGCAGTGGCCAAGGGCAGATACCATCATCCAAAGTAGCAGAAGTACAACTCAGCCTGTCCTTTACAGTTATTTATAAAAGCTGCAAATAAACTGGTTTATTAAAATTTATATTTAGAAAAAATTTATATTTAGAAAAAGTACTATGTAAGATTCCACTCAAAAAAGATGAGTTTACTTTTGGATGGTATGAGTTAGTGGGCTCAGAATTTTTTTGGAAAGTACTTATTTGCATCCTGACAACAGGCTAAATATTATTATGAGAGCAGCAATGCTACTGTTTCTTGGAGCGATTAACACGCTGTTAGATCATTATCCTGATAAAGTGAGACCAGAAAGAGACTAGATGTGGAAGAAAGGCTGCAGCGTGGGATTTCTAGATCATGCTGTCATCATTATTGATCATGATTTTTTTTAATGCCTCTTGGTATTTTCTGCTGTCTCCAATAGATGTTCCAGTTGGCTGCACACAAAGGAGCTGAGTAAGGAGACAAGTAGCTGTGTTAGCATGAAGATAAAGCCCAAGGTAGTAAGGTTTGGTTTACCTTGTCTACAAAATACTGTATATCCACATACTTAAATGAATCTCTAAGGGCAACCTAATATTTTGGAACTTCTTGTATGGCTAGGAACAGAAAGGCCACCAGAAACAGAGTTTTAAATGGCCCCAAAAACTGGTTGCACAAACCACAGACAAATAACACAGTGTAATGGGGTCACACTCTTTCATTAATGAAATTGCATATTAGAATTAGTACTGTAGAACAACTGTACATTTGCATTTGCTGACTCTTGTGGTTTGGCATTCATCCTTTACTGAAAAGGAAAAAAAATAAGATTAAACCAGCAGCAACTTCAAATAACCTTAATTCAAGTTTCTTCCCCAGAAAGGCCAAAAAATTTTAATTACTAAGGAAAAAAGAAAACAAAACCAAACTATAAAAGCAGCTTGAGACATAAATGGCAAAACTACTGGGGAAAATTTGATTTTCATGGTGGCAGTTCTGTAAATTTCTTCGTATTAATATGAATAGTGTAATGTAGTAAAGTAGACTTAGAAATAAGGATACAGAAGAATACAGCTGACAAAATAATATCTTACTGCTAGCATCACATGTGCATGTTACAGAAGCTTCAGGCATGGACAAGAGCTGTATTTCTTAAGGTACTATTGTATTGGGTTTGCATGGCAAGATTTTGGTAGTGGGGGGGTTACAGGGGTGGCTTTTGAGAAGCTGCTAGAAGCTTCCCCTGTGTCCCCATAGAGCCAATGCCAGCCAGCTCAAGTAAGGACCCACTGGTGGCCAAGGCCAAGCCTATGAGCAACAGTGGAAATGCCTCTGGGATAACGTATTCATGGACAGAAAAACAAACAAATAAACAGGGCAAGAGCAATTGCAACCAGAGACAGGAGTAAGAATATTAGAAGTTCAACTCTGCAGACACCAAGATCAGTGTCAGGAGGTACTAGAGCAGAGATTTCCCTGCAGCCGGTAGTGAGGCAGGCTGTCCTCTTGCAGCCCATGGAGGTTAACAAGGGAGCAGATATCCACGTGCAGCCCATGGAGGAACAGATATCCCCCTGCAACCTGTGAAGGACCCCACACACCAGAGCAGGGGGGGATGCCCAAAGGAGGCTGCTACCCAGTGGTAAGCCCACACAAGAGATGGCTCCTGGCAGGACCCATGGCCTTGTGGGCAGAGGAGCCCACGCTGGAGCAGGTTTGCTGGCAGGATTTGTGACCCCATGAGGGACCCACGCTGGAGCAGTCTGTTCCTGAAGGACTGCACCCTGTAGGATGGATACACATTGGAATTTGTGGAGGACTGTCTCCCATGCAAAGGATCCCCCACTGGAGCAGGGGAAGAGTGTGAAGAGCCTTCCCCCTGAAGAGGAAAGAGCAAAAGTGAGATCTTATGAACTGACCAAAACCCCTGTTCCCCATCCCCCTGTACCACTGTGGGAGGGGGTATAGAGAAACTGTGAATAAAGTTAAGCCTGGTCAGAAAAGCACGGGAGGTTTTTTCAGATTTGTGTTTATTTCTCATTATCCTACACTGATTTGATTGGTAATAAATTATTTTCCCAAAGTTGACTGTTTTGCCTGTAACTTCAACAGCTGGGTGATCTCCCTGTCCTTAGCTGGACCCACAGGTCTTTCATTATGTTCACTCCCCTGTCCAGGTGAGAAGGGGAGAGACAGAGAAGCTTTGGTAGGCACGTGGGGTCCAGCCTGAGTCAACCCACCACATGTGTGTGCTTAGCTATTAAGCATACACATAACCTCAAAGAGTCTTCAAAATGATGGTTAAATGTCATTTCACTTGACTTTTACGTTTTGTGGAGGATTTTATTTCCATTCGGGGTATATCTGAATACAGTTAAAGAAAAAGCAAGGAAGACTGCATGCTGTGAACAGAGAAAGTGCATATTTTAAAAAACTTTATGACAGGTAACTGCTTTCCTAGGCTTTCCCTATGATGCTCCTTGAAGTCTAAGTAGCAATTTTCTTTATGCTTTTATTTTTATTGTCTGAATCAAGTACCAAAACAATGCAAAATCCTTAGAATTCTGCTTTTTGTATTTGATCACTGGATGGTGCTGTGACTCTTATTTGCAAACGATACTGTGCTGTTAGCATTTCGGTGCTATCCTTTCATTTTATAGAACTCTGCAGCATTTTCATATATGAAAAATATTTCTTCCTTCTTACATGCGTTGTAGGTCTTACTGTATATAGATTAGTTGTATTTTGTACAAATCCATATACAACACACATCAGCAGCTCTTTCTCCTGATACTGAAAATTTCACATGATTCTAGAAGCTGTGCATTTATGTTTTGTCCATAGCTGCAGATCCAGACTGCCCTGAGTAAAGATTTTTGCAAAAAGTGGAAAGTATACTGAGAAGAAATATGATATTTTTAATTCAGATTTGATTTATCTGTTCTACATAATTATTTAGAATGGTGTTTTACTTTGGTTTATAATTTAATTCCAGATGCAGCTACAGCATGAAGGATGACATTTCTATTTTGCAACTCTTGTTAAAAATTATCTTCTCTTACTTAATTCTATAGGCATTATTTCTGATATCTGCTGCCATAAATAATTTCCCCTTTTTATATTAAGAAGGGCAGTGGTTTGAGCCACACTGTTGGGTCTTGTAGCCAAGAGCTCCATTAAACTTTCAAAGATGACACCATTTTACTGATTATTTTCTTAAAATGATTTCAAAAGAGCAAGCTTCTTCCACATGAGCTAATTGTTTTTCACCGTTTGCCATTTTTATGAAGTCCTACACACACTTTTCTGCAGTTATTCTTCCATCTTATGGGAAATATTAACTCCCATAAGGGTAAACTGATTGCAGCAGACAGGCTGCCTCCTGTATAGGAGTGTTAAAGGCATGGCTCCATTCAGGTGATCTCCATATGTCAAAAACGGTGCAGGAATTAAAACAGGTTACACAGCTCAGAACAGCCTGAAACTTAGGTAATCACCTGTCAGCTCTAGTGTAAAAGAGGTTTAGAACTAGCTTTATATCAGCTTTTCCCAGTTCTAGGCTTGCATGTAACCTACTTCCACCAGTCAGAGATCTGGATCCTATTTTCAATATGTAAGCAAGGAAATTACACTCTTTGAGATAAGCAGTACACAAAGCCTATATTGGCCTTGCTGAAATAGCATCTCCTGGTCACACTGGAGTCTAATTGGGAAACGGCTACACTGCACTACAATCCCACCTTCTCCCTGACTTTGTTATATCCACAGCAGGCTGCAAGCTGAGGTATAGCTCAACATTGTTTTAAAAAGTGAGCTTCCTTTTTACAAACTCACTAATAATTATACTGAAACTGAGCTCCTGTCACAATAGGCATGCTAACTCTTGTTTTGGTGTATGTCTTCAGTAAATTACTTTGAGGACATACGTGTCCTCATCTGTCCTTTATATAAAGGACACCAAGTTGCAATAGTTATGCTAAATATATAGGGTATTGCTCATTTTACTTCCAGGAATAAGTTTATTGGCTCCTTCAAGGTCATCCAAACCTGCCTTCCAAAAGTCATTATATACTTATGTAGGCAATTAGTACATGAAGTAAAAGTCCTTAAGTGAAAAATTTGCCATTAAGATTTGTTGAAAATTCCATGCCAATAGAATGACAGTGTTAGGGACCTCAGATCTACAGAGCATGCTTATACAGCTGCAGCATGTGTGGAAGTAACACATTCTAACAAGGCAGCACTACATAAGGCTTCCTTCAGGCTTAACCAGAGGTCAGTCTTAGACTCTTAAGAGACCAGAAGCAAAGACTGAAGCCCACTTCTTCCACCCCACCACTGAGCAATTCAGACCCTTGTTTTGCTAATGGTCCCACTGATATCCAGGTACTGCACAAAGTATTTATTCAGTGAGGACATCATCATTTTACAGCATTCGACCTGGACTTTGTCTGGTCTTCAAACTGTTGGCGTACAACTGTAAGGATTAAAACTGATACAAGAGGTTTCATCACCAGAATTTCCAGTTACATAAATCCAGATATTTCCCAAACCCTGAAGAGTCTTGGGTTGCACAGACTATTTTGTTTAAGTATGATTTTATTTTTTTAACTTTGTGTCTCAACTATTTTTAGATGCTAGTAGGTATATCCATTTCTACTCTGAAAACTTCATTGGTAAGGAGAAGCTTTCCTGCTGTAAAAAGAATTTTTGATGACTTCAAGAAATCATCTGGAAATATACTTGAATTACAGCAATTTAAATTTAGTATATATTGGAGAAGAACATGCATATGACATACTGTGGTCTAGGGAACCACTGAACTTCCCTACTGTTAGTTCCTTAACTAAAGGAGAAAGACAGGACGTACTGCTTTTTTTTTAATTCTAAAGTAGCCTTTGTGCCTGCTGTTATAAAGTGGTGGAACAAACAGGAGCAAGGCATTGTTGAACACAGCCTTGGGAGCAGAGCAGTCAAGAGGTCATAATAATAGCTATTTTGGCAGAATGATAATGGAGAGAGCTTTGGAACTGTAAAGACATTGGCTGATGTAGTTTGATTCCTGTCATAGTCATAGGAAAAAAAAAATGGAAGTCATACCTAGCACTTTCACTTTCTTCACCTAGTGGAAGAAAACTACATGGTCTCATGTTAAGAAAAACGTTTGGGAAAATGCAAAAATGAATATGGGGGTGACGGGTGGAATTTCTTCCATAGAAGTCTGCTACTGTGACAAGAGGAATAGGAGGAAGCTTCTTGAGGCTTCTTTCATGCTCCAAGTCACTATTCCCAAGAGCTGTGCAGAGACAAACCTCACCACTGTCCCTGTATGGCCTTAGTCAGGTGCTGTTTGAGGGTTTGTTTTGCAGGGGATTTTTGTTTAGGGTTTTTTGTTTTTTTTTCAATGTGTCTTTTGTTTGCAAATCAATTAGTGTGGAAATTACACCACATTACTGAGCAAACAAGGCCTGCAAATAAGGGTTTGCAAAATCTACTAGTAATGTTTCTGATTTAGTAGTCCCTGATAGGAGGAGCAAAGCAGCAGATCCTTATTTACACTTTGCATAAGCTTCACTTACTGAAAGTAGTTTCTTATCTGTGCTGAAAGAAGCATGTCTGTCAAACAGCACATTAACTGGAGAATGTTATTCAAGGCCATTACTCATTCTAGATTCTTTGCCCAGAGGAAAAACAAACCAAAACAAACATACACACAAAACCCCCAACACATTGTCATTTTCCTTTCTATTCATTCAGCATAAAATTTGCTAAGACAAAGTTACATACAAATTTTAAGAGCGTGGAGTTTGCACACGTAAAATTCTAAATTCCATTTAAGGGAGGGGTTGGCATTTTGATGTCATCAGCCACACTTCCCTCTCCTCCCTCCCAGTGCAGTGACCTTTCTTGGACATCCTTAAGAGTATAGACCAAATTATTACTTATCTTCTAACTCACAAGGTTTTTCTTTCCCTTTTTCACTTATTCTATAAAATGATTCTGATGTATTTTGTGAGAAGGTCAATTTCATTGATTTAGAGACAGATCAAGTCATGAAACCATTTTCATTGAGGACAGGCATGAAGTAGTTCTTCTGAAGACAACCTCTAGGTATTTCCTAGAGGAAGGAGACAGAGGGTTTTGAAAAAGGAGCAAGAACTTGAGAAGAAAGGTATGAAATGAAAGGCAAACCAAAAGTCAGTTGGAAACCTGAAGAGATAAAGGAGCAGAAAACCCAAGCAGGAAAGATTAAACATAAGAAAACTTACTTGCCACTGAATAATGAGAAAATACACTTAAGACTATAGACAAGCCGCACAAAAGTAAGCATCAGGAAACAGCACTGGCCAGTGTCTGTCTGAGGGAAAGCAAGCTACCAGCTGAGCATAATGAGCAAAGTTAAGCAGGACACATCCAGAGATGCTCACCATATCCAGCCAAGAGTCCACAGCAGAAGACAAATTCATTGTGAAAATACAAGTCTGAGATCAAGGGAGAGAGTGCAGACACTTCCTTTTTTACATACTAACTTCCATTTTTGCTGATAAGTTTTGTAAAAATACTGTCAAAGCCGTGGTCGGATCTGAGCTGTGGTCAGGTGTGGTCATGTAGCCCCCTATGGGCTCAGGACCCCACTTCCTGCTCCTGCACCCACTGAGCATCACTATGTGGGTGGGACAAGAGTTGTGCACAGGGGGAGTTTTCCCAGGCTTTTGTCTGTGGCAGGAAGATTCCAGAGGCTGTGGGCTTTTGTCAGGTCCTTGTCAGGGCTTTTGTCCGGGTGGGTGTACCTGCCACACAGCTGTCAAACATTCCTGTATTTTGGTGTCTGCAATTCTTACAATTGTAAACTATGCCCATCTTGGAGGTACATTTTGAGCCTTGAGCTGTAACTCTCATTTACTGTGAGGTAAATGGGTAATTTAGTACAGTAAAATACACGTCGTTTCATATTTTTAAATGCAGCACTGTTCTGTCCATGTAAATGCACCTAGTATGGGCAAGACTAGGTAGAACTGAGGAATGGTCTGGACTGGATACAAACTAGACTAACTCCAGTTTTGCAGAAGGGATATGTCATCTGCATAAATCGAAGAGATGCTGAACAGGCAGCATTAAAGAGATTAAAGGGAAATTTTTCTTATTCAGAAGAAGGTATTTCCTACTTGAGTGCTGAAATCGGTATGTTCAAGTATTTCAAGGATACTTGAAGGGGACCAACTGAAAAAAGTTGTAATTTACAGCAGGGAAATGGAACTGGTATTGCGTTGCTTGGTTTTTATAATATGCTTACACTTGAGTGCTGTACAAATAACTCTTTGCCCCTTAATGATAATAGATTAAAAAATAGTATGACCCTTATTTAATAATGGAATGTCAGTTTTTCTAAAGATTATTCAGTATGATTTTTTTCCAGGCAACATTCCTGCTAAGAAAGATTAATTTAAACTGACATAGCATAGCCAAGCTCCTGAGTCACATTTCTGCTTTCAAGAAGCAAACTTTTCTATTTTATGGAATCTTGCAACATTAAAGGTGAGTTTATATTAAAAAATTCTGTTGCAAATAGCGGTAACACATTCTACTTCCCAAAATGACTTTGCTAAATAAAAAGCTACAGTGACCTTGACATTTGTAAATCCTTTAAGATGCAGCGTCTACCCTCAGGATATGAAAATCCATTTTAGAACTGATTTTTATGTTTGGTACTAATAGGTACCACTCTAGCCAATTTAAAATTAATTTGGTATTCAGGAACGATGCTTCAAAGTATGCTAAAAAATTGAGCATATATCATATGGCATTGAAATGAAGATGACATTAGTAACTAAACCCACTACAAGTGCAGGTTTTAGTTGTTTTCTTTTGCGTTTACTTTGTGTGCATTACAAGCATATCACTGAAAGCTGAAGACTTCACTCCTCACTTAGGTAATATTCCCACCGAGGTCATGTAATGACAATGGAACTGGATCTGAAATGTGTAAATCTAGAACGAATATATTTCTTACTGTTTTTTGTCTGTATGGTAAAACCATAATGTGTAGTTGTCATGCAGTTGGACTAGATGATTGTTGTAGATCCTTTCCAACTGAAATACTCTGTTCAATTCTGCAATCTTTATAAGCAAAAAGGAAGTAAAAGTCATGGCACAACCCAGCTGTCTGGCCTGTGCTACAGGCTGTACTTCCAGGAACTAAAGACTGCCACAAATGCCAGATGGCCTCCCCAGAGAACATAGAAGACACTTCGGCTTTACATACTGTGTATTTGACAAACAGCAATAAGAAGCAAAACCAGAATCAAACCAAATCATTTTCTTTATCCAGATCCTAGAAAGCTAATCACTGCACTTTATCCAAGAGGATAAACTGAGAAACTGCCATTTGTGCCCGACATCCTGTAGCCCCTTTTATAAAGGCAGATAAGAGCACTCAAAGTGTATGACTAAAAGCATCTTATCAGCCACTGTAATTCAAAAAATTACACTAAATGAACAATTTCAAACCAGAAATAGGACTAAGCCCAATTTAAAATTACTAAGGGCTGTAAACCCTAAGACTTTTTCTCCCAGGCTCTGGGAGTACAACGCTGAAATTCAGCCCACCTGGTTCTTGTAGTCAAGGAAGGCACTGAATTACAGTGCGGACATATCTTTAAACCAGCATACTACTCACAGTAAGAAGTTATGTCACTTGAAATGGTGTTACAGTAGTCTGCTAACAAATGCTTTCCTGAGCAGTTATAGAAGACTGAGGTAAACAGAATAACAAGCTGTGAAAACTGGTGTTAGAATCAGACTTGAAAACCACAATTCAGCTTTTTTATTCTTTACATGATTTTCAAATCTATAAAGTCACCATACACATGAAATATTAGTGACACACAACTGCCAGGAGAGAAATATGAGCTTCCTATGCAACCCAAAGCAGAGTAAAGGAAATGTTATAACAAATAGTGTGGCCGGATCCCCAGTGTTAAAAGGAGCATTCTAATGTATTATCTGGAAGTATTCTAATGCAATTTAGATGATTGCTTTGGCAGGTTGGCAAGACAGGGTTATAGTGTCATAATCACCTTAAGCTAACTAATGTTGCTGACAGAAGTGGCATTCCCTCCACCCTAGGGCACGTGTTTTGTTGTATTCCCTGTGCTGGCAGACTGCTGATGCGATGATACCACTTGCCTGAGCTCACTGGCTGAAAGCTAACCCAGCAAAAGCAAAATTGCTTAACTTTAGGCATCTGCATTAGACACTTCTGCCACAAAACAAGCTTCCCTGTTCTAGAAGAGATGTATAGCTCTCTGGCGGTAATGCAGACTACTTCAAAGTTAGTTTAGGGATCATAATGCTAAACTCTGTGAATAACCCCTCAGATAACTATAAACGTTCATATTTATTTTCATTTTTAATACAGTGTTTGCAGAGTGCCCAGGTGAGATGTCTTCATTAAAAAGCAGACAGAGCTGTTCTGATATAAAATTATTCTATGCTAATGTCATTTGTCCTTTCGTAGTTGTTTCAGTTTTCCATCAAAGTTGAGCTTTGCTCATGCTGTAAGCCTCTGCTTCTGCTCTTGAAGAAGGATGATTCTTTGGCTATTAACTGATAGAAATAATAGGTCATTGTCAGGACTTGAATGGCTTTTAAAGTAATTGGGTTAGGCATTAAGAGTATGTGAAAGATGATGTATTTTGTTTTCAGTTCAGAAGTTTTCTACAATCCATTTAATCCATCTGGTTTGAGCAGATGTCATTGTATGATATTTATAAGGGTTTAGCAAACTGAAAGTTTCACCACCAAGAAGTTTTCTATTCTAAGTATGCTAAACTTTTTTGTTTTTTTTTCTTTCTTTTAACTTTGGGTAGACCTTAGGAATGCCCAACAGAAAGTTTCCCTGATACTCTAACCAGAAGTTTTCTATTCCAAGTATGTAAACTTTTTCTCTTGTTTTTCCTTAAACATTAATAAAGGTCATATTGCTGCCTGCTGAATCAAGTATAAGTATTTCCTGTGTGTTGGATTTTATTTGCAAAGTTGTTGACCTGACTTCTGTGTATGACTTTGTATCAGATTAACCCATCTGGGAGACATCTGGTAAGCTGTAATATCTCCCAGAGAGGGAACATATCCTACAGTACAAATGTAAAAAGCTGAGGTAACCTTCTGCCTCTTCACAAGTGTTGTTTAATAAACTGCAGGCAATAAATTAGACAATGCTGATCAAGTTTCTTGGATTCTGTCCATAACTACTGGTAAGACCCATTTATGAATTTGATGACCGTGTATTTGATTATGATAAACAATAGCTCAACATTTCTGTTGCGTATCTTTCTTATAGCACTATGTCCCCTTATTTTAGGAAAAAACAAAAACATAGTTCATGTTGCAAACTGACTTGTCTCATTGCTTTCAGCTGTCCCAATAGGCTTTAAGAGATTAATACTTCAGAAACCAACCAATAGATTCTACCCTATATACTCAAATGTGTTTGTGGGTATAGGGGTTCCACATTCATAAATGCTGAGTTCCAGAAAGCTATCCAGTTTAAAAAAGGTCCCTGTTAGCTATATTTTCACTCTCTGTAGACAAATTCATGCTTGCTTTATTCTAGCATTATAAAAGTGAAGCTGAAAGCTCATTACACTGTAGACAATGTAAGGCTTAGAATAAATTGTATCTTAAATTCAATCAGTTGGTTTCAAGTTAAGAAAATGTGTATTTTCCATGAGCAGTATATTGTTAAGTATATTGTATGACATTAGCTAGTTAGTACAAGCCTTATCTTGTCCATTAACATGACATAATACATAGTCTTTCTTCATTTAAATCCTTCACCATTGAAGAAGAGTAATTTCCAGTGAATACCAGTAATCTAGATTAATTCCCTGGTGTATTATACTGTGAAATAAATCTGTCATTGGAACTTAACACTTATGCAATAGCAGTAATGAACTTGCTAGCTATAGATGTTACCATTGAACACATAATTTTAGTTAGTATGACATGTTTGTAAATCCGAAATTAAGATCTTACAAAGTTTGACATATAAAAGTACTTATTACTTACAATGTAGACACTGTAAATTCATTCAGTGATGAGAGAGATGAAAGTAATTCACAGAAACCTAACTGTGAAGTAAAAATGCTGCAGTTTGTCATTATTTTGTAGAGTGAGAGCTGCTGTTAAAGAAAATTAGAGGAAAGTGGGAGCCTAGATAACATTATATCTCATGTTGGTGCTGTATTGCCAGAAAACGGGAAGAGACATAATTTCATTTCCAACTTTCTAATAATCTATTCTTCTTTCTGGTCACTATTTAGCTGAAAAGTGTGAGGACAAAAGTGTGAATACAATCGACCTTCAGATTCGGTCAGCACTGCCGTGTCCTGACTGTACGCTAGACTGACCATGCTGCAGGTTTTCTTTCCATGAAAAGCTGAGCTTTCCACGATCTTTAGACTGTGCTAAACTGTTCTCCTGTACAATGTGTAGTACAGTCCGTACTTACATGATTTAATTTTTAAAAACTTAGGAAACAGTCTGTTCCTGTTCTTCAGCAAACTCATGGTACAGCTAACATCTCACCAGAAGTGAAGTCTGTAATAGATCTTCATCTTGCTTTAATACAAGACTGAATCATCACCGAACTTTTCTGCTTTTGCATCAAAAATACAATTAAACAGTATTTTCTAGTCCATCCAGAAAAAAAAGCCCAAACCCTGGTTTTCCCTTCCTTTATGCTGCAGGCAACCAGAAATGACAGGATATTGGTTCTGTGGCTTGCCTAAGCTAACATCACATCTAAGAACTGAGGAAGGCATCAGGAAGCAGTTATCTGAGTGAAACCAGACATAACAAATACCATTTTCTAAAATGTAGCATCAGCTAAAAAGTCTGCTATGAAAGTTATGTCTTGCTGATGCTTCTCTTTTGCTGACCAGGTACAGAGCAACAAAGATCAATGGTATCTCGGCAATCTGGAAAGAGCTACTGCAAATAAAGCCCATCCATCAAATCCAGTACAGTTTAAAAGCCAGTTGGCACTGGGACAAGTATCTGCTCAAGGTACCAGACAGCAGGGAATCAGGGCCTTACAGGTGCAAGACAATTACAGTAAGTCCAGTGAGTCTGTGACATGCACGCACTCAATAAGTGTGACCAAATGACATGGGAAGGTAACTAAGTCTGATGCTGTCAATCATTTATCTTACTTACGTATAAACATAAAAATACCTCTGACTTCCAAATTCTGTTCACATATACTCCTTGTATCTTTACTTATTAGAACCTTCTCTTCTCTGGCTTGCTTACCTTCCAGTTTGTGATATCACATATGAAACTAAGCCATAGTGCTACTACCAGCACAGAGGTAGAGGATTGTGGGACTGTAGCTACTCAGCCTCGTCCACTGTTGAAGTATAAGAAGTTCCTTCCATTAATTTTAATGAATTTTGGAAAAGTTGTATGTATTTTAAATATGCTAAAGCAAGACTCTCTTTTACACTATGTTTCTATAGAACAGAGAGATACAGTGTGCAGGTACTCCTTTGAGACAAGTGAACAGTATCATGTTAAAGAAGCTTAAACTCAAGGTTGTCAATATTGAGTATTCACATTTGAGTGTTCAAAGATCAAGATAGTATGAATAAATGGAATAAAATTTTAGGGAAATTCTGAAAAAAATAGTTTATTATGAACTTTTTTACAGTTTTTTTTTTCCTAAGAAAATGTTGCTTATCTTAAATAAATCAACAATCATAGAATCACAGGGGTTGGAAAGGACCTCAAGATCATCCAGTTCCAACCCCCCTGCCATGGGCAGGGACACCTCACACTAAACAATGCCACCCAAGGTTTTGTCCAACCTGGCCTTGAACACCGCCAGGGATGGAGCATTCACAACTTCCCTGGGCAACCCATTCCAGTGCCTCACCACCCTAACAGGAAAGAATTTCCTCCTTATATCCAATCTAAACTTCCCCTGTTTAAGTTTTAACCCGTTACCCCTTGTCCTGTCACTGCAGTCCCTGATGAAGAGTCCATCCCCAGCATCCCTATAGGCCCCCTTCAGATACTGGAAGGCTGCTCTGAGGTCTCCACACAACCTTCTTTTCTGAACAGCCCCAACTTTCTCAGCCTGTCTTCATACGGGAGGTGCTCCAGCCCCCTGATCATCCTCATGGCCTCCTCTGGACTTGTTCCAGCAGTTCCATGTCCTTTTTATGTCGAGGACACCAGAACTGTACACAATACTCCAACTGAGGTCTCGCGAGAGCAGAGCAGAGGGGCAGGATCACCTCCTTCAACCTGCTGGTCACGCTCCTTTTGATGCAGCCCAGGATACGGTTGGCTTTCTGGGCTGCGAGCATGCACTGAAGGCGGTTCATGTTCATTTTCTCATCGACCAACACCCTCAAGTCCTTCTCCACAGGGCTGCTCCGAATCTCTTCTCTACCCAACCTGTAGCTGTGCCTGGGATTGCTCCGACCCAGGTGTAGGACCTTGCACTTGTCATGGTTGAACTTCATAAGGTTGGCACCAGCCCACCTCACAAGCATGTCAAGGTCCCTCTGGATGGCATCCCTTCCGTCCAGCATATCAACCGGACCACACAGCTTGGTGTCATCACAAACTTGCTGAGGGCGCACTCAATCCCACTGTCCATGTCAGCTATGAGGGTGTTAAACACGACCGGTCCCAACACCAATCCCTGAGGGACACCACTCGTTACCAGTCTCAAGCCGGACATCGAGCCATTGACCACAACTCTTTGCGTGCGGCCGTCCAGCCAGTTCTTTATCCACCGAGTGGTCCATCCATCAAATTGATATCCCTCCAATTTAGAGAGAAGGATGTGGTGCGCAACAGTGTCGAACGCTTTGCACAAGCCCAGGTAGATGACATCAACTGCTTTACCCTTGTCCATCAGTTCTGTAGCCCCATCATAGAAGGCCACCAAATTGGTCAGGCAGTATTTCCCCTTAGTGAAGCCATGCTGGCTGTCACCAAGCACCTTGTTGTTTTTCATGTGCCTTAGCATGCCTTCCAGGAGAATGTGCTCCAAGATTTTACCAGGCACAGAGGTGAGACTGACTGGTCTGTAATTCCCGGGGTCTTCCATTTTCCCCTTCTTGAAAATGGGGGTTATATTTCCCTTTTTCAGTCATTGGGAACTTCACCTGACTGCCATGATCTTTCAAATTTAATGGTCAGTGGCTTAGCAACTTCATTTGGTAGCTCCTTCAGGACCTGCAGTTGGATTTCATCAAGTCCCATGGATCTGTGTACATTCAGGTTCTTAAGATGGTCTCGAACCAGATCCTTTCCTACAGTGGGCCTAGGGTCTTCATTCTCACAGTCTCTGCATCTGCCTTCCAAGACTTGGGTGGTGTGGTCAGAGCCAGTGAAGACCAGAGCAAATAAGTCATTAAGAACCTCAGCCTTCTCCGAATCCAGGGTAGCCAGTTCTCCTGATAGCTTCCAGAGGGGACCTACATTGTCCCTAGTCTGTCTTTTATTTGCTACTTACCTATAGAATCCCTTCCTGTTATCCTTAACATCCCTAGCCAACCTACTTCTTGAGGTCCTCTTTAAATATCACAGGAAACACAGAGGTCAGCATCTATTGACACTCAGGCATTAAATGGTACTACATGGAGAGGCATATTCCGAATGAATTGCTGAAATAAATTATATTGTATTGATATGCAGTTATAACCTGTTACGAAGCAGGTCTAATGATATTGCAGGGCATATATAAAGAACATACTGTATCCTATTGCAAAAGTGGGAAAACTGGCAAAGACAGTAACTGATGGAATGTCAAAGTATTTCTGATTAATGAAATGCTGTGCCACTCAGCCTGTGAAAAATTCTAGGCAGGGAGGATTATGTTCCATAACAGCTTCCTTGACTTGTCCTGTTCCTAAAAAATATCCATTGCTTCATTTAGGTCTCAGACTCCTGCTTACACCGGTTGCTGGTACTGGTGGTATTTAGCATCAAGTGTCCACGGGAGAGGAATGCACAGAAAATGGGAAAAGAAGACCACAGCAGGGTGGTCCAGTTTTGACATTTCCCATCAGCTTTCTCCATTGAAAGTATGTCTCTGTTCTACTCACTATAGAATCCTGCATTATTTGTTTCACTTAATTTATTCATACAGGTTCATTACCAGCTTGTATCCGTGATACAATCTTTCACAAGGACAAATACATAAGTCACATATATGGATGATTCATGTTCATCCATATTCACAAAGCTCAAAGCTTGTGCAGTTAAAATTGAGCAATAAAGTTTTAAGAGAGAAAAAACATCCTGACATGTATAATGATGCATTTAAAACATCAGCACATCTACAGTCATCTAAGCAGGTGACATAAAGAAGTTTATCTCGGCCCATTTTGTTTGACAAAGGAATAACTGTTACTTCCCATTATGAAGTCATTCACTCCTTTATAGAGAAACATACAGAATTGTGTGTTACAATTTTTATATTCTAATTCCCTCTTATTAAGGGTCATATCATATATGTATGATAGCAGAAGAACAATCAGTGCTGTTAGGGAAAAGTGTAACAATCTTCACATTTTATGCTATTCAAGTCAGTAGAGTAGGACTTTGAGAATAACAGAAAATTATTTCCCTGTCAAAATGACAAAAGAGAAAATACGTTTCTTTACTTAAAGTATTTGGACTGAGAAGCTGTCAGAACTGGTTTTCCTGATCCAAAATGAGTCTCATAGACTGCAGAATAAGAAAATCATCTTTGAATTTTCTGACCTTGAATGACCTGCTTATCCATGTGTTTTGGTAGTATCAAATCAAAATGTATAATTGCATTTATTATGAGGATCCAAAATTTTTTATTTCTCATTTTAACATTTCCTAGCAAATTTATTAAAGTCCTAATTTTCCTATAATTCACATGGCTTTACTGCATCTAATGATACTCCTATCAAAGTTGGTGTATTTCCAAGTATCACAGTGTAGAGATAGATTTACATAGATAACATATATATATTACTTACCAATAATATTCTTATTGGCAAATCAGCTTTCCCTTTCTTCCATACACAGATTTACATGACTAAAATATTATTATTATTGGTAAATGAGCTTTCCCTTTCTTCTATGTACAGGATGTCATCCCATTGAAAATATGCTTAGAATTTAGGTATAATTCCACTGAAATACATTGTCTTTATTTTTTTATGCCTGCATAACTTCAGGCACTACATGAAAAAGAGGACCAAGGAATTCAAGTAATTCGAGGAATTTCAAGGAATTCAAGGAAAACCAAGGGATATGTAAATTACAAAGACATAATTTTCATCCAAACCCCTGTATTTTCCCAGTTTATTTGGCAAATAAAAGGCCAGATTCCCTTTCTGGGCTGTTAGCCACAATGATCATAAGCAAATGTATAACAACTTTGTTCAGAGGCAGAAACAGCTAAAGTAATTCATCATTAGCCAAACTGATGTTAGTGGAGCCACACACTCAGAATGAAGCTCATAAACTCACATATACATTTGGTTTCTTTTATTTTTCCCGTCTACCAGCACATACTGTATTAATAATTAGAGGGTTAATCCCACTTTTCTTGAGTACATGAATATACATCCTGAATGGGATGTACATTTCCAAGAGCAAATGTTGCATATAGTTATTTTTGAATTTCTGAATGTCTTTGCACTAGGAACTGACAACTTTAGTATTTCCTGTGGCTTAAAGAAGAGGCATATATTTATAGAACTGTGGGTTTGCGCAAGATGTATTGTTTCTATCACAAATGTCTTGCATGAATATGTACTCTATATGAGACTGCAGTAAGTCTTGATCATTAATGTTTGCTTTTGGCCTTTCCACATATATCGAATATGTCCATATTTCTATCAGCATCAGGTGATCTGTATTTTCCAAAAATGGCATCTGGGAATGTTTCGTATTCCAGTTTCATATAAGTAGTTCTATTCTTTGTTGAATAGAAAAATCTGCAAACACAGTCTCAGAAGTGAGACAGGAAGCATGATTTCTCTGCACAAGATTCAGCTGAATTAATGGAGATTGACAGACAAAAATAAGGTTCCATTGTTGAGCAAACTTGGAAGAGTCATGTGAATCCAAGATTATACAGGGACTGTTCCCATTTGCTTTCTTGATACTGCAGTTAAAGAAGTAGGAAGGCATAACAGCCACATATTGCTGTTGTGGTGCATTAATGACATAGTTGAGAAGTGAGCTGAAACTTACATTTGTGTGTTAATTTTACAGTCTTGCTATAAGTCTAGTAAGCAATGTTTCCTCATTTGATCTTTCTGGGGGACTTTATTCTCTGAAAAAAAGGAATCCAAGGAGATTAGGATCTGAAAACCAAGGCTATTGTTTATGAATTATTTCTTATGTCACTAGCAACATTTACTTCTTAGTTCCAAATTGGTTCCTTATGCACCTAGGCTGGCAGTTTGTGCAAGGCCCAATCTCATTTGGGGAGGTTGTCCTGCCAAAAGCAGACACATGTGTTCTCCTGGTGTGTTGACAAGCCCTCACAAGCACTCCATCCTTCTCAGAACACATTCATCCCAAATGTTATATAGGCACAAAAAGAATTAGGTGTATTGTTGCCTTCTTAGTCTTTATGTAGTTTTAACAATGCATTTTCTCCCTTCCCTATTTGTCATTCACATTCTCCAGTAAAGTGAGGTCCATTGAGTAGAACAGAGTACACCTGTCATTTGACCTTGAACTGATGGTGTCATATGGAGTTAGTTTTCTTTCAAACCCTTCAGGCAAGGAATTTTGGCTGTTGCAGGCATTTTCTAATACTCACTTCAAGTCAACTGCCTCCATGAATACAAAGAAAACTCATCTTTCATTGTCACAGAAAGTAGATGCAGAATGTCTGAGAACATGGCCAAAGAGAACTTTTTGTGAAATGTGAATGAATAACTTTTCTGATTCTTCATCTTTTTTAAAGCTCTAGTTAATAAGAAGTGGAAACGGTTTCATAAATACCTGACCCAATTCTGCAAAATTAAAAGCAAAACTGAAAAAATAACTGCTAATATCTGTCCGAACTATTTTTTTTCATAGTTTCTATAAAACCAGAATAATTTAACAGATACGAGAAGATTTGCTGTGAATTTGCACTGTAACAGGAGAAAGAACTTCCTGTTCCTGTGTCCCCACCCCTTTCTTCTCCCTGCTAATTTTTGGAATGGGTTCTTTTTTTATATTCTTATGATAGAGATATGACTAATCTCTAAAAGGCAGTTAAATTGTGCTAGTAGCGTATTTCAGCATGACAATATAAGCAGGCAAGAATGATGAATCATTCAGTAGCAAGTCAAGCCTCAGAATCTGGAAAAGACAAATCTCACTAAAAAGCATCATGACAACATGTTTTCAAATCAAGAGGCAATCAGTGCAATCATAGTTTAGGAGATATTTGACAGGGATATTCATACACCCTGAGTCTTTGTTAGGGTATTTTGATACTGATCATATCCACCTAATTAATTCATGTCTGTGTTTCTGGAATGCCATCATTTACTTAACGACAGCTCTCTCCTAACACTTAAAATCATATAGGTGAAAGAAAGGATCCGTTTTAAGTATCAAATACAGCATCAGATGATACAGCATTAACAATAACTTCCAAATAAAGAGGAACTGCACAGCATCATCTTTACTGTTCTTTTGTCTGGCCCTACTTCAAGCATCAACTAATTCAGCTGCATTAGAAACAAAAGAAACACTGTTTTAAATTATCTCCCCTTTATGAAGGGGGAAGAAACCAGGCATGTGAATTCCATGGCTCAGCATTAGAATGATTCTCTGTCAAATTAATTTGAAACTCTGGAATTTAACAAATCCTAGCTAAAAGTAATTTTAAAATATAAGCCGGGGGAAAAAAAGTGCTAATATTTTAGGCTATTGTTTTAACTCTCAGAAGAGCAAAGATGACATCTTTCGGCTTGGAAGTCATGACAAGGTTTTAAACAGTTCTGAAACTAGGCATCTGTCTTGAAGCTAAACCCTGCTCTATGACAGTGCGATAATGCGTTCTATTGGGCAAATGCTATTTCCGCTTAGTACCGTTAAACCCGCGTGATATTCAGGCACGTCGCCATTAGAGGTCAGTGTTAGCAGGGGAATGGAAGCCACCTCCGGGCAGAGGGAGTTGGGGTTAATCCGGCGTGAGCACGGGGGCAGTCCGGCTTTAGGGGCTGCTCTGCGGGCTGTGAGAGCGGGCGAGCGGCACAGCTCCAGGGCGGCCAAGGCGAAGCAGATCCCCTCCGGGGCTTCAGAGCCATCTCCACCTTCTGCACGACGAACCGGTGGGGTGGGAGTTTGTATTAACACAAACAAGGCATTTACTCCCACTTCGTGGTTTGGATGAACCTTTTGACTGTACTCTCAGACACTGCCTTTGTGATGATCTATTTGAGCAAACTGACACGGGCTGGGGTGCAGTGAGGATGAGTTCCTCTTGGTTTGTATTTTCTCACATCTAAAATGTGAACCCGCAGTTTTGGAGGATTTTAACTTTGCAAAACCCAGTCTGTTGCTGTTCCCTGTGTAAATTTGCCATCCATGATATTAGGAATATCACAACTTGGAAAGAACAAAAGTGAGAAAGGGAGAGGGGAAAGAAGGAAAGAAACGAATTGGAGGCTGATGTAACAAAGAACTCATCTTTAGGACTTCGTGCAGCTCAAGAGAAGGTAGCGGGGACCTCCTTTACCATTAACATTGCTAAACTATTTTAACACTAAAGGCAATCTGTCATTTTGAGTAAATTCTCTTCTGCTTCTATAAACACAGCCGTAATCAATTAAAGACCCACTTGTGAAGGAGCTATTGTGTGCAGTTCCATTCAGACATTGCTGAGTTGTCTTTTAGACAGCCTGTGGGGAAACACTGGTAAGGTGATGGGAAAGTTCAAAGTGCCTCAGTTGTCAATGTGGATTTTGTTATTGAGACTTTTTTTTCTCTCTCTCTCTTTTTTTTTTTTTTTTTCCCATATTGCTTATCATAGCCAGGGTGGAAAATTGGTGGTATCTCTCTATGCATTTAACCTTTATAACATGTTTGGCTTGGGAGGTTCTGCAAACACTAGATTATTCTCTAATGCAATTCCTTGGGGTACTTATGCATGGCAGCAAATAAATTACTAATTTGAAAGAACTGAAAGAACAAACCAACCCTATAGAAACTATACGTAAGTATATACATATTTATAATTGTGCACATGGGCTCAGTTCCCAACTTTTCAACACGAGTCTAATGCAGTTTTGTGCAGTGAAATAGAACCTGATTTACAGTAGTGTGAAGATGAGAATATTAATTCTGTCTGACACAAGCACTTCAAAAAGTTAGAGTTCAATTTCATATTGAAAGAAACAGTCAAATAGACCATTCCAGTGACTCAAATTAGTTTATTTTTTTATTATCTTTCTATTGCACTTGGTCACCTGTGCCTTCAGAGTCCATGAATGTTACCAATCTTTGCTGAAGCAACCAAAATAAACAAGGACTCTTGCACGTATTATTTTACTCTCTTTCATTTTTCTCAATGAAGGAAAAGGTAACATTAAACAGAAAATCACGTATAAGGTGACCAAATTCTTACTCTTACTACGCTTTTTTTCCCTGAACATTGGCATGTGTGAAGAAAAACTGAAATACAAATGAAGTTTAAAAATTTTCCCATTTCTTTGTGTTTACATTAAAAACAAATGTAATGAAATATTAAGAATAGGCCATACATATATATATATATATAGGGAGAAAGAGAGATATTTAGAGATATTTATGGAAAGAAAATAGAAGAACAGGCAGATCATACTTGTAGAATCTAGATGCCATGGGGCTTTCTGACATATTTACTTTTGGATCCGTTGTCAATTTTCACTGCATAGTCAGGTAGGGTTGAGAGCCTCACTCTCTGGAAATTCATAAACACACTGCCTGGGCAGTCAAGAATGACAGTGCCTTATTCCAAGGAAAGTCACTTAAAACTAGAATTGGGCAAAACAGGTTTTTGGCATGGTGCAAATTACTTTGAAGGAATGGTGGGAAAAAAGCAGGAAAGTGAGAAGATCATAAAGAAATTGTCTTCATTAAAAATCTAGTGAAAAATCTTAGCTGATGACAAAACCACTCCTCTTACAGTGCTTTAGCATCTACCAGTTAAGAGCAAAATTAACAGGAGCTTTTTTCTAGGGCACTTGAGGCACACTGAAACCGGGTTGTGTCAATACTAGTGCTGGCCAGCAAACTTTCTAAACTTTATTTTTGTTTGAGTGACAGCTTTTTGGAAGTTATACAGGAGAGCCTTGGTGCATATACCAGGCACTTTGTAGATGAGTCAGGACACCTTAACTAAATCCATTCATTACCCTGTCACATTGGGACAGGCAAAAGCTGCCAATTTGATGTCGGTAATGTAGATGCTGCATTAGGGAATTGGCTAAGCCTGCCAGAATTCATTCCTGAAGTTTAGCAGCCACAAAAGAGTATTTCTCTGTCGTCTGTAATTGATTCAGAGCCAGGTCCCAAAAGGACAAGCTTCCTTTTGTGTGCCATCTATACCAGGGTCTAAGGACACACAGTGCTACAATTTTTTTTAGCTAGATCACAGGAAACTGTGATTTAAAAAGAAAATAAATAAAATCCGAAATATGATAAATTCTGCTCTGAAGCTTTCTAAGACACATTATTTATTACCTGTATTATTATTATGATGATGATGATGATGTACATTCTGGTCCATACTTTCTGAAAACAGTCACAGTCAGTTTATTATAACCTGAATATTTAATGTTGATAGAGTGTTACAGTTTGGAGATTAAATGAGGTCTGACACTAAAACAGAGGAGAAATGTATTTGTACAGAAAATAAGGTTTCCATTGCTTCGGCTCACTGAGCATAGTACTTATTTTCATCAGTTCATATTCAGGTCAGATCCTTCCTTCCTTTGAAAAACAGGTTGAAAAACCCATTGAAGACTTCTCCCATCTTCCCTTTACCTAGCTGATTACAAATTTACTAATATTATTCATCATTACTTTGTGTCTCATATTTGTATATTCTGCACCTACTGTGCAATGTATTAAAGATTTCATGGTAGTAGATCAAATACTCCTAATAAGGATTGTGAAAATTTATACACCTTATTAGCATCATCAGTCTGTCCTGGAAACATTCTCAACTCATTCTGTAAGAAAATATCCCAGAAACTTAGCAGGTAGGACTCTTAGATAGCAAAACTGTTGGCCAGTCCCAGTATATACTTGTAAGAGTGGTTTGCCTATGTGCTTGTGTTTCAAATGGTTTCAAACATACCAGAATAGTCTCACAGCTTCTATTCCAAATTTTCACCCTAGAACTGACTTAATTTGTTGAAGCAGGCATCATCTGTCTGAATGAACTTGAATACATTCTCTGTATCTTTTCCTTGTATTCAAGTATATTCTATTAGAAATGTTTTTCAAAATGCTTATTAAACATACAGGCATATTCACATGAAAGTACGCGAGTGTTATAAATGCTTAGGATAAAGTCAAGAACAGAGGGACCTGTGTGTGGAGGGCTAATCATAGTTCAAACCCAATGGTTTTAGTGATGAAGCCTGCCTTCTCCTTCCCACCCACTCAGCAAGGGTAAGCAAAAGAACCCAGAAAGGCTGAGGTCCAGCCACTATAAATGTTCAGACGTTTAATGAATGTGCCATAGCTTTCACCTACTAACTGCAAGGCCTTCTCAAGCAGACTCCAAATTCCTGCTGAAATGAAGACCTTTTCTGGACTAGGCCTGGCATTCCTGGGAAACAATGTCTCTTTTCAAGTCTCTGAAATTTCACAGGTGAAGGGAACAGGGCAGTCATTTGATCCCATCCACAAGGAGTCTGTTAGCATTTTAACAAGTGAAGACAGAGCCTATCATGGAACCACTGGCAAAACTGGTTATTGACAGGAAAAGGCAACTGAGACTCACAGCTCAGGAAAGCCGTGTGAGGCATAAATCAGTTTGTCTTTTACCTTGTGCTACAACTTCATTCACAGCCCACAGAGCTCAGGAGACGGGTCTCTAAGTTGTAACATGTGCTTTGTAACCACGGCATTTATGCTTACTTAGCCAGAACTTTACTTTGAGAAAGTACAATTAAAGGAAACCATTGCCGGGATATAGTATTGTGTATGGAGAACATTTGTAATAAAACACATTAATTCACACTTTTGAAACATTCTTTAGTGGCCTTACTTTGAAAAACAAGCATATCACAGTAATTGCAGTTGATTGGTCATAAGAATGCTATCAAATTAATTCAGAAAACTCAGGAATGGGATGCTACAAGTGCTACCTGTGCATTGATGACACAATGCTCTCAGAGGGTAAGACTGGATTTGCAGACCCCCGTTACTCCAGACATACAAATACAACATTCTGAAGGGTAACAAGGGCTCTCCATTCTGTGAAGAGAACTGCGGAATCACAGAATCCTCTGAAATTATTTGAGGAGTGGTAGGTGAATATTCAGAATTAGTCGTACTTAAGCTGGAATGTGTCATCAGTTCCTGTTATGGGAGATTATTTACTTCTCATTGTTTAAAAAAAACACTCCAACAACAAAACAAAAATCCAGCCAACAAAATCCCAACTCACTTTCATTTAGTAACTGTTAAATTGTTAAAATTTGGTTAAGAAGTATTTTGCCTCTAAAAATCAGAGAACTTATGCACTTTCTGTCTACAGCATGTTATAGAGATTATTATGCTTACTGATCCTTTTTAGAACTTGAATGCTACTTGAATACTGACAGTCATTAGAGAGTTCAAATTTTAACTAATTTCTTAGAGCAAACTTGGGCAAATTAACCAGGTCATTTGATAAGCAGGAAGTACTAGCAAGGGAGCTATATGCATGCTTGAGACAAGTTAAATAATAACTGACAAGTAAAAAAGAGATCAATATTTCACACATGCCTCTGACCTAACTCATCCAGGCAGGGGAAAGTTGCCTTGGTTTTATTCAATGTTTACTTTGAAACAGCAATTTCCTAATATTACAAGGGGAAACTTGCTTCAGTGTTTCCTTCACTTTCTGTCTTTATACCATAACGAAGACTTGTGTTTCATTGCTTTTCTCCCATAAAACATCCAAGTTACTACCAGGGATCTTTTTTTATTCTTTTGTGAGAATCAATGAAGAAACCCATTTTCTCACACGTAAAGAAAAGTGAAAAAAACAATTAGCTTAACTAAACTGGTGTTAAAAGGTTTTTAGCACTATGGCCAACCTGTATTTCCATCCTGAGTCCAAATTTTGCTCTTTGACAAAATTAAGGTCTACCTCTTCATTTTTCTGGTCTATATCATTAACAGAATAATTCCGTTTTCTCCTCAAGAAAACATCAGAGGTAAGCAGATTAAGGGATAAAGAGAAAATTTGAGGTGGTTCATGTGACTAAGATGAAAAGTCATTACCTTCTATAACCTAAAGCATTTTGGAGCAGTCTTGTACTTTACTTAACATGTGGAGGAGTACTTAACATGAGGAGGTATCCTCCTGTTGAGAGGACGTCAACATCATCAGTGGTGCTTACTTTACTGTTGCTGAATACAACAGAATTCAAATATAGAATCATAGAATAGTTAGGGTTGGAAAGGACCTCAAGATCATCTAGTTCCAAGCCCCCCACCATGGGCATGGACACCTCCCACTCAACCATGTCACCCAAGGTTTTGTCCAACCTGGCCTTGAACATCGCCAGGGATGGAGCATTCACAACCTCCTTGGGCAACCCATTCCAGTGCCTCACCACCCTAACAGGAAAGAACTTCTTCCTTCCATCCAATCTAAACTTCCCCTGTTTAAGTTTTAACCCATTACCCCTTGTCCTGTCATTATAGTCCCTAATGAATAGTCCACCCCCAGCATCCCTGTATTCAACTATTATGTTTGTCTTGTAATCCTTAAGTTCTTCACAGCATACTTTGCCATTATCTATCTTCTTGCCTAATTTTTTGGACACTGAAAAGCCAAAAATTGCACACTGGTTTCTTTCTCCACATCATTAGGTTTAACAGCATCATACTTAGAAGGGGGCCCTGAGAGAGAAACAGTCGGTGTGGGCAGGGTGAAGCCCAAGGGGAAGGCTGCCAATGGAATTGCTTCTTGGGTGAACAGGGAACAAGGAGCTCTGGAATGTGCTCTCAGGACTTGTGCTGAGGTGCTTTTTCATGCCAAAGACTGATAGTCTCCCACAGGGAAAAGATTATTTTACACAGGCACTCCACCCGTACTGGCAGAGAAACAGGGCTTATTGGCACAGGGAAGGACTAGTTGATGGTCAGCAATCCTTGTGACAGGTCTGACTTGCAGAGGTACATGAGGCAAGGAATGGTGTTAGAATACTAAGTTTTTTTTTGTATTACAGAATTTAATAAGTACTATACTGGGTATAGTATCTATCTATTATTTCTTATAAGTTATTATTTCTTATAAGTTCTTCTTAGAAGGACTAAATCAGATCTCAGCTTTCTGAGGCCAGCTATACCCCAACTAAGAAGGAGAAAAATAACTGCTACTGCTGAACCCAGGACACACAGACTGCTTTAAAATGCCCTGAGTAGCTCTTTTGGCAGCCTTGTTCTTGCTTTACCACAAAATAACCTCGGGATCTTTCTGTCATTGTCACACCTTGGAATTCTCTTTCAGTTTTTCTGCAAGATCCTTTATTTGTACATGGGTTTTGCTCATTTACTGCTGTTTCATTTGGCAGCATTATACCTTTTGTTAGAACAAACACAGGCCCAGAAACTGATGAAACAGAAACAGAAGGTTCACTGTAGTCTACTCTTTTCAGGGAAAATAAACATCATAAGATACTTAAAAAAAAAATCTCATGATATATCTTCTTGTTTAACAGCTAAAATCTAAACGGCTCCTTCTTACAGGCAAGATTAACCAGAAAGATTATACTGAGCTTTGCTGAACAGAACCTATCTATCTCTCTCTCTTGATTGTTTTTACAAGTTCCCACTACTTCGGAAGCATGGAGTTAAGTATATATCTTGCTTTAACACAGTGTGTTTCTGTAAGTCTCATCAACTAGAGAATGAAATCCTCAGGATTTTAGAAAGCAGTTTACAGCAAGCAGGTTTCCTTTTCCTCTTCCCTTTCCCTTTCCCTTCTTTCCCTTTTCCTTTTTCTTTTCCTTCTTTCAAAGTAATTAAAAGGGGGTGGGAGTCCTTAAAAAAATAAAAATTATTTTGAACACTGAAAAGGCTAAGTTCAAGGTTTTGTGGGAATTAAAAGAGCAAGATAAATACCATCGTTGAATGTTCTGTCTATTAGTGTTCTTGGTGAGACACAATGCCTGTCTGTTAGCAGATACTTTGGCTATTTTCCTTCACTTGCATACCCAAAAGCAGCAAAACAGCTGTTCTCACTTTTGAGTGCCAGCTACTGGAGATGGGTTAAATCTGTAATACCCATTACCTGTAAAGAGTACCAAAATAGCCACATAAAACCTGACCTAAAAACACTAGGGCTGAGCATTTGCTGGTCAGGCCTGAAATGTGCCCTCCCTTGCTCACCTCCAGCCCCAGCTCTGCCTAACTGCTGAAACAGTAAATAGGGCCATTCATACAACAGAGACAGAGAAAGACTTTTGAAAGTTATAAAAAACTCACAGTATGTAATGATACCTCCTACAGTGCTAACCACCAGACTAACAGTGAAAAGCTATATCCTGCATGTGCAAACCAGCATCCTTTTTACTGTATATTACTTTTTATCCTTCTGTGTAAAGTAAAAGAAAGTAAAAAAAAGTAAAGTAAAAGGCTTTGGACTCCCATCGTACCTAGTTGCCATTAGATTTCTCCAATCATGTTTTAAAACATATATATGCATATCCATTTTTCAAACATAGCACTGTATGTTCCATCAGTACACTGCACTTAATTATGTCTCTCCCTTCCTTTTTGTGTATTATTCAATGTGTTACTCCAAAGGCTCTTTGGATCATAGGATAGTGTCTGCCTGTGTGTATATGTAGGAAGAGCTAGGCTTAATGTGAATAACATTTAAAATTTTAATAACACTGTCCTGCAGAAGTGTCTAGTCTCAGTTTATATCAACCAAAGCCTATTATTCAACTCACACATGTACAACATTTTGGCCTGGTATAACGTTTTGGCCGTAAGTGAACACAAAAGGATGCTGCTCACAAGACCTGCTCTTTTCCTACTGAGATGCTTTAAAGCCTCTTACTTTTTCTCTCCCTACTATTTCTTTCTTTCTCATTGGAAGCTGTTCAAGAAATCAATGTTGATGACAGAGAAGGCAGCACAGTAATTATGGTCCTACTAATGTTTACTAATTTTGCAGGGTATCTTAAGCTCTTACAAAATTGGATTCTGGATGATCTGTAGCAAAAAACACAGGGTTGGAGGTTTTCTATCAGAGCTACTGGGAAGAATAATTGCTCTGGTTCAGAAAATATTTTTTGGGGCAAGTAATATTATTTCCCTCTTTAGCAGATTCTGTAATTACAATTGAATATGGTAGTGGGTAGGTGAGGTAAGAAAATATATGGTGTCTCTTTGAGTGAGTGTTAAAGAAATTAAGTGCTTATTAACATAGAAGGGAGAAGAAGCGAAGGGTAATGCTTCCTTGCTGTCACGCCCTCAGCATAGAACCAGGGTAGATGTTATCCAGCACATACAGGTTTGTTTTTAATTACAGCATTTCATCAGGAGCATTTTTCTTTCGGATTTTTGCTGGTACCTAACAAGTAGATTCCTGTCTTATGGGTCAGGGTTAGATATGAACACTTGCAAAAAAAATAACCCCATCATTTAGTCCTGATCTGTTGGTAAGCCAAGGAAGTCTGCTAGAGGATGTACCTTGCAATTACACCCTGGCCAGAAAACAGGACTAGAAAGAATTAGCAGGACACAGCTCCACAGAGTAATTTTCATGAGTTCCAAGCAAACAACATCAGACTAAAATCCTCTTATCCCTCTGCAGGAATGTGATACATAAACAATGTCTGAATCAACTTAAGATGTAAACCAGTCTCATTTTATTAGAAAAGGCCAAGAATGTTTTTACTGAACTTAATTCTTTGTCAACAGCAGAAACTGCCTCATAATTAGTTCAGTACTGGAACCTCCCTCTTTTCAAAATGCCTAGTTTAAAGTTTAATTTTCATGCAGCTACAAGGAAAATTGCATTACTGTCCAAGAAAACAGCAGTTTAGAGTTCTTACTATACCATCATGTTCCTACATGTTTCTTATTACATCAGTCATGTTTCTAGTAGGAATACACTGATAATGGCTTAACAAATGACAAACCAATATTACATTTCTTCGTAGCTTCACAGAACAAATAGAATATTTTCCAAAGAATAACAAAGGTACATTACTGTACAATATTAATGGGATTTCACACTATGAGCAGTCTAGCACTGAATTGCAGAGATCTGTAATTTCCATCATACGAATAGTCAAATGTGATCCTAAACTCAACCATTTTGTTTTCAACAACAAGTAGTTCTTTTTTAAAGCTAAAGTCTTTCAAGGTTGAAAAGTAAAGAATTAATTCAAACATATATTAATTGCTGTAGAAGGCATCACCTTCATTTATGCTTTGTAAAACAGAAGTAATTCCACAGAAGTTAGCAGAGTTATACCTAATTCAAAGTCATTATGCAAGTCATGTATTCTGGGGTTTATAATCTGCTTCTAGAAATAAATTTGATTAAATGATTAAATGATTAAATGAAGCCCATGATTAAATGGGCTTCATGTAACATCCCAGATTAATCATTTTGGAATGTGAAGACTCACTAAAGAGGAGTGACAAATATTCACAAAACAAAGGTTTTATTTAATGTTCTCATTTATGGTTAAATAGTAACTCTCTACTGCAATAAGTTTTTCTCTTTAGTAAGATAATGGGGGTGGCAATTTTTTTAATCTTCTGAAAACGATGGCAAATGTGATTGGAATGTTCAGATGAGGATTTTTCTGTTGTACATTTTTTTTCTGTGTTTTCTAAAACTATACTTCTTTTAATGGAATTTGAACTATGTTTTACATGACACAGGATGTGAAATTTAGGACATCAGCTATGAATGAACAATTAACACTGCTCTTGACTAGTTATTATTATGTTAGTACTGTACTGGAAGGTTGCTGTAATTATCTAGTCATGGATGACACCTCTTAAGGAAACATTGTGTTAAAGGGTGGACATGTAGTGCAACTCTGGAATGTATCTGTGACATTCTACAGATCAGGAATGCAAAATAAGGCTTGGAGTTTCTTCTGACTCAGATCTCTCATCTGTATTAATAAGGTGTGGTGACTGGTTTCCAATAATATATGTAGAAAGCAAGTTTTTAGAAAGCTCCTAATCCAAAATTTGCTTTGTAATTGGGGCCCTTCTTTTGATTCAAGCCAAGAAGTCTATACAGTATGCATTACCAGATACCGGATTACATGCCGTACCAGATAATTCCAACTGTGAGAATGTCAAAGAGCTGAATATCCTAGTACATAGCAAAGTGAGAACTGAAGTGATGCATGTGTTTTTTTAAAAAGGAGAGACTTCAACATAACACATCATCAAACACATGTTTGAAAGAAAACACATCATCGTTATAACCTTATGTCCACTGTCACTGGTAAAAAACTGTAATTACTCTACTGAAAACATGCTGTCAGTAGAATTGGAACTAAAGGGCTAGTGTGGAACTGAACTAGAAGTACTAGTTCTAGTACTAATACTAGTATTCCCAGTACTAGGAGTAATGCCCCTTTATTGCTATTTTCCTTCATTATTCGTTCAGCTATCTTACGTTATTCTCTGGAAGAGGTATTTTAAGCATCCAACTCACTTTTGTACCTCAGAAAACATTATATTTTCCTCTTAAAGTAATGGGATTTTTCAGATCATGTTTTGGCATCACCTTAAGATCCACTGAAAATGGAAGAATGTGAGATTAAAAGCTTTGATTTCATTCACTTTGAAAATTCAAAAAGGCAAAAAAATCACTGGGCAAAAGGAAGCAACTCGAAGTCTGTTTGACCTCCAAAACAAGTGGAATAGTTGACTCAAATCCTTTGAAATATGAAATCAAGCAGCAAATACTAGGCAATAGGTTTTAACTGAGTGAGGACTACAGGAGTTTGGGTAGCTGGTTATTCATTCCCTTTCTCTCCTCTTCTTCATAGGTATATAGCAGCCTCCCATCCCAGGAGGAACAGCTAAAATCTACTTTTCTCAAACTGCAGCATGATTTGCCCAGCCTACCCAGGTCTTGCAAAGCCCCTTCAGGAACCCTTCTCAAATGTCCAATGAAATTAAATAAGCTTCTCTAGATTCTTCTAGAAACTTGAATGGGAGAATAGAGCAAATGCTCTACAAAGGATTACTTCATGATGTATCCCATTCGTTATAAAATACTTCTCAGGAAGCACTCTGTGGGCAGCCTGAGCTGTAGAATTCAGACTCCTTTTCCTCTGTCAAGTTCACAGCTAGGCTTTTAGAGGATTTGGTGATAACACTGCAGGAAAGCTCCACCTTTGGTACCTGGGAGACTGGAGTAATTATTGACATAGACTGGATGTGAACACCTCCTTAAAACACATTTTTAAATGTCATAGGCTCCTTTTCACCTTTGTCTCCTCTTATGAAAGTCATAGGCCCAAACTGAAACTACAGATTTTGCTGTGAAGTGTAACAAATGGCTTTATTGAGTAAAAGCCTTATTCATTTTCACAGTGTTGTGAATGCATTGCTCATGATCTATTTGTCTCTGTACAAAGTAGGCAGATGGAAATGCAAATTCACTAACAGATGCTGTCGTGGTTTAAGCCCAGCTGGTAACTCAGAACCATGAAGCTGCTTGCTTACTCCCTCCCTTCTTCACTCCTGCTCCCCGGGGGGATGAGGAGGAGAATTGAATGAATGTAAACCCCATGGGTTGAGGTAAGAACAGTCCAGTAACTAAGGTATAACACAAAACTACTACTGCTACCACCAATAATACAAATGATACAGGAAATAACAAGGGGAGAAAATATAAAACTAAATGGGGAAAAGGAAAAAACACAGTAAACACAAGTGATGTACAATACAATTTCTCACCACCTGCCGACTGATACCCAGCCCTACCTGAGCAGCAATCTGGACCTTCTGGGTAACTCCCCCAGTTTCTATACTGGGCATGGCATGCTGTGGTATGGAATACCCCTTTGGTTAGTTTGGGTCAGGTGTCCTGTCTCTGCTTCCTCCCAGCTTTCCGTGCCACTTCTCAGTGGCAGAGCATGAGACTGAAAAGTCCTTGATCAGGTTAAGTGCTACTGAGCAACAACTGAATCATCGGTGTGTTACCAGCATTGCTCTCAGACTAAAGTTGAAAACACAGCACTGCGCCAGCTACTAGGGGGGAGAAAAATAATTGTTACAGGTGAACCCAGGACAGTGTAACTCACCCTTGTATATTCACCTGGTTTCACTGTTAGAATTAAAAATTGGTACTTCTTTAACTAAATTTTCAGGAAAAAAAGCTACCAAGAGTTAAGAGGATATCATGCTAAAAAGGAGTGTCCAAAAGGAAAGCAATTATTCAGAAGTAGTTCTACATCAGAAAACACTGTGTGGATCTTTTCCCTCTGTGCGCTAGGACTGTATGGGCCCATTATGGGAATGGTATGGATGCCTGATCAAAACTTGCTTTGATGTGGCCAGTTGAAAGATTCCAGTTCATTTCAAGGGGCATTTTTGAAAAAGCCTCAATAACTGCTAAAAATCTCTAATGGAGCTGTTTTCAGTCTGCTTCTGAGCTGAAAGATAGGCACATCACATAAACCTTGATCTGTGTGCTCATTAAGTTATTTCTGTTGTAATTTCCATGCTTTGTCAATATTTTTTTTTTATTTTAAAGACTCAGCAAACCTCTTTTTCTCCATTTCTATGTAATAATTCCAGATAACTATTGAAAAAATCTGATAGAGATGAGGCCTACCTTTCTGTCCAAAGAGTATATAGGTGCATACATACTGTGGGTGTCACTCTTTGTTCATCTGTGATCTCTTTGAATTATTTTTCTTAAGTAAACTTGTTATTTGAACATCGAGGTAAAAATACAGTGACACTAAAAGGCTCCAACAGAAGATTTTTTGTACAGCTCACTAGCCCACTATACCTTTCTAAAGGCTTTATACATTTGTAAGCCATAACTGATGAAAAAAAGTATATATTACTGGGTCTCTGTACAAGATTCAAACAAAAATAGGTTAATAAGGTCCTTGTACTCTGTCTTCAGCTAAGTCTGTTCTGATTTTCCTCTTTATAAGATAACACAGATTTGTCAGTGCACGTGCACGCACATGCATAAACACACATGACATGACTAGATACTAAATAAACAGCCCTATAGAGAGGGAGTACAATATTTCACTGACTGTAGAATAAAGCCAAATTTTATTGGCAGACTTCAATGATGCTAGACAATAAAACATTTGTAAGTTTTGCTGCAGACAGTCTGGTGGCATTTTCAGCAGCATTAATTTATTGTGAATAAATAATTTCCTGGAATCTTTGAGGAGTCACATTAAGACTCTGGAAAAAAAAAAAAAAAACAAAACAAAACCCATCTGGCACACCATTAAATTTGTTTTCCATTGTTTTGAATCAAAAATACTTAAAGAACTAAAGAAAAAAACATCCTGATTTCAAGGATAGTCCTTTGTAAATGCCAAATCTCCCAGTTTCTCACTGGTTTTACACATGAATAATTTGTGTTTACTTCATCTTTATATTTAAAGGCATGCCAAATACCATCTGTTTGAAGTTTCTTTTTTGTATGTTATTTCTCAGTTCCAGGCAGAGAAACCGTCCTGGTTATAGAATTCCTGTATTTGTGCAGAGTGTATTTAGACTGTGTTTGTGTTTCTATCCTACCGTAAATTGATTATTACTTGTAGCACGACAATGATCAGACCATTTTCAAAGGCAGTGCATTCTTGAAGCAGAAATCCAAAAAGGGAGTGCAAAACCCAACTTCAGAATATGTTTGAAGCCAACTGTAAAAATATAGATGGAGTCAATTAGTTGATTTAGTTTTGCTGCCATCAGCAAAAAAAAAAAATAATCTGGTTTCCACAGTTGCTGAGTACATGTTTTCCATGAGGCACCTCACAGGTCCTGCCACTGGACTAATATAGAAGTATATATTGCAATTTTATTCAATTCTTATTAAGCTTATGTATCAAAAAAATATCTGAATAAGAAACTGAACCAATACAAGGGATAGGCTTTTATTATCGATAGCATCACTTAGATATCTAACATCATTCCAAGAGACTGTACTGCTTTTAATTTTGTTTATACTCAGCATAAGTAGTTTCCACACAATCCACTGAAATAGAATAAAGCTAAAATTGATACTCATAGCAGGGAATTATAACGGAAAATACTTTGTAATTTTAATTATAGGTCTCAGTAACTGTATTGTCCAAACTGCTTTCTACAGACTAGTATCACTGTAAGGAAACAACCTGTAAAACTACATAGCAAATTTGAAAGCAAAAAGCCTACACATACATTTTGTGTAACTGGATAGCATGAAAAATCTAAATGCATGTTTGAACACTAGTTCAAAGAAATAGAGGGCTGTCTTTTTGTGGAGAAGTCGCATGGGCCCTTTGTTCCCTTACAGTCACTATTTCCTACTTTTTACCATTCTTTATAGGGAACTATTTTCTAGTTCAAGTGCAAAACAAACATTACTATCATCACCACTCAGCCAGGGTGAAAGCCTTCAACATGTCTGGATGAAAATGTGCAATAAACAGTAACAAGTTTTTGCCTGTGCCCAAGTAGAGAGCAATATACCTGCCTGTCCTGGGTTCAGCAGCAGCAGTCATTTTTCTCCTTCTTAGTAGCTAGTGCTGTGCTATGTTTTCATTTTTTGGCCTGGGAACAGTGCTGATAATGCCGATGTTTTCAGTTGCTGCTCAAATGTTTGGTGTGGCCAAGGACTTCCTGAGCCTCATGCTCTGCCAGGGAGGAGGGGAAGCTGGGAGGAAGCAGAGACAGGACACCTGACCCAAACTGACCAAAGAGGTATTCCATACCACAGCACGTCATGCCCAGGATGTAACGGGGAGTCACCCGGAAGGGCTGGGACTGCAGGGTTGGGCAAGGTATGGGTCGGTGCTCAGCTGGGGGGAGTGGGGCGAGTTATCGGTCGGCTGGTGTTGAAGTGTTGTATTCTCTTCCCTTGTTATTTCCTTTAGCACTATTATTATTGGTGGTAGCAGTAGTGATTTGTGTTATACCTTAGTTACTGGGCTGTTCTTATCTCAACCCATGGGAGTTGCATTCTTTTCGATTCTCCTCTCCATCCCTCCAGGAGTAGAGGGAGGGAAAGAAAGGGGGGGGAGTGAGTGGACGAGCTGTGTGGATCGGTTTAAACCACAACACTGCCATTAGCTTCCACCACATCGGTTTCTTTCATTTGGCACTAACAGTGCAAAAATTACTACAAACAGTAAAAGGTTCTTCTCTCTGACTGCAGAAAATCAGTTGCAGCCCCCCCACCTCAATGTTAGTACACACAGTCCACTGGCCAACTTGGCTACATGCAGTACAAGCCATTGAATTTCCAGTTGCTTTTGTCTACCTCAGTTCAAGGTGTTGAATTCAACAGTTCTGTGAATTCAGTCAGACAGAGATGATGGCATTTTATTATATAAATATTTAATTCTAGTTTATTAAAGTCCAGTCTTAGTCCTGCTGGTTTTCAGTTGCTTAAGCATATGCACAATATCTTTCCTCTGCTTCCTCTGTTGCTGAAATAATACTTTCCATCTTGATGATTGTTTAGCATTTAGTATCTAGAAATGCAGAGTCCACTCTAGCTATCTCAGAATGACAACTATATCCTATACATTTCCTAACTTCTTGGGACTTTGAAAGACAGCCCATGTACTACAAAATCCATATAGGCTACATGATTCCTTATTTCAGTGTGTAAGGCAGGAAAAACACACTTCAACATGGAATACACATTGGCATTTACAAACAGCACTGTTGCTTTCTAATAGTATGCTCTTCCATTCATTACTGCACAGCTTAAAGAATGGTGTAGTGGTGTATAGTAGCACTCAGTAATTTTCACTCTTAAGACAGTTTTCTGGACACAGTGAAGTAAATCTTTGTTATAAAATAGCAGCTTTTTAAATTTAAATCAAGATAAAAACATGTCACTCCAAGTGTTTGTAATCCAAATATTCATACCAATGACCTTTGCAGATAAACAGTGATTCCAGGTAATGTTGTGGTATGTGAACTACATCTAGGTCATGAAACACTATGATGTTCAGATGCGCAGTTTGCGAACCTAATCCACCACAGATCTCTAATTTTCCTGAATTAGTCTAAAATTGTGCTAGTTAACTCTGTCAGTTTGTGGGTCATCAATTTTTTGTTTTATAGTGTCATGAAAAAACCTGGATGTAATACAAGTTGTACAGATAGGTCAACATGACTGAGTTAATCTTTGTGCTGATAAATTCAGAGTTCAGGCTTATGATATGGTGCTTTAGCACTGTCCTGTTTCCAGCTCTAGATACTTTACAGTCAATGACTGTTAACTTAATATTAACTTCATATTAAATGTTATTTGCACAATAAGCTTGTAGGACACTTGTATTTCTTTTAGCTTACAATTTATAATTTACTCTGAGCAAATCCCATAGGTACTTAGATGAGTTCCTGTGACAGCCAGAGTCTTGAGGTGGAATTTCCTCTCCCCATCCTTGAAGTGATCACCTCAAAAAAACACCTAAGAGGCCTTTTTCTGTTGCACCAGCTTTCAGTGTCAGTTAGAAGATGTTTGTAAAAGAAACTTGGTACTCGGAATTTATCCTCACGTTTGACCTGTCCTTTAGCATCTTCCTTTGCTTCACATTACTCATTTTTCTGACTTTCTCACCCCAAATTCAGGTATGTATGGATGCATGGCCTTTTTAGCACTCCTGCAAAACTATAGTAGATCTTCTGGTTCAGAGAGTATTCTATCAAAATATTTTCTTTTTCTCATGTCTTTTGTCTCAGAGATGTTAGTGTCCCTAGTCATTTACATTTAAGATTTTAAGTTCAGACATGTTCCTTGAGATTGAAAGCTGTTCACTCATGGGACAATATCATCAAGTTTTGGTGCCCCTTCTGATGTTCTTTGTTTTATAATAAAACAAATGTTTGGTAGAGAAGAAAAATACCAGTCTTCATGATAAAGGCCTCCGAAAATGAAGGACCTCAGAGAACTCTGCACCAAATCTGACGGGGCAACAAACATACTTTTAAACCTGAAAAGATGAGTGCCTGAAAGGTCACAGATTAAATGCAGTTGCCAGAATCATCATTTTTTATCTTCTCTTCTTTTTTTTTCCCCTGTTCTGTGAGAAGCACCTCTCTTATAGCTATGCAGAAGGGCTTTTATTATAGCCTATAGGTTTGGATTAAGAAAACAAAAGGTGCAGTACTCTTAAAAAAAAGGGGGACTGGGGAAAAAGTAACTCCTTGATTTACTTGGCCTTTAAAGACTCAGTGATTTATTTTTTTATCAAAAGTTGGATTGAAGTTAGTCTGAACTCAGCAATTAGTAAGCCCACTTTCCAGTTCAGAATGAATCTTTTCCCCACTTCCCTCCCCACCCCCACCCCCTGTTAACTGCTGTGTTGGCTTTTCTTGTTTTCTTGTTTTGCTTCTTCGTTCTATATAAGATATGATGCATATATAAATATGATTCTTTATATTACGTAAATTATTCTTTCATAGATAATATCTGTTTATCAAGCATTGCTAGAAGGAAACTCTGTTGCCTATTAGCATTTCTAACAAATGTTTTGAAAGCCAACAATGTTCAGGATACATTAATATGAGGAGCTTTAAACTGGCAAGCACTGAATGAGAGCCTGGAGAAGGACTGAAAGTTAACCTCTGAGATCTCTTATGCATTGAAACTGTGCTCTCACCTTACAATGAACAGAACAGTGCAGATGGAGGGTGGAAGAACAACTAAGGAGATATCAGAAATGTAGATGTACATCTATGTTTGTCCAGGTATTGGAAATATTATATTCAATTACTATACAATAGTGACAAAAATTTCTCAAGGACAGAACTTGTAAATAGAGATATAAAGATATTGATTCTACTGAATGTATTTGTTATAAGCAAACAGAGCAGACAAGCTAATTTCAGAGAAGTATAGTTTGTATGTTCTGAGACCTAAAAGTAGTAATCTCTTATATCCATTATAATATATTCTGCTCTTCTTAGGAATAGCAGTTGTTTCATTACCCAAGTAGTAAGAAATTAATGAGGAGAAATTGCTTAGAATGCTACTGATTTTATTAGAAAACGATTATTAATATTTCTACATGTAAGTTAATATATGTGTGTTTAAATATTTCTCTTTGTAGTTGGAAGCAATACTTTTGCGTTTACAATACCGTTCTGAGCACATGGAATTCAATATAAACATTCTTATTAACTTTAAATAGATCTTAGGTTAGGCCTTTAAAACCAAACAGAAATGCTATGTAAGTCTCTAACAGTGTTGTTTTGCTAAGTATGAAATCTTTTAAAAACCATTTTCAGAGCAATTTTCATTTGCCTGAATGTGTATACGCTTTTTTCATGTCCCATGAAAAATTGCAGAGATGGCTGAAGCCAAAAGTTTAGAAAATTCGAGACCAAATACCTGGATATAATTATCATATATGCTCACTGGTTGGTTTGCAGTTTCTCATGGATTCTTTTTAAAATGCTACTACATAGGTTGATGCATGTTTAATAGCAGGAAGACTTTAAAATGCAGTATGCTCTAACAAGCTGTTAAAACTACTTTCTGGACATCATGTATAAAGTTCTGGCATCTTTCATTCTATTTTATGTTCCAAGCATTCATTTTTAGATTAATTTAAAGATAATAAGTAGCTACTGGAAGGCCTAACCATGACAAAAGTACCTGCTGTATTTTTTCTGAGACAACAAATTTTCTTTGAGACTCAGCGTCTCCTTGAGATTGCCTGGACGGAGAGCCTTTTGGAAACAGTCATAGAATCATAGAATAGTTAGGGTTGGAAAGGACCTCAAGATCATCTAGTACCAGCCCCCCTGCCATAGGCAGGGACACCTCACACTAAACCATCCCACACAAGGCTTCATCCAACCGGGCCTTGAACACCGCAAGGGTTGAAGCACTCACAACCCCCCTGGGCAACCGATTCCAGTGCCTCACCACCCTAACAGGAAAGAATTTCCTCCTTATATCCAATCTAAACTTCCCCTGTTTAAGTTTCAACCCGTTACCCCTTGTCCTGTCACTACAGTCCCTGACGAAGAGTCCCTCCCCAGCATCCCTATAGGTCCCCTTCAGGTACTGGAAGGCTGCTATGAGGTCTCCACACAGCCTTCTCTTCTCCAGGCTGAACAGCCCCAACTTCCTCAGCCTGTCTTCATACGGGAGGTGCTCCAGCCCCCTGATCATCCTCATGGCCTCCTCTGGACTTGTTCCAGCAGTTCCATGTCCTTTTTATGTTGAGGACACCAGAACTGCACACAATACTCCAGGTGAGGTCTCACAAGAGCAGAGTAGAGGGGCAGGATCACCTCCTTCAACCTGCTGGTCACGCTCCTTTTGATGCAGCCCAGGATACGGTTGGCTTTCTGGGCTGCGAGCACACACTGTAGCCGGCTCATGTTCATTTTCTCATCGACCAGCACCCTCAAGTCCTTCTCCACAGGGCTGCTCCGAATCTCTTCTTTGCCCAGTCTGTAGCTGTGCCTGGGATTGCTCCAACCCAGGTGTAGGAACTTGCACTTGTCGTGGTTGAACTTCATAAGGTTGGCATCAGCCCACCTCACAAGCGTGTCAAGGTCCCTCTGGATGGCATCCCTTCCCTCCTGCGTATCAACTGGACCACACAGCTTGGTGTCATCGGCAAACTTGCTGAGGGCACACTCAATCTCACTGTCCACGTCACTGACAAAGATGTTGAACAAGACCGGTCCCAACACCGATCCCTGAGGGACACCACTCGTTACCGGTCTCAAGCCGGACATTGAGCCGTTGACCACAACTCTTTGTGTGTGGCCATCCAGCCAGTTCCTTATCCACCGAGTGGTCCATCCATCAAATTGATATCTCTCCAATTTAGAGAGAAGGATGTCGTGTGGGACAGTGTCGAATGCTTTGCACAAGTCCAGGTAGATGACATCAACTGCTTTACCCTTGTCCATCAATTCTGTAGCCCCATCATAGAAGGCCACCAAATTGGTCAGGCAGTATTTCCCCTTAGTGAAGCCATGCTGGCTGTCACCAAGCACCTTGTTGTTTTTCATGTGCCTTAGCATGCCTTCCAGGAGAATGTGCTCCAAGATTTTACCAGGCACAGAGGTGAGGCTGACTGGTCTGTAATTCCCAGGGTCTTCCATTTTCCCCTTCTTGAAAATGGGGGTTATATTTCCCTTTTTCCAGTCATCGGGAACTTCACCTGACTGCCATGATTTTTCAAATACGATGGCCAGTAGCTTAGCAACTCCATTCGCCAGCTTCTTCAGGACCCGCGGATGGATTCCATCAGGTCCCATTGGACTTGTGTGCGTTCAGATTTTTAAGATGGTCTCGAACCAGATCCTCTCCTACAGTGGGCCCAAGGTCTTCACTCTCACAGTCCCTGCGTCTGCCTTCTAAGAACTGGGTGGTGCAGTCAGAGCCTTTGCCAGTGAAGACCGAGGCAAAGAAGTCATTCAGAACCTCAGCCTTCTCCAAATCCTGTGTAGCCAGTTCTCCCGAAAGCTTCCTCAGGGGGCCTATTTTGTCCCTAGTCTGTTTTTTGTTTGCTACGTACCTGTAGAATCCCTTCCTGTTATCCTTAACATCCCTGGCTAGGTTTAATTCTAACTGGGCCTTAGCCTTCCTAACCTGGTCCCTAGCTTCCTGGACAACATCCCTGTACTCTAACGGTCACGTAATTGATACAGAGTGAAGTATATTTTACACGTCATTTTATTGCCAATTGGGTAGAAAAAACTTTACTTGATTCCTAGAAGCACAATATCTATCATTGCTGTGAAATAAAGTAGCCTAGAACAAGGTGTTGAGGAGTGGAATGAGTGGTTTTGAGCATACATTGTGCAAGAGATGACACTGAAATGACAAAAATATATAGTCCTAGGCTAGATCTTTAATATTTAATACCTCTTTTGAAAGAGGTGTGTCTGTTTACCAGAAATGCAAAAATTCTCTGTAGAATTTACCTACTTAGGAAGGCAATGGGTTCTTACGAAACTAGGTAATGCTGTCTGCTGAGAAATCAGTTCCTGATGTTGTGTTAAACAGTTTTACCTGAAACGGAGAAAAAGATAGATAACTAATTGGTTTCATAGTGCAGAAAGGAAGATTTTGGTTAGATTTTGGGGAGAAGCATTCAGATCACAAGAACTTGGAGAAATACCATATTTCTACCATAAGGAATCAGTTGGATGAGGATTATTCAGCAATGAAATAAATGTATATTCAATCTCTTTTGGATTCTTCAAGCCATATGGTAAACTTTCACACAGAGACTAGAGGGACAGCAAATACTGAGAATACATGCTTGTCCTGCCGGCGGTGTCTGTTTATCCTTCAGTTTATCCTGCAGCTACAGGACAAAAGGGTGATTGAAGAGGACCGTGGGGCTCATGTCACTGTGTTGGTTAAAAAAGGGCCCACAGGCTGTGGCAGCAGAATGGGTTTTCTGAGCAGGCAAGTGTGTATAAGTGCTCTCTTTCTGGTTCCAGGACAATGCATCTTTTTGTGGTGTGTCTCTTCAGTGTCTGGGGTCTGGCTGCCCCTGAGCACTACGTCGTGGAAGACATCTGCACTGCAAAGCCTCGCGACATCCCAGTGAACCCCATCTGCATCTATCGCAACCCTGAGAAGAAGCCCCAGGAGAAACTTGATGAAATTTAACAAGGGCAAGTGTAGAGTCTTGCATCTGGGGAAGAACAACCCCATGTACCAGTACAGGTTGGGGGTTGACCTGCTGGAAAGTAGTGAAGGGGAAAGGGACCTGGGGGTCCTGGTGGATAGGAGGATGACCATGAGCCAGCAATGTGCTCTTGTGGCCAAGAAGGCAAATGGCATCTTAGGGTGCATTAGAAAGGGAGTGGTTAGTAGGTCAAGAGAGGTTCTCCTCCCCCTCTACTCAGCCTTGGTGAGGCCGCATCTGGAATATTGCGTCCAGTTCTGGGCCCCTCTGTTCAAGAAGGACAGGGAATTGCTTGAAGGAGTCCAGCGCAGAGCCACAAAGATGATTAAGGGAGTGGAACATCTCCCTTATGAGGAGAGGCTGAGGGAGCTGGGTCTCTTTAGCTTGCAAAAGAGGAGACTGAGGGGTGACCTCATCAATGTTTACAAATATGTAAAGGGTAGGTGTCAGGATGATGGAGCTAGGCTTTTTTCAGTGATATCCAGTGATAGGACAAGGGGCAATGGGTGTAAACTGGAACATAGGAAGTTCCACGTTAACATCAGGAAGAACTTCTTTACTGTAAGAGTGACAGAGCACTGGAACAGGTTGCCCAGGGGGGTTGTGGAGTCTCCTACACTGGAGATATTCAAGGCCCGCCTGGACAAGTTCCTGTGTGATGTACTGTAGGTTACCCTGCTCTTGCAGGGGGGTTGGACTAGATGATCTTTTTAGGTCCCTTCCAACCCTTGGGATTCTGTGATTCTGTAATGAAATGGCTAGTCATTAGCACAGAAAGGCCTTCCCTACTTATTTTCTACTTCTTTGTGTAGGTGCTTATAGATTTTTTTTTTTTTTAAAGCTTTTCTAACAGGAATTAATTCACAAAGCTCTTCTGGCCCTTTTATGTGGCAAGACAGACTAGATAAATGGAAAACTCCCTTGTGTCTTTAGAGAATGCAACATCCTCTCCAGTGGCAAAAATGCCCCCCAGGAGAAATGAGATTAGCAAGAGTTTCTCAGTTATTTAATTAATGAGGATGATGCACCTATAAACTGTGGTTAGGAATATTTGGCAGATCTCTGAACTGAATCCCCACTTCCTAATTTTCTAACCAGTGCCTTAACTGGAAATTTTCTGTCGTCTTTCCAAAATGCATAGTAAACAAACTCGAAGGGAAAACAAGCTAGCTAATATATCTTTGTAGGTATTCATTAGCTAGCAGACCACATTACACACTTCATCTGATTATTGTAGCTACTGAAGAACACTGGTTTGGGCCTGCAAAATGGAGACTGTTCAGTTTATTTAGCAGTACTGATACTTGCCACTCAACTGGGATCATAGTAAGATCTAGCTCAAACTGGATTTTATTGCAATGACGTACGGAGTTGACAGAGACATTTCTGAAACTGGAAATTACAACCCACGGGAATTAGAGGATTTAAAAAAAACCCAGTGAGATGTAACATTTCTTAAGAACAATAGATTACAACATCTTTATTCTGTACTGCTTTGGACAAGTAGTTTAATAAGTCAGGTTTTTTGTCTTCTTGCATATAATAAATTAATATGCATGTTGTTTCCTTGTTCTTTAAGTCTTTAAATTCATTAGATGAAAATCTCTTTCCTCCAGAAAATACACTTGATTATAGATGACAGCCAATGAAAAGTAAACAGCCAGCTCTGATGGAAAAGTGTGCTGAAAGCAAAAACCTTTTGAACTCTGAATTGCTATTTCCATTCTTTATGGAAATAAACACTTTTATGGTTTGTTTATTGCTTACAGAAATAAAGCTTGTTCATCCTCCTCCCCTCCACCCCTTTCATTTGCTGGTCTAGCTACTGAGCAGAGCCTAATCACAAGATGTTTCTATATATCAAGCAAATATTGACTAGCAACAGAAAATCAATGTCTGGCATGCAGTTATATTGTGTTTTTAGACTGCACTGAGCACACTTACTTGAAAAGTGCTGTTTTGTGTCACTATATCTGTATTTCATAGTAAAGAATAAGTGCCTACTCCAAGCTATGGATCAGCTCTATTGTCATTCCATAGAAATGTGTTTTACAGATGTCTGCAACTGAATTTAAGGCTGAACTCCCTTTCTTCTAAACCGTAAGGAAGCATGATATTCTATCTATCTGTTTGGCATTTAGATATTAAATTTTGTTTGAAGAGCAGTTAGAATTCCCTTGAATTCATTTAAAAACTCCTGTATAAAAGAAGACCTCTGGCAGTTGAAGTCTGACCAATGGGTCTGACAGGTTATTACCTTTAGCTGATGGTGATGTAGTAACAGCACTTTACTTCCAGTTAAGCCAACACTAACTCTTAACTCCATGTGTAAACGTAAGATGGGGCTCATCAGCTCCTCCTCCGCTGCACTTCATGGTACTCTGGGATCATGGTCTGTCTCTATTATTGAGAGGGACAGTGACGAAACAGTGGCAGCACTGGGAGCCATCCTTTAACACTATGTCTGACACAAGCACTAAGTGTCACGTTATTTGCTTCTGTGAGGCAGAAAGAAGAGACCATCAGGGAGCTGGCTGTGCTCCCTACTTTTCTGTTCTTCCCAGTCTTAGACACACTAGTGTAACCTGTGGACTGCTCGAACCTCTGCCAGCTGGCAGGAGTTCCCAGGAGATAGTCTGTCAGTGACGGCAGTGATGAAACAGGACGGTATCTCCACTGTTCTCTCTGCTGCTCACTTTCTCACTGACACCAACAAAGGTGTTTTTCCCAATAGTGAGCTAATCTTCAGCATGGGGAAACACAACCTGCATCACCTGTCTGTTCAGCACTCCAAAGGGCATCAAAGCTGAGATACACAATATCAAACTCCATTCTGTCTTTCTGGAGAAAGCATTTTGTTCATAGAAGCTCTTTACATGTTTGTTGCAAACAGAAACACTGTGTTCTACCACATCAGTTCCAATGAGCTTCCCTTTCAAACCACAAGCATTGCCTCCATTTTATCTTTTGCATTAGAACAGAATACTTTGGCAACCACCCCCCCCCCCAAAAAAAAACAAAACACCCAAACAAACAAAAAAACCCACACAAAACCAAACAAACACAACAACAACAACAAAAAACCCAACAAAAAACAACACCAAAACAACAAAACACCGAGAGAGGGACAAGCAGACAAGTGAAAGAGCAATATATAGAAATAAAAATCTGTGAAATTCTTCAGTAACAAATATCATGTCTTAAAACCCACATTGCTGGGCTGTCTACCCAAATACAGACATTGCAAAATACACTCATACTAGAGAAACAGTCTGCTGAAAGATATCTAGCAGAGCTATGCGCAAGCATGCGTAGGAACTTCAGCTGAAATGACCTGATTGAAATTGCCAATTTACACATGGAATCTTAGTCAGAGGTTTTGTATGTGAGTGGATAAAAATGTATGAGAGGGGTGACCTCATCAATGTTTACAAATATGTAAAGGGTAGGTGTCAGGATGATGGAGCTAGGCTTTTTTCAGTGATATCCAGTGATAGGACAAGGGGCAATGGGTGTAAACTGGAGCATAGGAAGTTCCACGTTAACATCAGGAAGAACTTTACTGTAAGAGTGACAGAGCACTGGAACAGGTTGCCCAGGGGGGTTGTGGAGTCTCCTACACTGGAGATATTCAAGGCCCGCCTGGACAAGTTCCTGTGTGATGTACTGTAGGTTACCCTGCTCTTGCAGGGGGGTTGGACTAGATGATCTTTTGAGGTCCCTTCCAACCCTTGGGATTCTGTGATAGTCACTATTATCCTCTACAGTAATTTCTAAACAAATGAAGAAAGAAGGCTGCAAAGCCATATGGTACATATATTATAAAGTAACCTGTTCCATTCTTTAGACTTATTATTACTGCTTTTGACACAGCTACAGGAAATAAAAAGCTACTGGAAAGCAGACCAGGAAAATGTATTCCCAGAAGGCTTTGCAAAACTAGAGGTTGGAATCATTGGGTAGAAATAGACTTTGCAAAGCAGTCTCCAGTTCTCTGCAGCTTAGAGGACCTGCTCAAATGTAAAATACATTCTACAAATGTGGCCATATTTAGTAGCTGTGTTTTTAAGATACTCATGGAAAGGAAGAAAAACAAAGGAAAAAAAAGACCTTAAGAAAGTGGAAGTCTCCTCATGGAAGACTGAAATGTAGACTAGCAAAGAAATGTTTTCATGAGAGGAAGTACAAAGTCAAACAGTTAATACTTGGTATGCAAGATTCAATGATTTTCTTGTTTTATCATTCTTCTTAACACACTGGTAGCGTGAATTAAGTATGTTCTCATTGGTAAACTGATTTTTTTCCTGTCATCAGTGCTTTATAATTTTTGTTGCTCAGCCTAAGCACTGGACAATATTATCACTTTTAAGTCTTTGGTAAATTTGCCTACTAGCAAACTAAAGTGGTACCTTTCCTCTCTTTTCAGACACTCAGTGCCATAAAGATAGGATTTGTATGATGTTTCTAACAGCTATGACAAAAATACTAACAACAAGAAGATTCTGGAAATTAACCTTTCAGACCTTTTGTCTAACAAGTGGCATATGCATAAGAGAAAATGGTAAAGTGCGGTGTTTAAGGTTACTTAGGTACGTAAGCACCCAAAATATACAAGGAAAGAATATTACATATATTACATATATTGATTTTTCCTGTGTGCCTTTTCATATCTTTCAGGTATTGTACTGCCTCACTAGCTCTATTTAGATAGCTGAACATTTTAAAGTAATATTAAGTCCACTGAAAAAAACCCCACATCTGATAATGCATTTGAATCACATTACTTATTTCATCTGCAAGACGTGGAAAATATATTGCTGACACTTGATACCAAAACAACTTTACAGAGAGTTTTTTTTTATTTCTTGGAATTTCACTAGGCAGGCTTACCTGGATTGGCGTCTAAACAAGAGAAATTTGAAGGACAGATAAAAGAGAACTTTTCTTAAAGATTTATTGTAAAAGCCTTTAAAAATAACATAACATGGGCATTCCAAGCCTATGCTTGTTGGTTTAAAGAGGCAGAATTTGGAAGAGCTTGTTAAAGGAATTTATTTAGACCCAGTATCATGTTATGACATCAAAATTGTCTATGATCCACAGAATCGTTTTTATAAAGTTGAAGAGTATGTTGCACACATTCTGAGACACATAAATCAATAATCCATTAAATAATATTTTAAAACATGATTCTGCTTCAGAATACCTAGCATCAGTCTAACATCCTTGCTCTGAAATAGTAAAAAATGAACTACAATGAAAGCATACATACTATAAATGAAAGCAAGCTTGTGCAAAAAAGTGATAATTAGACTTAGTCTTCTAGCAACTTCAATTTCATTGCCATGGGTAAAGTGCTGGCCTCACTGCACTGCACTGTGTCTAATACCAACAGATTTCATTCTGCATGTTCTGAAGAAATTAGCAAAAATGCTTACACCTTGTCATAGAAGGTGCCAGCCTAGAAATACTTAAGTCTTCACAGTAAAACAGGAATCGCCTGTACATGATATTACATATTGTAATTTAGCTATACTGATAGTACTGATATTGATATTGAGAGTACTGATAACATTGATATTGCTAACATTGAAAATACAATAAAGTTTGCCAAAAATTGCCATCTTGGCAAAATTAAGGTCCTTCATGTGGTCTCAGACCAAATCATATAGGCTTGTAAAAAAAGAGGTAATTTGCTGATTTATTTGAGCACATTAGCAAATATTTATTTGAATCCTTTAAAGGTATCACTGCTCTCCTGAACAGTCATGCATGGCTGCACTACACATACAAGAACCAGACCGAAAGAGGGGCTACTTATATAAGGGCAGCTGCAAGATACTCTGTAAACAGCTGTGCTGTCAAAAGAGAGAAATACCCAGTAGTCAGTCCCAGCTATGCTTTATCATGCGGTGCTAGAGGCTTCTGCTCATGAGAATAGTGTAACCAAAGGTCTAAATTTCCCAGAATTGTTCTTCTTTTTATGTCTGATACTTCTGGTTTAGTACAAGCTATGGCCCTGCTGCTAATTTCTATTTACTTCAGAAATCAAGGATAGTGAAGTTGTCCTGACACAGGGCAAAATACATGTTAAAATTTGCTGCATGTATTTCATGTCTGGTCAAGTTGGCCCAACAAGCTAAATGAAACTGGTTTGTTGGGATTACTGTCCACAAAAAGCTAAATCATCCGCTTGAAATAGAAGATTAAACAGTGAAATACTGACAAAAGTAATAGATCTTCAAGGTATTATATCAAAGATGTGATCACATCCAGTTCTGCTGACACAGAAAATCATGAAAGGAGTTGCACTCCGAGCCCAAATCAAACTGGTTAAATGCGCAGTTGACCACCTCCATGAAGAGTGGTGATCTCAGCTGCTAGAGGGCAATGAGCATCCCCAGGGTATAAGCTCTCCTCTGACATCATCTGTGCCTGGAACAGGGAGTACGTCCACAGATCACCTTTTCCCTCACCACCATTTCCAGCATCCCTTTAGTCATCTTACTGGAAACCTGTCTGATGCACGCTGATGTGACAGAAAGGCAAGCCAGGCTCACTGTTACTTTGCAGTGATGGCTTGCAAATGAGATCAAGATGATCACCTTCTAAATTTTTAACACTGGTGTTTCTCTTTAGTCTGTCATCTTACATTCACTGCCTGTTTCAAAGATGTCTGTGATATCATAAATACACACAGAGCTATTCAGAAATTAAAGCAAAGGTCCTAAAGATCCTACAACTGAGTTAATGCAGGCCAGACAAAAACTGGAATTTCAGTTACTAGAGGGTGAAAAGTGACAACATTAGCTTTCTTTAGGAAGATTGTAAAGAAGAATTTGGTTTAAGAAGAGGCAACTGCATACAAGCAAAAAATAATGTTTTCTTCCCTCTTTATTCTATTGTATGTCCAAGAGACAGGGGTGGTAAGTAACAAAGCTAAGGGGGGGGGGGGTGGAGTGTGTGGAAAATGGAACAGTAGTGAGAAATACTAAGGAACAGAAAAGGAAATGGAAGGAAAAGAGGGTATAGGCAAAACCAAATTCTATTTTGTGTAGCATCCTGAAGGTAAAAACAAGAATGATGTGGGGAGTAGGTGGGAAGTCAATAAATGGGTTCAAGATGCCAACAGGAGAAGTATTTAGAACAGATGATTATGGTAATGACTTTGTCAGCAACATCTTAGACTGGAATGGGAAAGAACCTAGCCAAGGGAAGGCAAGAGTTGTCAAGGAGATGATGAAGAGGAAGCAACAGCACAGGAAAGCTAAACAGAATAATTAAAACTAGGTCTCCAGAAAACCGTTAATACTGTCCAGATTGGAACCTTTACTGGAATGCATCCTTTGGCTTCTGTGTCTAATGTGTATCTATGTCAAGGCAAAAGACATTATTCTTTATTAATATTCAGATTCATGCTTTTATAAAAGAAAAAAAGAACAACACCTCATTTGGTTGTGCCTCAACACTTTGTGAAAACAGAAACAAACTAGAAAAATACATTTTTTCAGTTAATTGATAAATTTCCAATAGGCATATGCATAGTTTGCATGATATAGAGTTCAAAGGAATGAAATGTCACCATACCTACAAAAAAAGTGCAGTCTCCAAAAATATGGTGACATTTCACTTTGTTGAAATTCAGAAATGCTAGTGACAGTGTTACTGTTTTTGCAACAGCACCAAAATTGAGTAGGTCAGAACAACGACTGCTGTTGTCCGTATTTCTTTCCTTATTTTAATGACTCTGGTTCCAGTGGTACCAAATCAGCTCTTCTGAGTAAAAATTCAAAGCCTGCAAGAAGCAAAACCTATAAAACCTTACAGCTAATAATGAATGTCTAATCCTACAAACATGTACATAGGTAATTTTACTTGCATAGCAAATCCCGTTTACTCTCCTGGGATTATTTCTGTCACTGAAATTCCTCATGTATGTAGGAGTTTAGAAGCCTGGATGTGTTCTTCACTTTTTCTGCCATGTGCTGGCAGTGTTTTACTAAGGGAGACGCTTAAAAAAGATTCCAGACTCGAGCGTAAAGAAGTCCAGACTAAGCAATAAAGAAATGGCCAAAGCACTGTAACAATTAGGACAGCAAGGTTTGTTCTAAAACTAAAGCTGGTGACTTTAGTGTGAGGTGTCCCTGCCTATGGCGGGGGGGTTGGAGCTAGATGATCTTAAGGTCCTTTCCAACCCTAACTATTCTATGATTCTATGATTCTACAACTTCTGTAGGAGCTATATAAATGCACTGAGAGCCCTTCTCTCCTTTTCACAAATGAATAGAGCTATTCATTTCAATGGGACTTTTGTCTGTGTGGGTCTGGAAAGCTGGCTGAGCAACTCACACAGGTCCAGGTAGCAACTGTTTGTAGAATCCCACATTACATAGCCTGTAATACTAATCTGGATGCAAAATAAAGTGGCACAATGGAGATCACCCACTGCCAGAACTAAAACAAACTAAATTATCTGCCATATCAAATAAATGGATACTTTTAATAGATTAGAAAGAAGAATCAAAGAAGAATTTATCTTCCTTTGCCCAGGCGAATGTACAGCAGTATTGCAGAGATGAAAAAAAGGCACGACTTCTGTTTTGATGTCAAGAAAGAAAATGAATGTAAGGGAGTCCGTCATAAATGTGGTCCTCACTAAAAGAACATAACCGTTACTTACGCACACTCCGATGCATATTTTTATTGAAAGATCTAACTCTTCTGCCGCCCTATGCACTTTATTTCCTCAGTATCAGTTATAAGCATGATTTGATGATTTCAGTATCTGAAAAGACATGCCAAGGATCAACATGACTAACTAATGAAGTGGAACACAGTAGATTTATGACATTCATTTGTCTCATGGCTTCCTCCTCACGAGCTCTGCCATTCTCCCATCTAGTTAAGATTTTGTCATGTTTTCAGAGCCATGGATTACTCCCTCTCATCTCATCCTCTATCTATTTTGTCCCTTTCTGGCAGCCTCCACACAATGTTTGCCACTTCAACTAATGCAAAACAGGGGGTTTTGTTTTTCTTTTCTATGTGGCTCTCAGTTCTTCAGAAGTTATCTCTGAAGACATTTCCTTCCAGACATGCCTTTCAGCAGAGCTGATAATTATTGAAGAAGCAGGGAGACAGCTAAGGAATAATTTTTAAACTGAAAATAATAAAGTCCATAACAAATCATAGCAAGGTCAATGAACTTAATCATTCAACTCACATGTTGTAAACTTCTTTTATCTTTCTGTTATCCCATGGTTTTCTTTCTGTCTGTGTAGTTCCTAATATATTGCCGACCTTATCAGAGACAAGCATTAAGAGCACATTTTGGAATTACTACAGTTCTTAACTTATTCCTTTGTATAGGAATAATTCCCATGGTAGTTGACTGCCCCCTAAGGAGATGCATTTAAGATCCACAGAGCACACAATTTGGTATCTGCATGGAAATATCAAAAGTAAATAAAAAATATTTGTTTTCTCACTAGACCTTGGTTACATGGGTACTGTATGCAACCATCGCTTTCCAGTATAGAAATGTACCTGTTTGCGGTGAGGAATGATGCATTTTATTTACAGCTGGATTTGAATGGAGCAGGTTTAAGTAGCTTCCAGCTGTCTTTATAAGGACTTGTCAGAACTTTCCTATGAAAGGATATTCGGGAAATAGCAATAGCTTTAATAAATCATAAACTGTGAAAGCTGAAACTACTCATTAGCATGAGGTTGAAGAAGGTGGGGGAGAGGAGAGAGAGACAAGCAAGGAACAGCTTATGATTTGGGTTAAAACCAGCATTTTGATATATATCACTTCCTGGTGTGCAAAATTACTCAGAAAGGCAACAATTATTTAAAAAATTGTCCTGGGGCACAAAGCTGATGGCAGAAGACATCCATCCTTGCCACACGTGAGCAGGTCATGTTTTGCCTGACACATGTCCCGGTACATGCCTCTTTGGGTGTGTACATATACTGTCATACACAGCTCTATGTACTAGAGAAGATACAATTATTTACAGACAATTTACTGTGGAAAACCAACAGTCAGAACAGTCTTAGTGTAAGAAAAAAAATTAACTCCTATCTTTTAAGGATGCATTTTGCCTGAAGTTCTTACTTTCAGATTCCCCACTCCCTTGCTAGCTCAAGAACATTTTACAAAACAGGAAGTATCTATAGTTCCTTGTGAGAGCAAAATCCAGCTCACAGGGTACACAAAAAGAAGTGTGAGTCATACAGGCTTTTCTGGTCTCCGTTGCAGTCCCATTTCCACCTGAGTGAAGGAAAAGCAATTTGTTGCTCCAACACATCTGATAAAATATCATTGCTTCAACTTGCTTTCAAGATTCTTTCCTGGGATGGTCAGAATATGAATTAAGCTTGTAAGATGTAGCTATAAAAAAACTCAATGAAAATGGACATTTATAAACCAGGTGAAAAAAGAAAATTCTTTTTCTGTTTACAATAATGACAGTCAGGAGGTCAGATTCAGTTATCCCCACATAACCCCACTGAACTTGCTCAATGGGGTCGACGTGCTTCAAGCCAGGGCAGAGCTTAGCCCAATGTGTAAATTTCAGGAAGAACAGACCTTCATTACTGAGCTCAAAAGAATCCTTGTGCTCTCTGAAAGAAAGGTATAAAGGGGTGCTTGTTAATACTAGTCAACACAGTCGACTTTCTGGAAAAAGAAGGGGGATCTTGGTATGAAGCTGTGGTTCTCATACCCAGGAAGGCAAAATCTCTCCAAGAGAAAAAATAGCAAACTAGCATTTCAAAAAACCACTATGTGCTCTGTGCATCTTTATAGTTGTATGACACATTCCTATGGGATAGACTTTCTGCCGGAAAAATCAACAGCTCAGTAACTGACACTATAGTGTAGTGCTTTTAACTCTTCATCATATTTTTCCTTTTTGATATAAAAGGTATTCTTAGAACTCAGTGTGCAGGGATGTTTGTTTTGGGTTTTGTATTTCATCAAACATGTTTTGCTGGTATTATTTCATTATCTGTGTGAGCCTTGTTTATTCTAAACCCCAGAAATTGCTTTCAACTGTCTCCTAGTATCACTCCAGGGGAAGAAAGAAGAGTGCTTGAGTGCATGTGAGGAAGACAGGAAAAGAGGAGAGAGATCTTTTGCATAGCTGTTGGAGAAGACCAAATTTATCTAAAGAATACTGAATTCATCTTACATCTGTAGGTCTGACGTAAAACCAGGAGTTGATGGTACCCTATTTTATTTAGTATTTTGTCACCCTTACAATGAAAGCCCATGCTTTCATCATGTCAGTCATTTGGTCTTGATTACTGCCTGGAAAATACATAGAAGATACATAAGTTAAAATAGCACAGCCCCTGGGCATCCTGTACTGACCATGCAGGATTCTGGAGCAGGGATAGCGATTCCAGTTCATCACAACTGCTGACCTTGCTCCCATTTGCCTGAGAGGGCTTGCTGTCAGGAAATCTTCACTCTCATTCTTTCCTACCCATCATCACCAACTTAATCGGCTTCATGGTTTTGTGACCTGCAGAACGGAGGTGGGTTTGTATGCCTGCAAGGAGGCTCTTTCCCAAATCCATTTTGTCCTAGTATAGACACTAAGTGACGTTTGCATTGTTACTTGGGCTCTGCATGCCTGCAGAGGGGGCCTGAGAATTTAGCAGTCTCTGACAACCTCATCCTAGTGAATATCTCATTTTAGAAGACCTGTGAGGTATATGTTATTTTGAACACAGACAATGGGAAGCACTGAGTATTGCTGTAAGGCAATCTGCTCATCACAGTTTTTACTGTAGTAATTCAATAGCCATTTTCAGTGCTTCTGACTCTTTGAAAAAAAAAAAAAACAAAATTTTTTCTTGTTATCCGTGGTTTCTATTTTTCACTTCAGCTTCTGAGGAATGTGTACCAATAAAGCCTTCATGATCTGTGTCTTCTTGAAGAATTTTGTCAGAAGTTAAATGCAATGTGACTTTTCCAAAATATTATGGAAAAAGAAGAGAAATCATGATCCATTCGTAAATTCTCTGTGTACCACAGTCATTTATTACTTCATACTGAAATTTGAAATATGAGAACAAAGCAGAAGCAAAGCCAAGTCAAAAAGCCACACCAGAAAGGAACATCTGCAAAATTCTATGGAAAAAAAAAAAAAATGCACAAATGTTATGAATTAAACCTTTTCTGGCTTTCCTTGCAGCTGCACAACCTCACAGTCAGCAAGACAGGAAGGACTATCAAAATATTTCCTACTTAAGAAGAAGCCCATGCCATTTATTGGAAGCATTAAATAAAAGTCTGTGTGTTAGCATACTCAAGAAAATGTAAAAGCTGATAAAGAATAAAAATAGGAATCATAAAATGCAATATAAAGTGCTAGTAATTTCAACGTTCATCTTTAACACAGTCTTTACTATGGCTACAGTTGAATTTACTAACAAGTGGTAAGGACCAGTAGAGAGGATGGTGCATCTCCTACTAAGAAACTTCTGCAAAACCACTTTTTTTATTGGAAAACACCAGTTTGTGGAAAATCAAGGTTCTCATAAGAACAGGTACTTTTCTGTGACTTTCAGGTTTCATAAAGAACCCTATGGAATTCAAAACATAATTACATGTGCTTTTCAAACACTTTGTTGGACATACCAAGTCATTACTTTAGATGAAAAAAAACCCCAACAACGTAAACAAAACAAAAAAAAGAAAACCAACCAGCTAACCAAAAAAAATCCCCCACCTCCCCCACCCACTAAAGAAACAACCATGTTGAAATGGTAAAAATTCATAAGTCATTTACATTCATCTGTAAATTCTTTTACTCTGCTGGTTTATGGACATTTTCCAAAGTTAAAGCATGTCTTAATGTTTAGGAAAGGAAACCACAAAAAACTGGAGAAATACCCTAGATAACTTCACAATCAGTGACTAGCAGCTTACACTGAAATATGGTCTGCACCACTGAAGTCAGTGTGAGAAGGATTGGGACTCAAAATAGGGCAAAAATTCCTAGCCAGGGGGCAGATACTAAAGGGCAAAGCACATTTCAGGAATATTTTCAGATTTTCAAGATTACATAGAATCATAGAATAGTTAGGGTTGGAAAGGACCTTAAGATCATCCAGTTCCACCCCCCTGCCATGGGCAGGGACACCTCCCACTAAACCATGCCACCCAAGGCTTCATCCAACCTCGCCTTGAACACCACCAGGGATGAAGCATTCACCAATTCTTTGGGCAACCTGTGCCAGTGCCTCACCACCCTCACAGTTAAGAACTGGATTAGTGTAAGAAGATTAGCACAAGTATTTCTCTTGTCAAGCATGTAAGATTCCTCAGTGTACTTTCTAATATCAGCATAATAATTAATTTATTTTGGAAAATACTCATTTTCAATTCTTCTTGTCCAATATATTACTTCTTTACTGTAGGATATTGCAGGCAGGTATTGTGCAAATGCATATGGCTACAGTCTGCACAATAAAAGGAGTTTGAAAAGGAATATATCACTGAAATACACTGTGAAACCTCTCCCTCTGCAGTGGAGAATAAGGAGTTGGTCATGCAATGTCTTCTACCAAAGGACCCTTCAGACATCACAGGTATGGAGGCATTTGCAACATAAAATGCCCTGTGAAACTGCACATTGAATTTTCCTTCATTATACATTGCTTTAGGGACCCTTAAGAAAGAAAATGCCTTGTTTCCAATAATTGGATTGAAATTGGAAAGACATCGACAATCTTTCTAGGCAGATGCACAATCTCTGAGGAAAGCTATAATGAAAAATAAATGCTGATGCTAGGGAGACATTTAGCAGCACACAAAACCATTTCCTTATGTTTACGTATACTCTTACTTACAGTTTTGCAGGTGAAACCAAAATTTATTTATAAATAAAATGCATCACTTTTCCCAAAAGGTAAAGCTACTCTGAAGGATATTGGTGTTTCTAGAAGTGACACTGAAATGTCAAGCAACAAAAAAGCATCCGAAGTATCGGATAAACTTTATGCAAGGTGAACATTATGTGTTAAATATTTCATACCTTTACCATTGCTATTAAATATAGTGAATGATGTATTTGTACAGAGGTTTACACTTTTGATGAAAATAGAAGTTTTTGTAAGCCAAAGGCTGGTTATTATATTTACAAAGACTATGCTGTTACCAATGCTGGAAGGACATGTCCATGTCAGAGAGTAAGAATCTTTCTTGGAATATGAAGCTGATAAAAGATACATAAAAAGCATGCCTCAAGTGAAATTGAAGATTTGCAGGATCAGAATAATTCAATACTGAACGCACCAAATATTTTTCACAGTGTATTAAAATCATGCCTAGAAATGAGCTATTTGAGAGGACACAAGCTGGGCTGTATCACTTTCCATTTAATCGAAGAAAGATGGGACAGAATGCTTGTAAGTGGTTATCAACTCAATAAAAAAAAACACCCAGCACCATGTTTCCTGCTTTGACTTTTTCTTCAAATCTGAACTCACTAGGGCACAGCAGCACAGAGGCCCTGTGTCAGTTACTCCACAGAAGGAATGGAAATGCTAACATACAATGACAGTTATATTCAAGCCTATTAATAACTTTTGTAAAGCCTGCAGATAGTAATGACACCTTTGTTAAGAGCTGTAGGTCACATTCCAGCCTTTAAAACTTTATATATATATATAAACCTAAACATACACAAGTCCATGGGACCTGATAAAATCCATCCACGGGTCCTGAAGGAGCTGGCAAAAGAAGTTGCTAAGCCACTGTCCATCATATTTGAAAGATCACAGCAGTCAGGTGAAGTTCCCAAAGACTGAAAAAGGGAAATATAACCCCCATTTTCAAGAAGGGGAAAATGGAAGACCCGGGGAATTACAGACCAGTCAGTCTCACCTCTGTGCCTGGCAAAATCTTGGAGCACATTCTCCTGGACGGCATGCTAAGGCACATGAAGAACAACAAGGTGCTTGGTGACAGCCAGCATGGCTTCACTAAGGGGAAATCCTGCCTGACCAATTTGGTGGCCTTCTATGATGGGGCTACAGAACTGATGGACAAGGGTAAAGCAGTTGATGTCATCTACCTGGACTTGTGCAAAGCGTTTTGACACTGTCCCCCACAACATCCTTGTCTCTAAACTGGGGAGACATCAATTTGATAGGTGGACCACTCGGTGGATAAAGAACTGGCTGGACGGCCGCACACAAAGAGTTGTGGTCAATGGCTCGATGTCCGGCTGGAGACCGGTAACGAGTGGTGTCCCTCAGGGATCGGTGTTGGGACCGGTCTTGTTCAACATCTTCGTCGCTGACACGGACAGTGGGATTGAGTGTGCCCTCAGCAAGTTTGCCAATGACACCAAGCTGTGTGGTTTGGTGGATACGTTGAAGGGAAGGGATGCCACCCAGAGGGACCTCAACACGCTTGTGAGGTGGGCTGATGCCAACCTTATGAAATTCAACCATGACAAGTGCAAGGTCCTACACCTGGGTCGGAGCAATCCCAGGCACAGCTACAGGCTGGGCAGAGAAGAGATTCAGAGCAGCCCTGCGGAGAAGGACTTGGGGGTGCTGGTTGATGAGAAAATGAACATGAGCCATCTTCAGTGTGCACTTGCAGCCCAGAAAGCCAGCCTTATCCTGGGCTGCATCAAAAGGAGCGTGACCAACAGGTCGAAGGAAGTGATCCTGCCCCTCTGCTCTGCTCTCGCGAGACCTCACCTGGAGTATTGTGTGCAGTTCTGGTGTCCTCAACATAAAAAGGACATGGAACTGCTGGAACAAGTCCAGAGGAGGCCACGAGGATAATCAGGGGACTGGAGCATCTCCTGTAAGAAAATAGGCTGAGAAAGTTGGGGCTGTTCAGCCTGGAGAAGAGAAGGTTGCGTGGAGACCTCAGAGCAGCCTTCCAGTATCTGAAGGGGGCCTATAGGGATGCTGGGGATGGACTCTTCATCAGGGACTGCAGTGACAGGACAAGGGGTAACGGGTTAAAACTTAAACAGGAGAAGTTTAGACTGGATATAAGGAAGAAATTCTTTCCTGTTAGAGTGGTGAGGCACTGGAATGGCTTGCCCAGGGAGGTCGTGAATGCTCCATCCCTGGCGGTGTTCAAGGCCAGGTTGGACAAAGCCTTGGGTGACATGGTTTAGTGTGAGGTGTCCCTGCCCATGGCAGGGGGGCTGGAACTGGATGATCTTAAGGTCCTTTCCAACCCTAACTATTCTATGATTATATATATATATATATATATATATCCAGGTTTGTAGTTTCATGATATTACAATATCTTTAAAATCCCAGAGAAGAATTCTTTATTAAATACTACAAAGGATGTATAGACTTCATAAATTGAAATTTTCACATTTTTTCACAAGTAGGGCTCTTCCCCTATGTGGGCTCAAGGGTTTATGTGTCATGGTCAGTGTGAAGAGAATCACCGTCTGTATTTGCAGTTCAACTTGGCACTGAAGTAGCAAATAAACTTTGCTTGTGGCTTCTTTCCAAAGCAAACAGAACTTCTATCTGTACTTGAAACTTTAATTAAAACAATGAATATCACACCTAATATTTATAAATTCCTCCTCCCCTGCACTAAAATGGATTATATAGAAGGATAATCTGGGTAATTAGCTCAAACTGAAACCCAGGTCAGAGGCAAATTTATGCATAGTGCAATGTGTTAGGGTGGAGGGGTGATCAGATTTTGTGCTCCCCTATTCACCTTCTTAACTCTGCAGTCTCCAGAAAAAGAAACTTGACTCAGCTACAGTTCTCTGGGGAACCCTGCTCTGGCATGGCTCCTTTTCTTCCATTCACAGTGAACCTCCTTTTAGAAGTCATAATCTGCCCTGGAATCTGGTTTTGTATTTGGAGGTGGAAAAATACTAGCTCATTCTTCTATTTATTCCAGAATATAGGATATACAAGTTTTCTGACACTACCAAGTATATTTAATACCCCAGTAAAGGTACAGGGACCAACTTTCTGAATATTTAACTCTTACATAAAGCTTGGACACTTCTGTATAGAGAAAGAGCATCAGGAGTTGGATCCTTGTTATTTGACACTGGTAATACACCATTCACTCTTTCAGGCAGTCATGGATGGGCTCCAGGTATTTCCCTGAAATAAAAATAAATTTATTTTATTTGAATACTCATATAGTAGCTGGAAGCATTTATCAACAAAGGGCCTCACTCAGGGTGATATATTTGGTGAACAGACTTTCCAAATAATCCTTCATGAGCCTGGACTGTACTACTGTACACATAATATACATGTTAGAGCTGTTGCACTCAGCACAGATGTTCCACCAACAGAAATACTTCAAGCTGAGAACAGTATGTTATTAAAAAAGAAGCCCATTTTATCTACCAATCCACTGAACACCAGTTTATATATCTGTTGCTGTGAGAAAGTAGTGAAGCTGAAATAAATGATACTGTGCTATGAAACTGAAATAAAAAGCAACTCCCAGTTTTGTGGACAAAAAGGGGAAAGATTTCAGAGAATGACAACTGTAATTTCTCAGCTTCTGTTCCTTTAATAAAACAAATCCAGACATTTCAAGTGCAGCCAAGCACTGATTTGCTTGGGGAGGTAGAATGAGCATATACTCAATTTTACAGCACATATGCTCCCTTTCACATGGCAGAGCCATTGCAGCAGGTCTGTCCAGAAGCCCTGTCACACTGCAACCACATCAGCCCTGTCAAATCACAGTATCCAGGAAATTAAGGATAGAAAGATGCCCTAGGTCTGTTGCTATGTCAGTCCAGGGTATTTCCTTCATACCTTGTCCAGGTCATTTGGAAGGACAAGAAATGTTCCAAAATCTCACATTTTTCTCTGGACTGTTCTACTATTTTCATCTATTGCCATCACTTTTCTCCTATTTGTGCAAAAATTACTATTTCTATTACAGGTATTGCCCACAGTAGCAGACTCAGCACAAAATCTTTAGTGAGTACAGGACTCCAACACTCATGGCAATATAGTAACTTTTTCAGAATGGCGCATTCCAACTTACATCTGTGCTACCATTCCTCTGTTGCTGGAAATCATCTGACAACACTGAATTACAGAAGCTGCGAGATAGACAGAAGCACAGCCACACTGATCAGGTTATCATTGGTTTTGTAGCCATGGTAAAACTCAAGATTCATAGAATGAACCAGTTTGGAAAAGATCTTTGAGACCATCAAGTCCAACTGCTCCCCAGCACTGCCAAGGCCACCACTGACCCATGGCACGGAGGCCTCGTCTCCACGGTGTGTGAGCACTTGCAGGGATGGTGACTCCAGCCCTGCCCTGGGCAGCCTGTTCCAATGCCTGAGCACCCTCTGGGGAAGTAATTGTTCCTCAGCTCCATCCAAACCTGCCCTGGTGCAGCTTGAGGCCGTTTCCTCTTGTCCCATCCCTTGTTCCTTGGGAGGACAGCCCAGCCCCTCCTGGCTCCATCCTCCTGTCAGGCAGTTGCAGGGAGCGATAAGGTCCCCCCTGAGCCCTCTCTTCTCCAGACTGAACCCCCCAGGTCCCTCAGCCGTTCCCCATCACACTTGTGCTCCAGGCCCTGCACCAGCTCCATTGCCCTTCTCTGGCCCCGCTCCAGCACCTCAATGTCTCTCTTGCAGTGAGGGGCCCAGAGCTGAACACAGGATTGGAGGTGCAGCCTCACCAGTGCCCAGTGCAGGGGTACAACCACTGCCCTGGCCCTGCTGCCGCACTGGTGCTGATACAGGCCAGGATGCTGGTGGTTTCCTGGCTGCCTGGGCACAAGCTGCTCATGTTCAGCTCCATCAACCAGCACCCCCAGCTCCTTTCCCATGAGCAGTTTCCAGCCACTCTTCCCCAAGCCTGGAGCGTTGCAGGGGTTGTTGTGGCCCAAGTGCAGGACCCACACTTTGCCTTGTTGAACCTCATCCCTTTGGCCACAGCCCTTGGATCCAGCCTGCCCAGATCCCTCTGCAGAGCTTCCTGCCCTCCAGCAGATCAACGCTCCCACCCAACTTGGGGTCATCTGCAGAGTTACTAGGGGTGCCCTCGATGCCCTCATCCAGTCATCAATGAAGATATTAAACAACACTGGCCCTAACACCGAGGCCTGAGGGACACCACCAGGGACCAGTCAGCAACAAGATGTGACACCATTCACCACCATACTTTGAGCTCTGCCATCCGGCCAGTTTTTTACCCAGTGAAGAATACACCTACCCAGGCCACGAGCAGCCAGTTTCTCCAGGAGAACGTTTTGGAGCACAGTGTCAGTGCTTTACTGAAGTCCCAGCTGACAATGTCCACAGGCAAAGGGACACCCGCAACAGATCTCCACCTCAGTACACCTTCCCAGGCCATGAGCAGCCAATTTCTGCTGCTCATACACATATACATATACATATAGAAAAATGTAGCTTTTTACCTACATAAAAAGCTAGCCAGATAACTGGATGTTGGCCTGAGGAGGTATCTGTGCTGCCATGACAGCATAGGCAGCTCAAGACTGGCATTTATCTTTCAAACAACCTTATTGCCATCTCTTTCATTAGTGATAACAGTATTTTAACTGTCCTTTATATATCAAGCTGCTGCTCACGTCCGTTGGATAATGTCTTCTCCCTGTTCATGATCATTAAGTGTTTCAAGCTAGAGAAAATTTGCCTCATACAATGGTTCCTGTGGAGCATTTGCTTTTGTTCTTCTGTCCTGCATGCTAGGCAGAAGGGCAGCTTGCAGCAGCATGTGTTTTGCTTTATTGGCAGCCTGAGCAGATTCTCCAGGAGGAACTGGGAAACAGAAAGGGACCCAGGGGTCCTGGATGGCAGTATCATTCAATATCCTCAGGGCCTCCCTGCGTTAATACACTTGATTTGGAACCTCCATTTGGTACTAGATGCATAAGGATGCTCCAGCATTTTGGGTCTCATCTAGAAAGAAAAGGCTCAGAATGGGACAGAAATAATATAGGAGTGACAGAATTACCTTAGAAAACTTTAAACATAAAAGAACCTGTAAAGAGGGATTCTCCTTCCACTAACAGGGAGAGAATTGCACCTCTTTCATGTGGTTAATGAAATAAAAAATTACTGCTGAATGTCATGAACAGAAAAAATGTATATAAACAATAAAAGACATTGGCTCAGTTCCCTTCTTTTCTGCAGAATGTACAACTTCTGTTGTCTTTTGTCCTTTTTGTTATGGCATTGCCAATCCTGAATGAAAGAGCTTACAGATATATAAAAAGATTTGGATGGAAATATAATACCTGCAGTTTTGTAATTTGTCATTTCTAAAAACCCCTAAAAATATGCTTAGCCTTTTAAAATTGAAGTCTTCAGTTATGCCCCAACCACAAAAACATGCCTCTGCTATCATGTGGATCCCAGCAATTACAGTTTGTTTCTATGATCTTAACTGTATAAAATCACCAAACAGTTATTTTGGACAAAACATATTTCTATGTTGTTATTAAGCCTTTTAAGATCACTTTCTATGAATTCTGTCATTTGAAATAAACAGGTTGGTGTTTTGGAAGGGGTGTAAAGGTAATTTAAAGAACTTCATAGTACCTGATTGGCTTTGTTTTGAAGAATGCTTTAATAGGCAGCAGTCTTAGCACAAGTATCCAAGTAAAGTCTGGACAGCCTGTGAGTGCTTATAGCCTGCCCATATAGATACTTCATTGCTAAGCTGCTCTAGAGGTGACTTCTCAGTGCTATGCAGTATATCAAGCTCCACTGTCTCTGAGTTCAGCTTGGATTCATTGGGGTTTGCCATGCTTCCAACAGCTGGGATTAGAGATCCCTGTTCTTAAGCATTTTTTTCATTGCATATGTTATCCTTCCTTGTCACTCATTACTATTCCTTATACAGTGCTGAATTCCTGCTGCAGTCTGGGTCATCAGAGGGATACTTGTTAACGTATCTGCTTATACCCATACACGAATTTAACAAAACAGGGGTAAAATTTTTTGAAACATCTTAATTTAGAATTAGATGTACTTCAAAACATGGCAGGGTATAGGAAAATTGGAAATAAGCCTTAGGAAAGTCGTTAAACAGGATGCTTGGGTACCTACCTCACATTATACATTCATGGTTTGAGAAAAAAAAAAAAATATTCTTTGAGAAAGAATTGAAGAGAATGAAAAATGAAATAATTCTTTAATTCATGAAACCATGTTTTACTAGGTGAGGATTCCATATAAAACCAGATGGAAATTAAAATTAATACCATTCTAACTCTAGAGAAGGGCAGCATGGAACCAAAAGCAGAATGTATCAGCAATAGAGAACATATTTAGTATTAATTCCAACAAAAATTACCTCTGCTAATATTTATTGCATGAACTTTTCTTTCTGATGAAATTCCTATCTACTCACTGCATTTTTCCCTGAGGGAACCTATTGCCTTTGTGAAGACGAGTTTGTTTAAAGAGAGATTTCACCTCAGTGAGCAAACAAAATCTGCATCTGATAGGTGTAATGCAAGAATGTAAAGAAGATTTAATTTTCTTGGTCTTGGCAATGATATTTTTAGAGGAAAAATGCATACATTTTTCTTAAACCAAGGTGCTTTTATTATTACTGCTTGTGCAAGAAAGTGCATAGATAAACATGCATATCAATGAACAAACGTAGGGTAAATATCAAGCTATGCTTTTTCATGCAGAGTAATACCAGTTTGTTTGTTAGCCTATATTCTTTTTTCAGCATTTAACTGTAAGTAGTTTTCCACATTTCACCCTAATTATTTTTTAACTTGTATTACCATAAGCCAACCTTGATACATTTGTTCAGGCTAGGGTATTCCACAATGCTTTCTTAGCAGAAAGAAACAACAGGTCTGAGTTTTGTTTCAGTATTGTAAATAACCTCAGCTCTATGTTACATTTAAACAGTTTAAAATTCCATATATAAATAAAGAGCAACACATGACAAACAAAGATTTTGGAGTAGGGATGTCCTTCTTCACATACTGCTTTAGTAAAGATTAATACATTTTCTATTTAAAGGTTTTCAACATACTGCCTTCTGCTTGAAAATGATTCCTGCCAATACGAAATCAGTGTCAGTGCTTTTTTTTAACTTTGATTATAGAAGATGATAGAGGGAGGATTCCACCTATCACTCAATTCCCATCCCATTAAAGAGTGGCTACTGGAAACACTGGTTTCCAGTGAAATAATTTGGATCACAGAATGTGTTCTGCATCAATCTGTTCTCTTGGGATGAAAAGAAGCATCAGAGGACTGTACAAAAACTATGGCGCCTTTTTGTGATGATTATTTCTTATTCCATCTGAATTATGGATCCAAGTCTAGAAGCACAGTATTCACATGTATAAGTGAATTAAAGGAAGATTTATGAAATTAGTTGAGTTGGTTGGTATTGGTTGAAAATAAATGTAATTAACTTCCAGCATCAGAAATGTCATCAAATAGAGTTGCCTTCTGTTGGTATCTGACTCCGTAAGTTTGAGCTACAAGTAATTATATCTGATTTTAGGGGGAAATCATATGTTTAAACAATATGAAAGGTGTTGATAAATAACTGAAAATAATAAATTCAAATGCAAATAAGAGACAGTTGTTCACAGTATTTTGGTGGTTTTGACTCAGCTGGTTTTGGCTGAGACTTTTCTTGGCCTTGTTATTTCAGCAACAAATTCCCGTTAAAAATCCTGGGCATTTGAAATGTGCAGGGATGTCAGACTTGGTGGCATTGGTCTTACATTGAGTTGTCAGCCATATTTGAGACAGAGATATAGACATAATGGTAGTCCCATGGTAGAGCAGCATAGTAATGATCTATCCTGTCAAGAGTGGTGTGGGATCACTGTCTGATGAAGCAAGCATAATAGATCAATTAGTTCAGATTCTCAAACGCATTTTGCCTTTTAAAAAATACCTCTCTCTTCCTCATTAAGCAATGCCAGGAGAAGCTATTTTAGATGGTAGTGTTGTTAACACGTCCTTTCTCAATGTAGCAGCTGTTCTGTCTTTCCTGTCCTGAGGATAACTGGATTTCACTTCTTCATCCAAGACTGAGAGCAGTATGGATTTTCTATCTGTTTTCATGGAGGCAGAACAAAGTCTCGGGGGGGGGGGGGGGGGCGGGAGGGGGAGGCCTTATATTTGCCAAAAAAAAAAAAAAAAAAAAGTTTCAGAATAGAAAATTTTAGCTAAATTCCTCTTAGCCTCTGACACTAAGCCTACATTTCCCTCATCTTCTAAGACAAATTTAATCAATAGTCCTTTTCACCATGTACTGGTAAATGTGTACATAACTTAAAAGCCACAGGCATCCAGGACAGAGTGAAGGAACAAGAAGTACCTGGTTAAGACAGAAGCGTTTATAAGGGGTATGATGATGGTTTTCATGCAGCGCAGTTTATCCAACTGTGAAAATATTAGTTGGGATATTATCGAGTGAGTGCTCAGAGCTCATTTGGCCACTGACCACGATAAATGGTCCAAGCAGGGGAGCTGACTGCAGATTATTTACATATAAAGAAGACACAAAAACCCAACAGAAACGTGCCTTGAGAGAGCAGTATGTGGGTTGTGAGATTAATCCTGCATATACTTAGTTATTTTTCCTTGTGCCCACCTTCTCAACTAATGCCACCTTGCACTGTCCTATGGGTTTACATCATCTACAACTGGAAATGCTATCACATTCCTTTCTCCAGGATGCGCTCTGGTTTGAGACAGAGTTGCTAAGAAAAGAATTATTACAACACAAGGAGGTCACAGGATTCTACTGTGCAACCACATCTTTTTGTTGAAAATATCTTAAAATCCCAGACAAAACCCACAAATCTGGCTTTTTTCTCCTTCACGACATCTGCCATAATCACACTTCCACACCTTTTTCATACTCTGAACATAATTATTACATTTGATTCAATTCTGTGGAAGCTTGCATCTCGGATGGTCTTTCTGCACTCATCAGTACTTCGTACTCTCCACTGAATGCCCCTCTTGAGACTGTCAGTCAGTATCCCATTGCCATCCTGCACTGTGCTCAAAGAACAATTTGAGTAAGATTTATTTCAGATAAAGTGAGAATGAGTTCATTTAGTTATCCTGACAGGCTGGAAAAATCTGTATGTACTAGAATACTCCTTTGCATATTAGCTTTTCAACCTATTTGGGTCTGGCTGAACACCTTTATACAAAGCCAGTATTTTGCCACAATCTAGTAAGCAGTATTTAAAAATACTGTAACAGAATTACAGTAAAAGCTGGCATGTCCTGAAATCCATGTGGAATTGTATGCTTTTGTTAGCTCTTGGTTTTACGAGTAAACTGCTCGTTCTTGTATCACTCAAGGTACAAGAATGTGAAACATGGGGTACCTTTGGATTATTTTAATTGTCATATACTAGAATGTTCTGTTGTTGGTGTTAATTTCAGAAGCAAGCTGAAATTACTGCTTCCAATCCATCCGGCATCTCTACAATATTAAGCATCCTTAACTGGTGAAGTAATATTGCACAGAAACCACCAAAATACAAGTCTACCATAGGTGAAGTTCTTCAGCATTTGGAACGTGCTCTGCTCAGTGCTTTTTGAATCACAGTAATACACAACTGTACGAGATCTTCCTTGCAGAATTCACCACTTAGTGCAATGAAGCATTATCGGCTACACATAAAATGAGGTTTTTGTCTGGCCTTATCCCCAGATGTGAAAGATTGCATAGACTCAAAGGATAGCCTAGTGTAGTGTTAGCCATTAAGATATTCTTCATAGTTTTCCTAAATGAGATTTCTTACTTAGTTTTCCTGACATCTAAGCTAAGTATTCCTGTGGTACATTAAAGAACGGTGTTATGATTTTATAGTCAAAGGACATAGAGAGTCAGCTCTCTGACACATTTTTGTACATTAGAGGGTTTCAAGTTGTAACGCAACATTTGATTACCTTTTTTCCCCAAATCTTTAATAATTTGGACTTTACCAACACATGACCACATTTTCAACTGCGCCACCTGCAATGGTTTTCATCAGCAGCTTCTAATGTTCTCCTGTAGAAAGTCTGACTTACATTTTTTGTACACAGATAAACTCAATTCATTATTGCTAACTGTTGCATGTACATTAATGATGCACTGGTATTTCCATCAGTATGACACACTGTCTCATTTCTATCCTGTCTTTTAAGATCCTATAAAATAATTAGTGAACCTGCTCCATACACCTCCACTTACGTACCTATGTCACCACACAGGGTTCCATCTGTTATACTCCAGCCTATGAACAGCCTTCTGCTCTGTAAAATAAACCTATCCTGTGTCTATTTCTTTATGCTGTTTAATTCTCAAAACAGTATGACGGCAAGGCATTTTGGCTCTATCAAGGATTTCTATCATTCATTCTTATTTTATTTGAATATTATTTTAATTTGAAGAAATTGGTAAAGAACTCTGTCATTTCATTAGTACTGATTAGTGCTGGCTAATATGTTTTTTCATGTAATTCTGTATTTCACAGTTCATCATGCTTACAAGCATGGTTTTATATAGATGGTTGCTTTGCTATACGCATGCTGGGCTTCACACTACCATTTCAATGTGTTGTTTTTATTACAAACGAATCTGATATCTGATCACTTGTTTTTTATGACAAGTTCATATTTCTTAAGTAGATGCTTTTTTAACTCTTCAATTGCAAAACATTATTTTAAGATACTCCTCAAAATTCATATTCCTGTGTTGCAATAATGATGACAGAACACAAACGGAATTGTAATTCCCTGTCAGAAGGTCAATTACAAAGGAAGGGATTTCAGTAGGCCTGTCACTATCAAAATTCCACTTTCATTCCCTTATTAGCGCACCCACTAATCTCTTCAAATATTTGTTTTACTCTGTAGTTCTATACCATCACGGTTAATGCTCTCCTCTGTGGACCATTTTTTAGTAGATACTTTTAGTAGATAAAGTTATCTCTTTCTCACATCATAATTTTGGGTGGCTTTCCCAAGTGACACAAAAATTGCAACCCCCTGTTCTCATACTTTCACAGGTTTCTGTTTAGATAGAATACTTCAATTACTCCATACTTTCCCAACACTTTTAAATTTTCTAAAGATACTAAAATAAAGATATGACCTAGTAGAAGATGGGTATGAGATAATCTTTCAGCCAGCCAAATTTCATATGTGTCCACACTACCCAAAGTTATAATTCTAGCCTGGATAAAGGTGATATGCCTTGATATTTATGACAAATGCAACCAAGTTTAAGCTATGTCAAATTCCTGTTTCATGAGTGAATCTTCTTATTTGTTTGCAGATTTGGGGAGGGGGGTAGATGGCAGGTTTTTGTATATTTTGGGGGTTTGTTTGGAGTGTGTTTTGGTTTGAGTTTTGATTACATGTTTATAAGTCTAGTTTGTATGAACTGCATTATTGATTGCGAATATCTTGTCACATGAAATTTTCAATCATTTCTTCTTCAAACATTGTATAAAATGCTGCCTCTGTCAATTAGACATGCATCAGTTCTTTGGCACAAAGACAGTTTACCATGTGACATTCTAATGCAAACGGCACGACATTCATGAAAAGAGCACTGGGCTTGCCAGAGTGAATATTTAGTTATTCTTTAGGTTGTCATTTGTGGGTTTATGAAAGAACAAATGCTAAAATGAGAGAAAGGGGTTCTCTTGCAAGTAGAGAGGGATACAGATGATTACAATACAAAGTACAACATAATCATATATTTACTGCACAAAACTAGCCACAGAAACATATAACAGAAATATATATTTCCACTTTGAGAGTTACAGCAGATGTTCACCTATTTGAAGTGAAGGCCAAAAGCTTTCTGCACCTCCTTAAAGCTCTGCCTAAGAAAAAACAAAACAACAAACAAAACCAAACAACAAAATCAAAACACACAGACACATTTTTCTTGCATATGCATCTCACTTCCCCAGCTACTCAACTTGAGGCTTTTGGGTTATAGAATGACCTACAAGAGTTGAAAATGTTCACAAGACGCAGGCAGCTGCTTTACAACTTATTTCAACCATTGCTTTACAAGAGTTTTGAAAATTGCCAAGCTGCAGTAAAAATCACCCCCACCTTCCCTTTACATGTCACCCGCAAAGCAAAAAAAAAAAGGAAGAAAAGTTGTTCCTCCCTTCTACAACTTAAAGTTTATGTTGTTTGCCCAGGAAATTCCAGCCAGGTTCCTCTTCAGCCTGACATGATTCAAAATATGTATTTCCAAACAAGAGGTGTGGATGTTGGAGCCCATTGCCATAACCAGGTATGCATTTTCTGTTAAATAGACATAGGATATTTCAAAATATAGAAAGCCATTTGGAAAGAAAAAAGTAGAGGATGGACTGCACCATCACAGAATAGGTTATTGACTGTCACTGCATCTCCTGCAAGGCAGGCAAGGGGGTAGATGCACTCAGGAAAAGAGGAGAAAAACACTTCCTAGGTAATCCTATTAACACTTTACTCATTTGCATAAAGGAACTAGACACGAGGTTTTTGCAAGGTACCTATGCTGAATGGCCTAACTCTGGATTATAAAACCCCAAATTGCTCCAGGTATCTCCCTGCAACTCTGAGTGAACTGTCTGCTGCAATTGTCATGAGCAGACTCTAAGCAGCTGCACACTGGGCTAATCCAGGTAAAACATTCACAGATTTCAGCTGGAAAAAATAATCACTAAACATATACATTGATACATATAATCCAATTGAATGTGAAATATGTATAAAGTATTAAAGAAGTATATGATCTAACCCTAGTGAAAAATACCACTGTCATCAGTACAACTATTCATACGAATGATGCTACCACTGGAAATTGTCAGTGATGTATTTAGAGTCAGTATATGCCTCCAGAAGCCATCTCTGAATTAAAATCCTGAGGGAAGGAACATTTGTGGGATTGAGCAGAGCAAAAGATAGTGGGAACAGACTCTCAGATCCTAAATGTGAACAAATAAGGAAGTTAACAGAGCTTTAGAGCATATTATTCCACAGAACCTAAAAATGGGGTTTTGAACTGTGATTTTGAAAAAAAGTGTTAATAATCCCACAAGAAACTGCAGAGATACTTGAAGTTAGACATATGTGTGAGTGCCTGAGAGATTATTTATTGCACTCCTGCTCATGTTAAATAACTCCTTTACCTTTTAACTCTGCCTAGAAGAATAACTTTTAGCTAATCTTTCTCCCACTTCAGTATTGTCTCACTATCAGCTCCACAATTAAGTATTTATTACTAATTAAATAATTCCTTTGGGACAGGCTGTGGACAGTAATCACAAAAGAAGCTCTTAACCTTGCCTGTTCTCTGGAAAAATATTCTACTGTACCTTAAGATACTGTTCTGCAGTGCTGCGCCATGGCTTGATTCCCCAGCAGTAAGGCATAGCCCTCATTTCCAGTCTATGTTTACCAAACTACACTACAGGTCTCTACTGCCTCTTCCCATGTCAGAGGAATAACCTCTGAAGGGGAGCATGCACAGGTCAGCTGTGAACATAGATGTGAAGAAAACAGAAGATAGATGTGAACAAAGATTAGCTCATCTGAATGGCAAGGACTCAGTCAGGGAAGTTACAACCTTGCTCTAGAATTACTTTACACTTCTTTTATTCTTAGTATTTCCTTTTCCACATTTAATACTGATATGGCGTGTGGTATGAACAGCAAATACAGTTCCCTGGCCAAAAAGCTCTGAAAATTATTGCTTTGAAAATTCTAATTATTCACAAAAGAAGGAAGTGACTTCTGCAGCAATCCAAGTGCTCTGCTACATGATCAAATAGTGTGGGTTTTTTTTTCCTGATTCAGAAAAAGGTCTGTTCACTAAGATTAAACTGTGAAAAGAACATTGATTTAATCTGAGGGGAAAAAAATAATCCTTTTTTTCCCCAAATGAGATAATTAAGTCATACCATTCATTTCAATTTCCAACACACCTAGCAGAGCTGGGCTACATGACAACTTCAGGAGAAAAATTTCTGCCTAGATCTCCAGAAGAAAAGTATCAGAAGCTTTTAAGTCTACTTATTCCATGGTTACTGTGTGATCAAATAATAATTAAAGAATCCCTCGTGCCTCATTTCCTTTCTTTTTTCACTGAGTCTATCCCTTCTCTGTAAGAAGGAAGACCTGAAAATAGAGTACTTCAGAAATTAGGTACAATTCAACATACAGTAAACAGTGGCAAAATTGGACCTATTCCAAACAGGTAAATACATACTGTGTGAACTCAATGGAAAACATCTATTGGCATTTCCTTCATTCACCAGTAGTCCAAGCAAACTGTGTAAGTTTGCATTGGGAAAGTGTTACATTCTCATTCTTACTTATCACATAGATCCACTGCCTTTTGTGGGGGAACCTTCACTGTTACAGGTTGTTTGTGTGAATAAAAGTGAAAAAGTATTTTATTTATCCTTTTGTGTTTCAGGAGCAAACTTTATGCAAAGTCATGAACAGAAGGACCCCACAGTCACTGTGCAGACACAGAACAAAAAGTTGGTCTTATCTCAGTTTACAGCCCTAACTTTCTGCCATAAAAGGCCTGCATACATGTAAAGCACACATGAAGCTGCAAAGGAAGCAAAAGTAAAAGAAAGAATAGTGTGAGGCCAATTCTGGTTTAAGGATGACTGCAAATTAGAAGAATCTTTGCTTGCTCTTTCAATAGGCAAACTGCAACTCACACACTGGCCTCATTCCTTAGTTCTGAGTCAGTAACTCACCAGTACAATTTCCCATGGTGTGCAAGCAATATGTAGCAACTAAAAGAAAGCCTATTCTTTCACTCTCATTTTAGTTCTCAGGTGTACTGAGGGAGGTGGCTCTGATGCCTGTTCATACTGAAGTGTGGCTATAGAAAGGACAAAACTTAGTCCACACCACTTAGTCAACAATCCCCTCCAAATATGCAGAGACAAAACGCTTATTCTCCACAAGCAATATATTCCTCTAAAAATGTGATGAATTCAGTAATTTTGGGGGTTTATTTGAGGGGGCTGGAAATAACAGGGCGAAGGTGCTACTGTCTTGCAACTACTGTTATTGAATTGTTACTGTCAAAAACATTGGTAAGGCTTCAGCTTCTCAGACTCTTATGTCTATACAAGAATTCAAGGAAAAGAATTTCTTTATGTTCATTTCTACTTTTCCTGTTTGTGTTTATAGCTTTATTTCACTATTTTAAAGCCGGTGTTCATTCATAAGGAATGCATTGCCACAAGCTTTTCCCATGTCTGCATTTATTTACTCATTTTCCCATGAGAGGAAATGCAAATAACTTTACAAATGGACTGGACTCAGTTCGTGTACTAATCATGATATATATACACTGAAGATTAAAAAACCAAAGGGCTTTGCTGTTGCCAGTATCAACATAATCAATAAATAGATTCCCAGACATGAAAATACAACATTTAACTGCAGGAGAGGAAAAGAAAAAAAGGTTTTCTCACATTTCTATTGTCCTTTTAACATAAAGAGTTTTGAGGGCGGAAAAAAAGAGAAAAAATGCTCTAGATGTAATTGATGTTCTGAGCCAGCTAGTCACAATACACTGTGTAAGCCCAGTTCATCTTCCTTTTTTGCCCACCAAAAATTTCTATTTCTTGCTGCTCAACTTGTTCTTGGATACATAAAATACTATGGATACATATGGATACGTAAAATACATTCATTACTAAAAATTCATTGAGAACTATCAACTGAACCACCTGAAAAATCTTTTTTTTTGGAGATGATGTTCTGGGAACACCGATGGAATCCTCTTATTAAATACAGATATATGTTTGCATTCACATTCAGCTAGATCCAGCTAGATTGCCACAGTGAACTATTTTAAAGATCAAGGAGCACGCAGTTTCCATCTACAAAAGTGAATAATGATTTAATAATCTTTTTGGACGTTGCCAGTATTAAATATCTCCAGATTTTGGCTCACATATCTTTGCCTTAATGTCGAAGGAGACAAGTAAGTTCAGCTAGAAAGGCGTATTAAATACTAGTGCCAGCAAGTAAAGTCAGTAGTCTTAGCACATCCATCAACACCATGTATTGGTCCTCAAAACTGGATTATGTATATTTTGTCTCTTAGTTCTCTTACTATCTATTTCTATACAAAAGGAGTGAGAAAAAAAGACTGTGTTTCTCTGTCTAGGAATATTTTTTCTTCTTTGTTTTAAAAAGCTGTTTCTTCATCCGCTTCACATAAGATTTTTATCAAGTGTTTACTCTGATGGTAATGACCATGTCATATCCTTCAGCAGTAGTGAAAGGATGTTAAGCAACTGAGTGGTTCGTGGGAATGGTAGGGATCATGCCACCGTGTATTTGCAGTTAAAAGAGAAAATACACAGGCACGGATATAATGAAAAAAAAACTATATGTCATTCAGGTTTGATTTATCTTTTAGATACATGTCATGGTTTCAGCCCAGCCAGCAACCCAGAACCACACAGCCACTCGCTCACTCCCCCCCTCTTGCTCCCCCTGCTCCCAGAGGGATGGGGAGGAGAATCAAAAGAATGTAACTCCCATGGGCTGAGGTAAGAACAGCCCAGTAACTAAGGTGTAACACAAACCACTGCTGCTACCACCAATAATAATAATGATAAGGGAAATAACAAGGGAAGTGAATACAACCGCTCACCACCTGCCGACCGATACCCAGCCCGACCCAAGCAGTGATCTAGCCCTTCCAGCTAACTGCCCCAAGTTTATATACCGGGCATGACGTGCTGTGGTATGGAATACCTCTTTGGCTAGTTTGGGTCAGGTGTCTTGTCTCTATTTCCTCCCAGCTTCCCCTCCTCCTTGGCATAGCATGAGACTCAGAAAGTCCTAAACCTAGGACAACACACTTTATGTCTGGATTATAATTATCAACCAGTTTATAAATGTGTTTACTCTTCAAGATCAGCTTGGGGAAAATTTGGAGGCAAAAAGCGTGCTTCAGACAGGGACTTCAAAATTAAGACCATGTGCAGTGAGGTGTAATTTGAGAGGTCTAAGTTTCTGCTTTGTTTTTTGGGGGTTGGGTTTTTGTTCTGTTTGGTTTTGTTTTGGTTTGTTGTTTTTTGTGTGTGTGTGTTTTTTTGGGGGGGTTTGTGTCCTCTTTTTTTTTTTTTTTTTGTTTGGTTTTGTTTTGTATTAATGTTACACATTTATTAATGTTACACATTTATTTGGGTTTAAACCTTAAGACTGCTGGTAGATACTAGCTAACCTTTGGAGGGTACTTAGATGGAAACCACCTTGCTTTAACTCCTTGCAAGATCCCAGCCTATAAATGAGTTTTGCACACATCAGTGCTGCCTGAGCACAACATAGTCTCATAATCTTTTGTATTTCTTAATTGGTATATACTCTAATCAAACACACATGAGCTTCACAAAGAACTATGAAAGGATTTATGATAATGAAAGTTGTAGCAATACAACAAGTGGATACATACTTTCTTATTGACGAATAGGTTATACAATGAGCAGAGGTTTGCTTAAGGAGGTAAATACACTTGTAAACTGTTAGGTCCAACAGCAAAATGAACATAATGGTTGGGTTGGAAAGATCATCCAGTTCCAACCCCCTGCCACGGGCAGGGACATCTTCCACTAGACCAGGTTGCTCCAAGCCCTGTCCAACCTGGCTTTGAACACTACCAGGGATGGGGCAGCCACAGCTTCTCTGGGCACCCTGGGCCTGTGTCCCACCACCCTCACAGGGAACAACTTCTAAGATCTCCTCTCAATTTCCCCTCTCTGTCAGGTTAAAACCCTTCTCTCTTGTCCCATCCCCACAGGCCCTTGCTCTCCCCATAGGCAATGAGGGCAAATCCCAGGACTTAAGGCAGCCGCAGCGCTCCGCTGCCAGCTCAGCCAGCGCAACTCGCACACCGAGTCCAAAGCAGCCACTCTGAGGAAGTCACTTGAGGTGTTCTTGGCAACTCCTAAAGCACCCCAAGATCACCATCGCCACCCACCTTGTTCCATGCTCCTGTGTCCACGGGCATCACCGGCTCTGAGAGACCAAGACGGGAACCACCAGACGACCTGCTCTTGCCTCCTACACTGGTAACTTGTGTTCTGTGGGGCAGCTGTCGTCTCCCGGTGCCTCCACTGAAGGGTTCCGTGGGGTTCCGTGGCCTCTCACACCTGAACACAGGGAGTTCCAGAATCAGCCACCCCTGTGGTCCCCATGTCCCCATGTCATTGTGATGCATGAGCTCTGACTGGGTCCATGGGGTGCTCTGGAGGTGCTGCAGGCATTCTCTGGGATTCTCTAGGGGTATCTCCGGGATGCTCCGTGGGTACTGAGGTTGTTCCACAGGTGCTTTATGTGTCACCGCAGCCAAAATCCCACCCAAATCTTACAAACTGGTTTTTTTTTCACACCAATCTTCCCACGAGCAGGAAGCATTTTCTCAGTCCTGACCCTTATTAAATAGAATTTCTCTCCTTCTCATCAAACCTATATTAAATCAGTGGTAAATCCGGGCAGAGCTACCTCTCTGCATGCCTTGAACCAGAAAAGACCCGCTGCCAGATGGATATTGTCCTGGGCAGCCTGTGACAGTGTCTTACCATGCTTACAGGGAAGAACTTCCTCCTAAGGTCTCATCTTATTCACCCCCCTCTGTCAACTTAAAGCTGTTCCCACTCGTCTGATCACTACATGCCCTTGTAAAGAATCCCCCTCCAGATTTCTTGTAGGCATCAAACTGATATTGGAAGGCAAACTCATTGTCTTAGTCATCATCTAAATTATCATTTACATCATCTTCAAATCACTGTGAATTCACAGTTGCATTAAAACTCAGTTATTGCTAAATCACCATTGGATTCCCATTTAATTCAGTCCCTGATTAATTACCATTGGTCATTAATAAGGCCCTTTCAGTTATCCCCACAAGGATGACTTCACTGAACCATTCCCCTGTGAAGCACAATGAGTCACAGCTCCAAGTCCACTTCCCTTCAGGCGTGCAGCAGCAGATCCATCAAGTGTCCCCGTTCCCCACTTGAGGGCCATGGTAGATGAAGGAAGCCCAGCACATTCAGGCTGGGTACAAACAGAGCTGCAGAGAAGGTTCCTGAGATCAGGACAGCTCCTGGCACAGGGACTATCACAGCTCCAGGTCCAGCTGCACTGGACACCCTGCGCCTCCTGCCCTTGGCAGCAGGGTCACAGCAGGGCCCTTTTTGACCCAGTCTGTGACACTCCTCGGTGTGGTCACGTTCTATGCCAGCACCTCAGCACACTCACAGGGAAGAACTTCTTCCTTAGACCTAACCTGAATTTCCCCAGTTTCAGTTTGAACCCATCACCCCCTTGTCTTTTCACATGTCTGAGTCACTCTCATGACACTCTAGAGACTGTAAAGAATACCCCCAGTATATGACACAGTTATCGTTCCATGGATTGACATTTTCTGCTAAAGCAATCACTTCAACATGTAAAACATTGCATATGGATATAGGAAACATCCTGCAGCAGGTACATTTGAAATTATTTTTACAGATCGGAAATAGTTATTGTCATGGTGTTACGTATCTACATGGCTTCATTTTATTTCCCACCAGTATCAACATGGGATGCCAGATAATAAGGCCCGTGAAGGCAAAATATTTTTACAGAACTCAGTGAAAGAGTTCCACAGCTGAGTGCCTCTGTGCATTAACTATCAAAACTGCTGACTACTACTTATTTCTGTTGCACCTCTTGCCTCTATCAGAAATCTCTCAAATTTACTAAAATTAGTCTTTAAAACTTGTAAAAATATACCATTACAATGTTTGTGAACTCATTTGCATAGTTAGTATGAATGAATCTAACAAAGCAAAATGTGATTTAAGACTGCAATTAGCAATATATCAGTTTTATCAGGAAGTGATAAACATAATGCTGGTATTTTTTACAGAGGCAAAATCAATTTCAGTAGAATCTGAGAACCACCCTACCACCCCATACATCCCTTAGCTCTATACTAATCAAAGTATCCAAATGTCAAGAAATGTGTCTAAACCCAGTTACAATTTCAGTATAATTTAAACTAATGTTACCCTGTATAGTGTCTAATTTAGGGCTAGCAATACCATGGTATTCTGTTAAGGAACTGCAAGGTGCCTACACCTTCAGTGAGACACAGACTGGACAAAATCCAATGGGAAATCCGATTTTCACATCATACTTTCACTTGAGATGAAATTCTGCCCCCTCTGGAAGTTAAGTTCATACCTTATTAAAAGGAAATGGGGTCTGTTTATAATCTATAGTTTTGCAAAGCTCAGGGGGTCCAATTATGAGTAGAAAGACATTTACACAGATGCATTTTGCCACTTAACTAAGGAAAACTATTTCATACCAGACACATAAAAAAGCACATTTAATTATGACAACGGATCTGCCAGCATAAAGGAAGTCAAAGTTGAATGATTAAAAAATTCCCTAATACAGAACTGTTCATTTTCACGGGCTTTTAAACTCAACTATTCACATTAGCTAACTGAAGCATACAATAATTTATCAGTAGGGAAAAATAATGATATTTATTTATATTTCTTATATTAATTTCCTCTAATTGTGACATCCAACAGAATTTCACTATTGAATGATGGACATGAAACACTGAAAAATATTTAGTGATTCTTTCTTCTAGAATCCTAAATTACCAAAGGAACCTGCTCAGCGCTGTTATTTGGTTACATCCTAAAATGTTTCTTGGAATGTCTACAATCATTTTATTCTCATAGACTGGATGATGTCTCCAGCATGAGTAGTGCAGGCTCTGAATACACACTGGTCATCTGCCAAACTCAACTTGCTAGAGGTTCATCTACGCTGTAATTGGAATGGGAAAAGCTAGGATCTCCAAGCAGACAGTTTGCTACAGAAAAACAAACAAACCTCAGAAAGTAGCCAATAAAGGCACTTAAAAGGTACACAGACTTTTCAAGGGAAAGCTCAGCTTCAATGGAGTTCAGAATATGAAAAAAATTTAACAAGGAATCAAACATCTTATCATCACTTATCAAGTGGCTCTACTCGTAACATGACTGTACATAAAAGTTCGCTGCCCTCCCAGGAGCAAAAAGACAATATAACCAATGTTAGAATTTACATCAAACAAGAAAAAAAACCCCAAAACATGAACCACCATAATGGACAGGAGAGGAAGACCAGAGAGTGTGATAAGCAGAAGTACTCAGTGAAGTAAATTTTTTTATATAATCACTAGTATAGTTGAATGGCTTAATAGCAGAATTGCAGAGTTCAGAGGGTTGTGATCAGCAGGGTAGAATGCAGTTGGAGGTCTCTAGTCAGTGGTGTTTTCCGGGGATCAGTACTGGGTATGGTCTTGCTCAACTTTTATCAGTGACCTAGATGAATGGCTAGAGTGCACCTTCAGTAAGTTTGCTGATGATATGAAGCTGGGGCAGTGGCTGATACATGTGAAGCTGTGCTGTCATTCAGCAGGACCTTGATAGGCTGGAGAGCTGGGCAGAGAGAAACCTAATGAGGCTCAACAAGGTCAAGTGTAGGGTCCTGCACCTAGGGAGGAAGAACCCCAAGTACCATCATAGGTTGGGGGTGACCCACTAGAGAGCAGTTCAGCTGAGCAGGACATGAGTGTATTGGTGGATGATAAGGTGACCATGCACCGGCCCTTACAGCCAGGAAGGACAAGAGTACCCTGGGGTGCATGGTGAGGAGTGTGGCAGCAAGTCAAGGGAGGTGATTCCTTCCTCTTTACCCAACGCTGGTGAGACCACATCTGGGGCACTGTGTTCAGTTATAGGCTCCTCAGTATGAGAAAGATAAAGAGCTGCTGGAAAGGGTCCAGCGGAGGCCACAAGGATGACCAGGGGTCTGGAGCATCTCTCTTAAGAGGATAGATTGTGGAGCTGGGCCTGTTTAGCCTAGAGAAGAGCAGCCTGAGAGGGGACCTCATTGATGTAGATCGATAGCTCAAAGGCAGGTGCTAGGAGGATGGTGCCAGACTCTTTCCAGTGGTGCCCAGTGACAGGACAAGGTGCAATGGCCATAAACTAAACCACAAAAATTGTCACCTTAACATGTGGAAAAGCTTTCTGTTAAGGGTGTCAGAACCCTGGCACAGGCTGCCCAGGGAGCTTCCTTCTCTGGAGACATTCCAAACCCACCATGGACACATTCTTGTGTGCCCTGCTCTGGGTATTCCTACCTTGGCAGGGGCTTGGACTGGATGATCTCCAGAGGTCACTTCCAACACTAACAATTCTGTGAGACTGTGATAGTCCACTTCTCTCAGACCCTCCTGGTACCAGTGTTTACTTCTGATTTGGTCAGTTTAATAAAGTCAAATATCCCATGTGTGGAAATAACTGTGGGTGAAGTATCTTTTTTGGCAGTTCACTTTTCCTCAGAATGATCCCTCCAGAGTTTTTACCCCATCATTCACCTCTCCTTATCTACTTTTTCTGTTTCCTTTTTCTTTCTTCTTTAAAAGATCCTTCAATCACTTTACCAAAGTGCAGCCCAACAAATGTTATGGTGATTCCTGTGTGACATTTTACATGAAATGTTTCATGTTGATTAATTTTTTTTTAAATGAGAAAAACAGGGACCAGCGTGGGATGTTTTCTGCCAAGAGAGAATCTGATTTCCTGGAGTAAGTTTTCATAAGAAAAATAGTGCCCAGCTGGGGCTCAGGCATTAAATGAAAAGAGATAACATCTAAGGTAGAGAATTTTTTAAATCCTTCTATCACTTACTTTATGAAACATTGATTAAAACAAGTTAAATATGTCAAAACAGACGACCTGGAAATAAGCAGTGCTCAGTACAGTGGCAAAGTATGCAATTTTTTGTATAGATTGTTGAACTGTTACTTTTGCACTTCTCTTGGCAGTCTGATCTGGGCAAAGCAAAGTGTGCTGTGCTGGGACAAAGCAGAAATAATGAAGTGTTACAACTCAATAGGGAATGTAGGTTAAAGATTTCAACAGGCAAAAAAGCAAAATGGGAAGGGTTGCTGCAAAACACTGTCTGTAAGAAAAATGAGTAGTTACACATGCAGTAGTCATGTCAGGAGAGGCTGGCCAGACCCCCAGTCAGGATGGTGGCCAATCACTTAGCATTTTGAAATTTGATTTCAGTTTAAACCTCAGTAAAGCCAGACTAACAAATCCTGTATACTGGATTGAACAGTGAATTTGAAAAACTCTGAAGTGATCTGGGAAAGAAGGAGACAAATATGGAGCTGTGAATGTGCATGGGGGACTTTTAATGGTGTCAGTACAATAATGAAAAAAAAAATCCAATAAAATACATCAATGCATGACCTATAAAACTACAGAAGAATTATTTATCTTTTGAAAAAAAACAATAACCATTCAACCATCTACTATGCAGATCCAATACAGGATAGTTAAAAGAATGAAAAACTGTTTACAATAACATCTATAAAGATAGCAACATGAGGTGTATGAGAATATTTTTCTTTGGGTCATTTAATCTGTGAAATGATTTCCTTTCTTCCTGTTAGAAATATATTACTGAACTGAATGAAAGCCTGATGTAGAACAGAAAGCAAAGGAAGCAGGAAGAAAATTGAGATCACAAAAGTAAATGGGTGCAATTTGAGAGAACAATATAATATTTAGATTTACAGTCTTACTCTGCAGTCAACTAAAGAAAATGCAACCATTTCTTTCTACCTTTATTACTGTTCCCCAAGCCCTAAGATTTTAACCGCATTTCTGACAAGCACAAAAACTTCTGATGCATTTGAAGTATGCATTGAAGAATCTGAAGTAATTGAAAGTAGGCATTAAAAAGACAAGTGCTTCTGCCCGAGAGTGGCAGCTGTCAAGTATACTAAAAAACATCACACGTTTAGGAATAAACAGAAAGGATGGCATGTGAGAACGAGCAAGACTGTGAAATAAAGGAAGTGTGATACTACAGAATTCTCTTGCCTTCTTTCATGAGTGTAACAAACCAGAGCTGGAGACCAGTGTCAGGTCTGAGGCAGCAGAGTGGCACTGGCTAAGCACATCTCTATGCTCAGGCTTTAGACAGCTCAGCTACCCTACAGCAGCATATGCTGCTGTGAAGTCTGGGGTAAAAAAAAACAGTTATATGCTGCAGAGGTAGCAAGAGGGCAGTCTGCCAGATTAACTTAGGAAAGCTGGGGAAAAGTTGAACAAGGCAACAACAAAAAAAAAAAAAAGCTATATATAATTGTGTATGAAAGCTGGAATCTTGTAATGATATAACTAAAGTTCTTGGGATTTGTGAGCCCAAGATACTCACTCTCTCGTTACACTAAAGCTAAGGATGGAACTGGTTCAATTGGCTGCTGTAAGGGCATACCAAGAAACCACTTTCTTTGCTATGGACATTATTTTCTTAAGTTGGCTTGTTGCATTTGTATCTCCCAACAGGGTTGGGTCACACAGACCTATAAGAGATCAATTACTCAAATTAAAAGGATACCCTGTGATTAAAAGTTTAATAACAAAAAAGAGAACACAAATGCCAGCTGTTGAGAGAACACCAAGGGGTAGGTATTATTGCAGGAGTAACTCAAATGTTTTGCTGCTCTACTGGAACATCAGAGGTGTGAGCCCTTTCTGTTCAACTTTCAAATCTTTCAAGTAGCTCAGCATACAGAAATTGTCTTCTTTTAACATTGTTTCCAGATGTACTCTTGGCTAGCTTTCTTCTTCTATTTGGACTGATTTGAATGACCTGAACCTTGGGAACACAAATATACTCTGGTATCAAAATGTTATTCACTGCTAATAAAGAACAAAAGGTTGCAAGGCAAAGATACGTGGTGACTTAACATCTAAGTTGCTCTTCATCCCAGAATAAAGGGCAGCAGGAATTTTAATTACTCCACCCCTACTTGAGTTTCTATGCATGAACACACACCGAAATATTCAAGGAGTTAACTAGATGGTTTCTGATGCAGTCTTACGGCAATAAGTATCCACTGAATCACACATTAACAATTGTGTTATAATCATACTGCATTTTCTTAGAGAAGACTAGACTATTTGGAAAAGAACAACTGACGTAAATAATTAAATCAAAGCTATAGACTTTGTATTTCAACAGTGGTAACTAATTTCTCTGGTAGGGTAGGCAGGGCATATTCATATTATTAGTATGTGGACTATGAACCTAGTATGACACTGGTGTGTGTGACGCTTCTCGTCTGTGGGCAGTACAACCAATATGCAGCAGATCCAGAGTCTGCTTTCAGCCCATACCCAAAACTCCTTGGCCCAACAGAGACAGAGGCTAGAAATGGGCTGCAAGAGCCAGGACAATTAAACATGGCCAACTCCCAACAGCCATCATTCCCCAGAATGCCATGACTGCCTCCTCACCAGACTGCCTCCTTCAGAAAGCTAGACCTGCAGCCAGCACTTGACAGAAGGGGTCTGCTGCTTTCCCAGGAAAAAGCATCATTATCAGTGTATCACAGATCCTAGGAATTATCCCATTGACCCACAAAGACCCCACAAGCTGTAGCTTAAGCAATATTGGCTCTGAATATCTAAATTTCAAACGGCTGGATTCCATCTTCCAATGAACCAGGTAAGAAATCTATTGTTAGTTCACTGGGAGAATGTTTCTTTGGACCAAATGGACAAATGACTAGCCGGTTACAGTATGAGGAATTCTCTGCTGACTTCATGTCACAATCAAGGTACACATCTTTCATCTAATAGAAAGTATATTTTGTCACTATACAAGAAAGCATGCCAACAGCACAATACCAACTGCTAACCAGTTTTATGTTAGTTGCTCCAGTCCAATAAAAAAGTGAAATTTAAACACTGCTCATTTAGCAGTACCTCAAGCCTTACTGCTTTAAAGCTATAGCTATTCAAGCTATGGATGAACTTAATTTGAACTATTTGGTGTATTAGAGGAATAAAATGGACTTCACCTTGCTGGTGGATACCAGGCTGTTTTTCAGAGTGAGCGTTCACTGGGAAGAAACCTGTTCCTGTTTGCAGTGGAACCAGCAAGCTCACAGTAGTTTAGAGGCAGTTTGGCTCTCTTCTCTATAGGATTTGTTCTTAAAAAAAAAAAACCCAAAATTTCTTCCTAATTTTTATGCTGGAGTCTGTGGCTCTGTTCTTCAAGATAGAACCATTCATGTGCAGCTCACAGAAAGTCCTAACTGTTGAGATCACTGTCTGCAATTTCCAGCTTTCCTTACATACATAAACATCTCAAATGAACCCTACTCAGCATTCACAAGTGGCATATTAAAATCACTTGGCATTTTTAACTGAAGGTGTGATACATTATGTTTTTGAAAATTAACTTGAAAAGGTACAGCAAAATTAGTTTCCAAGCAGTATTATTATCTACCTAACTAGAAAAATGCACAGAATTTGCTTTTCCAAGCATTTGGAAAAAATCAATTCAGATAACACAACTGCCGAAAGTGACATCATTATTCAACTTCCTATTACAAATACAGGCAGCATTGCATTGCTAGGTAGAACTTGAGAGTAGCTTTCCCTCTTAATGTCTGATTTCTGCACCACATTTTTTTGTCTTCTTGAGAAGATAAAACTGAAAAAACATGAGCTCTCCTGCCAGTGGGAATCTCAGTCCCATCAAGAAAGAGGTCAACGGATTAAGACTACAGCTGTGGAGTCAAGCTGTATGGCTCTTTCAGAAATATTTCCTAAGTATTCTTCTTTGTTTGTTGGTCAGTTTTATTTGGGTTGTTTTGGTTTGGGTTTTTTTTGGAAGGGATGGGGTGGCATGGGGAAAATCATCTTTACAAGTCAGGAAAGAAACAGTTCCGTCAGCATAGGGAGTTGTACACACTAGGAACTACAGTCTTTGTCTCATTTTCTTGATATACTGAGACAACTTTTCATATCCACCACATCCCTGTCCCAAGAAAAGTTCAGCAAGTGTTTGTGAGGGTATGACAATTTGCCATAGCACTGCACTTGAGCGACTGGTAACAACTGAGGTCATGCATCAGTCAGCTCCCAGAGCATTCTACCTGGCTGTTTGAATTATTGTTACCAAAAATAAAAGCCTAAAAGAGAAGCAGAGTGCAGTGCTTTGATTGCTTCCTGCCTGTGTAGCTAGGGTGCTTATTTTGGTTTGTATTTAGAAATGAATGGTGGGGAAATCAAACAAAATAGACCAAAAAGTCAGAGTGAGTTGGGTAAGTAAAAGAAATACGTAAAGGGAATTTAACTCCTTGGCAGTGGTAGCGGTGGATTCCAGTGGAGCTTGTGTCTGAAAAATTGCACTCCAAGGTCCAAAGGGATTAATTTTTCATATTTATTTTACTTTCCCATTGCAGAATTGGAAGACTGTGCTGTTCAGTCTCTCAGTCATTTTCTTTCTTCCTCTAAGAACTGGATAGTAGCTCAGGGAAAAAAATAAAAATAATAAATTGAAAATATGTACTAATTATGCAGTAGGTTGGAAGACTTCCTTTCAACTTCCTACTGTAAACAGGAGGAACAGAGCTAGTGACATTATTCACTATCAGAAAGGAATCTATTCGCACATACTGTTTTTCTAAAGTTGCATTTTAAATACATAAAGTTACTACAATATATAACACTGTCAAATTACCATTATGAAATGTTATTTCACAGCATTGTAAGAGTACTCACAAACACTTCTAAAAAGAGAACGTGAGCACTTATGTACAATAAGTTCATTTACTAACAAGGACCTGATAACATCCATTTGGGACACAGCTTATTGTTTTGGGAAACTAGTAATCTTAAATTCAAACTATAAATTACAATGACTGTTGGCATTGCACAAAGAGAAGTCTTTGTTTGCAAGCACAGCTATTTTAGTTTTGTCTATTGGATTATCAGAAGAAACAAACACTGAATCCTCTGTGCAAAAGCTAATCTGAAGGAAAATTACAAGTTTCAGACTGACAACCTTTAGACAAGGGCTTGTAGTATGCTTTTTAGTTCTTTACTTAAATGTCTGAGTTTGTTAGGCACTAAGAAACTAATTTCACTTTTAACCCTCACATGTTTAAAGTGGTATTTTACTGTGAAAAATCCTCTCTAGTAATTTTATAGAATCATACAATGTTTTGGGTCGTAATGGACCTTAAAAATCATGCAGTTTCAACACCCCTGTCATAGACAGGGATGCCTTTCACTAGGTTTTTAGTGAGCAAAACCAAATAAAGTAGCTAGAAGCCCAAAATAAATGTTTCTCTTTAAAGACTTAGAATCATAAAATAGGGTTGGAAAGGACCTTAAGATCATCTAGTTCCAACCCCCCTGCCATGGGCAGGGGCACCTCACACTGAACCATCCCACACAAGGCTTCATCCAACCTGGCCTTGAACACTGCCAGGGATGGAGCACTCACAACCTCCCTGGGCAACCCATTCCAGTGCCTCACCACCCTCACAGTAAAGAACTTCCACCTTATGTCCAATCTAAACTTCCATTGTTTAAGTTTTAACCCGTTACCCCTTGTCCTATCACTATAGTCCTAATGAAGAGTCCATCCCCAGCATCCTTATAGGCCCCCTTCAGGTACTGGAAGGCTGCTATGAGGTCTCCACACAGCCTTCTCTTCTCCAGGCTGAACAGCCCCAACTTTCTCAGCCTGTCTTCATACGGGAAGTGCTCCAACTCCCTGATCATCCTTGTGGCCCTCCTCTGGACTTGTTCCAACAGTTCCATGTCCTTTTTATGTTGAGGACATCAAAACTGTACACAATACTCCAAGTGAGATCTCTAAAGGTCTCGCTCACTTCATTCAGCTCATCTAAAGCAAAGGGGAAAAAAATATTAAAATCTTCATTTACTTCATTCTATACTGAATGTAGCTCTAAATGAGCACAATCTAGCAGATAAAAGTTGAGTACTATTACCTCATAGTCAAAACATTCAAAATCCTACAGATGACTCACATACATATTTGTACTGTTTTAACTAAAGTATGATTTTTAAGCCAAATTCAGCAAAATTGGTCTTCTATTTGCAGACAGGTCCCTCATATTTAAGAGGTATTTTAAGGTAATGCACATTATTACATTATGCCAGTTCTCTGCACAGACGTGATCTGACTGAAATTTTAACCAGCTGCCAGGAGAGCAAGTCCTTCACTGATGGCATTCAAACCCAGCTCTAATACTGATGCTGCCTTAGATGCAGATAAGCAACGACATGAACTAAGCTGAGAGGCCTTCAGAACAGAAATCACACTAAAAATCACAGACTGAACCTAAATCAAAGAGCTTGCGAAAATTTTATTTGAAGAAACTATATCTTATTTAGAGTATACACAGGGATGCCAGACATAACATGAAATTAAATCTTTCCTTTCTACAGAGCACAAGTGAAAACTTCACCAGAAGGTCGTATCACACACTGGGCATGACACTTTGTGTAAGATGTGTGGAGAGAATCCAGAAGGGAGAAAAAGTACAAGCCTTTAAGGTGTGCAGAAAACTTTAAAGAACTAGATTTATTCCCAAAAGAGCAGACTGAGGAAAAGTGCAACAAAGGACTCTAAAACATGCTGAAAAAGCAAGGGAGTAAGTTGCTCTTCATGTCCACAATAAGACCAGAGAGCTCATTTTTAATCTGCAGTAAGAGAACTTTTTAGCTGTAAAGCAAATGACACTGACAAAAAAGAAGATTGCATGGTACATTCGGAACCTGTAGTTTTCCTCCCTTGGGACAGACAGACAAACTACAACATTCTATGTCCTTTGAGCCTTATTTGTCACAGACCTTGTAATAAAACAAGATTGGACTCAGATGTGTGTGAGCCTTAGATAACATATACAGACATATATAGGTATGGGAAATATTCTCCTGAACAGGAGTCAACAATCACAAAGCTATAGATAAATAGATATAGCTACTTTTTCACAGAAAGCGACTTGAAATTCACAACTAGGTAGGGCTTCATCAATTTGAGTAAAATGAGCTTACAGTGGTTGAGCATACTACAATAATACAGTAGTAGATGCTAATTTACCCCCTGCTTGAAATATTACTCAATAAGATGATGAAATGCTCTGCTTTTAGGTCTGTACTCCTTTAAGTCTGGAATAATGGCATAATTTAGTTTGGAAGGGACCTCCAGAAATCATTTAGTCCAACCCCATGCTCAAAATAGGTCTAATTAGATCAGGTTGCTCAAGGCCTTATACAGTTTGGTCTTAAGTCTCTCCAGTATTTAACCACCACCTTCATGATAAAAAACTTTTTACTTTTTACTTACTATCTAACTGTAACTCCCCATGTCCCAACTTGACCTCAATACCTCTCAAACTATCACTGTGCACTTCTGAGAAGAGTCTAGCTCCCAATTTACCTACAATCAAAACACATAAGCAGGAAGATAACAAATCTTGAGTGTTAATCTAGCCTACATGGTACATGGTAATTTATTCTGGACCAAGAGACCACTAGAACTGCACCATTTAATTCTAATAAGTGACAGAATATAACCAACTTTGCTTTTAAGTAAAGATATATCTGGCTTTGTTCACACATTAATATCATCTATAGAGGGGATTTCCCAGGACATAATTCATCTTCTGAAAGCTTCTCCACTGACAGCCTTCTCCAACAGCTTTACTCTCTATTACAATCAGACTTTTTCAAGCCTTCCTGACAACTCAGGGCTAGACCTTTAACTATTACAGGCCTTTTTATGAATTTCATTTACTTTTCTTATTTTAAGAGAGGTTACAAAACAGTATATGTATATATTCTTAAATTACCTTCAGGGGAGTTAACATTGAGTATCAACAGATGTGCAAAAAAACCTACATTTAGCAACACTGCTAATGAGGTGGTTTTACTAGGCCCATTATAACATTATTACAATAAAAACTGCAAGATGCTTGATGAATTATTCATAAATGGGTGTTTCAATGGCAAGTATGACCAAGCTTGTTCTGCAGTAAGAGTCATCTTAAGCTTTTCTGGGTTTTGCAAGTTTAATTTTTCTAGCAAATACTGCTTTTAATATATTTATTAGTTACTAAAGAGTTCTGACAGCAATTGGATATTCTCTCACATACTAAATAGGTTTCTTTTTCTCAGCATTTGTCACACCTATTTGTGTACTGTTTATTATGATTTATTAGATTGTACAATTGCCAACTGGATTAGGAAATTCTTAAGTACTACATGAAAGATGCAATCCAGGTTCCAGAGTCTGGCATGAAACTGGTAAAGACTGGGAATTGGAAACCTAAGCTTTTATACTGCACAACCAGAGAATTCGTGAAACAAAATTCAGCTTTGTTTCCAAATCTCACATAAAAAAATTCTGCTTGATTATTTAAGATGAGCACTTCAAGTTTCCTGTATATGCATCTGTGGCTTACTGCCAGAATTTAGCAGTGCTGAGTTAGCATGATACATACCCAATTCCTCTGCCTGGTTAACATATTTCACATTATTTCTCCTGCCCATGTACAAGCATAGCCCCAGTATTCTATAACTAGTGATATTCAAGTCCACCATTTGCCTGTGTCCAGCCATACTCCTACCTATAGAGATGTTTTCTGCTTTGTCTTTTAATTCATATCTTTCTATATTCTAAAAAAGCAGAATCCTGTAAAGGTAAAAAGATAAGCACTTTTTAAAATATATACTGACTTCCCTGTCTGCCAGTTTTATGGACCAATATACTCTGTGCCAAAGGCATTATAGCCACTATTCTCAAAGGGAAAATAGGGATAATCCTGAGTTCTCACAGGTGGGCTTACGTGAAGGAACAAAATAACCTTCATTCCTGGTATTCTTGAATACTTAGTCATGTTCTAAAGAGAAAAATGAGGAACAACTACAGTCACATGCTTTGTCTTCCTAAAATGTCTTAGTGCTTGCTGCAATAAGGTACACTAAACGTAGATGTACTTGAAATAGCCATGCAGCAAATCATGGGAATTGATTTTTCAGCACCAGATTTTATTCATACTTTTTTCTTTGAGTGATTTATTCAAAGCAGTTGAAAGATACAGCAGTAGTTTTGCAGTAGTGAAAATTCCACTTCTTATAGCACTTGTCTTGGCTCAATAGTTGCTGATCTGTTCCAAAATATATTACATAATAAAATGGAATTTCCAGACAGAGTCAGTACTTCATAGCTAGATATATATCAGGGGAAACCTCTCCTTCACTTTGGCTGCTAATTATATGCTACTATTGGTTCTTGACAGAAATAGTTTCTGGGTTACATTTATTTTTTGTTCCTATGCTTCCATTTGATTTTCCACACATTTGCTAATGCAAAACCTATCCATCTTCTACTGGGAGAAAGTGAGATTTTACAAGGAGCCAGCAAATTCATACTTTTTTTTCTTAAAGTTGATGATTTGGGGCTTAAAAGGTGATTTCTGAGGAGGCATATATCAGAAATAGCAGATGCAGCATGTTTAGCAGCCAGAAAAATCTAGTATTTGGTGGTGGAGCAAGGAAGAATCACCATTTCTGGGGAAAGGTGTTATAGTGTTCATACTGAAAATATTGCATCCATATGAAATTCAAGATTATAAACAAATGATCCACAAAGAATTAGTGGAACGTAATCAAACTTTATATATAGAATGCAGGGGAGGAAGTAGAGCAAAATCCCAATTTTATTCAAGGTAAAAAAAGCAATTAGGTTTTCAACAAACAGTTGTACTGACCACAGAAAATACCACTCCATTCTCAAAATATGTCCCAGTGGATAATCTATCAAGCTACATGGAAAAGCTTGGGCAAATTAGAATAGTATCAGTGAAAACTGATATAATTAACTGTATGAAAGCAAAGTCCAGGTCACACACCCAAACTGGGGCAACCCCAGGCACAGCTACAGGTTGGGCAGAGAAGAGATTCTGAGCAGCCTGAGGAGAAAGACTTGAATATTGGTCAATGAGAAACCAAACGTAAGCTGCTTCAGTGTGTGCTTGAGCCCAGAAACCACCTGTGTGCTGGGCTGCATCGAAAGAAATGTGACCAGCAGGTCAAAGGAGGTGATCTGCTCTCGTGAGACCCCACTTGGAGTATTGTGTATAGTTGTGGTGTCCTCAACATAAGAAGGACTTGGAGCCACTGGAGCAAGTCCAGAGGATGATCAGGGGCTGGAGCACCTCCCATATGAAGACAGGCTGAGAACACCAGGGCTGTTCAGCCTGGAGAAGAGAAGCTGTGTGGAGACCTCAGAGCAGCTTCCAGTACCCGAAAGGGGCTACAAGGATGTTAGAGAGAGACTCTTCATCAGGGCGTGTAGCAATAGGACAAGAGGTGATTGGTTTAAAATGAAATGTGAAGTTCAGGTTCGATCTAAGGACGAAGTTCTTCACTGTGAGGGTGGTGAGGCACTGGAACAGGTTGCCCAAGGAAGCTGTGAATGTTTCATCCCTGGCAGTGTTGGACAGAGCCTTGGGCAACATGGTCTAGCGTGATGCATCTCTGCCCATGGCAGGGGGTTGGAACTGGATGATCTTAAGGTCTTTTCCAACCCAAACCATTCTGTGATTCTACTCTCTTCCACCTCTTTCTGTTAATTCCCATATACCGTACTCACCACTAGGCAACTCCTACCTCTCCTGTCTTGCACTGTGATACCAAGACCTACAATTTGAATAAGAGATCTTGCTACAGTTGGATGTTCATGAAAAAAATTAGCAGCGTATTCTTCTAGCTATCATTTTTTTAACACATACACTAAGCTGACTTTCACAATCCTTTCTTTAGGATTTTCCATGAACACAGAGTACCTTGAGATCTTTACATATGAAACTAAGACATGATATTCTGAAAAATACCATTTTCACTACTAATTAAACTTAACAGATCTCATAAACTTAACTAGCACTCATTGTTTTTGGAAAGCTTCCCTTTTTATAACCAGAATTCCTGATCTTCTTTCCCCAAAAGTGTGAACCAAGTGGAAAGACTATTATTAACCTATCACAACTCCAATCCCTCCTCACATCTGAGAAAGCTATCAAGCAGTTCACAATGTGTTCCCTGAAAAAGTGAACTTTAAACATCTTTATGGGACCTGAATGTTCCATTCAAAGCAGCATTAAAAATTAAAACCACACAAACCTAGAGATTTTCCATATATGTTCCAACTGTCTCTTGTTCTCTTTTCTTCCGTCGTAAAGCCCCACCAGAAGAGCAGTCATGCTGACAACAGTGAACAGAATAATAAAAAGACATACACTTAGTAGTTGGTCATGAATTTAAAATCTGAACTGAGCAAGTGGCATCACATTTTGTGAAACCTCTGAACATCTCAGAAGGAAGAAGAGCCACCTTTCCCTCCCAGGCCTTTTTTATCTTCCTGGCCCCCAACATCCACTCAGTAGACCTCCAATGTACAGCTGGCATAATGTTCCTTTGTCAGAAGTACCTAAAGGCATTTCACACATGTAGTGAAAATAAACTTTTGCTTCCCTGTGAATGATCCAGATGTACTCTGGCCATTGGATGAGGTAAAGGGAGCTATTGCTGTAAGAAGGACCTATTACTGCAAAGCTACTGTATTACACACCTTTATGTACTTCACATGCAGCAGCAACGAGTTTTGAAGGAATCTGGATTAGACACAGGTATTTTGTCTGTGGTAGATATCTATTCAGACCTCACCTGAAGTCAGACCTCACCTGAAGTCAGCCTTCTGTGTTGTCTCTTGCACCTAAATCAGGTAGACATCATATACAAGGGGAGTGAACAGCCTGTATATGCTCCAATCACCTGGCAAAAATGAGTAAGCAAAATGAGCAAAAGAACAGTATTTTAAAATATTCTTAAAGGCAGTTACCAAATGATCACCAGCCAAATGTTTTCAGCTAAAGTATTTCCCTGGGAAAAATACAGGTTTGGAACAAATAGAACTCAGGATAATTTTTGAGGTTCCAGACCTAGAAAGCCAAATAGTTCACAAAGCAAGCCATAAATATAAATAGGGGGACAAGGAAAACTGTGGTGAGAAAAGGAAGAAAATCTCCTATTTTCTGATTTAAGAAACAATTAAGATTGGATATTCGAGAGTGTGTAACTAAAGACATTCACACATGACTCCATAGTTTTTCCCCAGCACTACACAAAGCCTCCTTCTGAGTGAGTTGTAGGACTTTTCTTGCACCTCAGGAGTAATCAGTTTTAATAGGTCTGATTTTGAACCAGAAGTAGAACTTCTTTAAGATCCCAACACTAAATATCTATTGATCTTTACATCTGAGTGTTGTGGGCTTTGTCTAAATTCTTCAAGAATCTACTTGTTTCATTTCCTTACTCTTTGCAGAGATCTCTCTTTTCATTCAAGCAAGACATCATATTTCTAGAAACCTTTCCATAGGTTGTAAATGACACGTCAGAGCCAAGGATTTAGATAAACAGTTCTTGTAGAATCATGGAATAGTTAAGGTTGGAAAGGACCTTAAGATCATCTAATACCAACCCCGCTGCCTTGGGAAGGGACACCACACACTAAACCACGTCAGCACTGACAACCCCGTCCAACCTGGCCTTGAATGCATATGAGCAGTGTCCTACAAAAATTAAGAATATTTTCTCTTCAAGGAATGATTCCTCAAATAATATTTAAGCTTATTTATTTAAACTGCTGTGAATTAAAAATTTTGTTTTACTTTCTGTTACTTCACAGTTCTTCTGGACTAAAATAAACCCAGTAGAAGGGTACCGTTTGGTCCACTCGTGCTTGCCCATGATGCAGTGTTGGTGCTAAGCTGGCAGGAATCATGGAAGGACAGATGCCATGAGACTTAACCTTTACTGTACGTAGAAGTTGGATGACATTCACTGTTATCTAGATTGCAGGTCTCTGTCAACTCTGCTGACAATTTATCACTAACATTATTCATGACTGTTTCCTATTAATCCATTCCCATTGCATATGCCCTTTCTGGGGTCTCTCAGCTAAAGGAACAGAAACAGCTGTCAAATTACTCAGTATTGCCAAAGCACCCTGTCTGTTCCAACGAATTAGCTAGGTTTTAGCATGCCCCACTGGGTTCATATCTCATTCTATATTTCTATATATGGCCAAAGTTTCCTAAAGAAACAAAAACCCAAACCCAGCATGTGAATTTTCTGTTCATCCCCGCTTCTATTAGCCATGTTGTATCTTCTCACCTGGAGTACATACATTTGATAGTGAACTTTCAGCTTTCTGATGTAGAGCGCTCTTTGCCCCAGCAAGGAAGTGAGTTAGTAAATATTGCACTAGACAGAATTTCTGAGGTTACAAAGCTTATATCTGGAAGATATTTAAGGAACTGGTTAAAAAAAATTCTATACCTCTGTGTATTTGTAATACTAAAACAAACAAAAAACTTTTTTAAAACATTTACTAGAATTACTAATCAAAATATTGAATTTGGGAATATTTCTGCCTTGATCCCTCTGCCCAATTTTCCCACCTATTTGAAAGGTCAACATTAATGTTAGGCAAGTTATTATATATTTTTAGATAGCCTGTAGTTTTTCCAAGCACATTTGATATAATATATGCAACTTAAAATTGTGCCTCACCTAACTTCTGCAGTATAGTAAAGCAGTTACATATTTGGAGCACTGCAACTACTACACAGTCATGCAATACTCTGCTGCAAAAAATTAAACATCACCAGAAGATGAAAGAGTGGGTTTGGATTACCTTCAAATTAATGGACTGAGAATGCAATTCATTGAACAATTTTTCCTCTCAGCCAAGTAACAAAAAACCCTAAGATAACTTCCTAAGTTTTGCTTTTTTAAGTACCAGTTCCTGACTTGTCTAAGTAGAGCAACATATTTTGTTTAGTCTACAGGTCATCTTCTGGGCAACTATTTCAAGAGCAGTCAAGTAAATGTGTGCATAAACTATATAATTTGCTGATTCCTCTTCCTATTTCCTTTTTCCCCGCTCTTTTAGCTAATGCTCACCCAGCCTGTCTATCCTCCCTTTTGCCTTTTCAGAATTGCACTTGTAAGTCACCCGATAAATACCATCACCATCATCTTCCTTGTGTCATAACTGTGTTTATTCTAGTTTCAGTTCTTAGGCAGAAGTCCCTTTTATAACATACATGCTTTACTTCACATGTAATTAGAAGCATGAGGCAGCTTTTCTGACTTAATTCTGAAGACTCTGGCATTGACTGCAATTTGCCTTCTGTATGTCAATTTATGCGTTTGCAAAATTAAAACCAGACTAAGATAATCCTTGACCAAGCAAAATGCCAAAAATTAATTCCAGAATCCATAGTAAATCCAAGTCCACTTAACAGCAGTCATCCTCATCTCTTTAGGAACCTCTTCTTCTATTATAACAACAAAGAAATGAAAGCAATGGCAACAACCAATAACAGTGGATAGATGTCAGAGCAGCCTGCTATCAGAAGCGTTTCTCTGACTCCGCTTCATTCTTCTGCCACATTCATTTGTGCAAGCAGTGACAAGAAGTAGAAGAAAAAGCAGAAAATCAGCATCCACCACATCTTACGCAGGTGCTTCTAATTATATTAGGCACAGACAGAATTTACAAACTTGGGGCATGTTTTGAAGTTACATCTGTTTTGCTGTTGAAGTCTATTCCAAAGAAAATAGTTTACCCTACCAGGTAGCACCTCATGCAGATCTGAAGTCAACGTATACTACCACATTTTTACCATTAATTCTTCACTCAGTTAATGAGTTCTACCTAAGAAGGCCTCAGAGATACAAAAGAGCAGACGACATTAGCCCAGGGCACAGAGCCCGGGCCAAGCCCTAACCAATGACAGCCCTAACCAACAACAGCTATGGCTGCCCACTGCTGTCTACCACACATTTGCCAGAGCTGTGGAAAGGTGGCACAGCTGCTCTGGCTGTCACAGAGGGGCTCAGCCAGTCCTGTTCAGTAGGGCTTCCTCTGCCCCAGCTCTACTGCTGCCCTCCCTGACTGCCAGCGGTCTGCCATCTCCTCTTCCCCCCCCATCAGTCTTGTCCTGTGTGCTGAAATAACTGGAGGTATTTTTCCAGTACCATTAAAGGAACTGAATCATAAGTATGCAAAAGGATAGAAGAAATCATAAATTGCTACATTTTGCTTTATATTTGGTTGTACAGCGAGCCTTGCTGAATGTTACACACATATGTTAATCTCCTAGACTTTGTTCTGCTCACCCTAATCATACAACAAAAAGAGAAACCAATTTTCATTGCCTGTCTCATCCACTTCCTTCTCCATTTATCCCTACAAGATCTACTTAGCACTCAGGAGGATTTTATTAGCAGGAATTAAAAATGTTCCTGAGAAAGTTCCAGGTTCATATTTGTAGCTGGTGTCTGTGGCGAGGTGCTGGCAGCAGCCATCCGGTTCCGCAACATTCCCATAGCAAGGCAAAGTGCTAAGGTGGCAATGTTAGAGAAACCACCTGCCTCTTTGCTAAAGCACTGGCATTTAGCAGACTGCTCCAGACCTGTTTCCACTTTCTTTCATGTAAATCTTCAGCACAAGAAGATTCCTGCACACCAGACCCTGTCCCCGGTACACATCCCTCCCACAACCTGAACCTCAGCCTCCCTCTCAAGTACTGTTACTCATCTCCTCCTTGGGTGGTAGTGTCAGCATTTTGAGATGCCTTGGAGAAAGAAATTACAAGTTGAATTCTGACATTTCAAATATGGCCTTGTAAGTATTACTGTGTGCATGCATCTGCGCATGCTCACATGAAGGTGCAAAGTTTGGAGTTTGGGGAAACTGATTATTCATCAAAAAAAAAAAACCTAGAGCAAACTTCCAGAAAAGTATCATACAGACATTTTCTCAGTATAAACTCTTAAATTCTTCATTAAATATAAAAAAAAAAAAAAACCAAAACCCAACCCCTCCCAAACAAAAAACCCAACAAAAATAGCCCTCAAAAAAACCCAAACCAAAACACTCACCAGAAAAAAATACAAAGAGAATTTACTGATGTTCTGATACACTTAACATGAAATAAACTAAGAAAAATAATACTAATAGAAACTAATAAAGTTTCTAATGGCCGAATTTTAGTTTTAGTCATGCTGATGTGAATCATCAACAATTCTACTGTTTTCAGAAGTAGCGTTTCTGCTGTAGCCAAGATCAGCATGTGGTCTTTGAACTCCATTCTCTTGCCTAGAAGCAGTTGATAGGAAGCATATAGTTATTTTATTATACACTTTTCAACCTTCTATTAACTCTTTTGCCTTTGGGGGATATATTCCTTGGATATCACTGAAGGTACTATTACTCCTTTCCTTGGTTAATTGAGATTTATATCTAGCAAGGTCAAGAAGCATGCTGAAACAACTCTGAACAATACTGAAGAAACTTTCTTAAATGTTAGATTTTTATGGGCTCAAGAGTACAAACGTTGCCCTTTCTAGTGTTTGGCTGACATTCCTGTTGGGTCTAGCACAACACTATCCTGAATTTCACCCTATATAGATATCTACTGATGGTGACAGGTCTACCACTGAAGAAGCCTTTAGTAAAAGAAGTGGGTCCCCTCTGGGACCATTTTGCTATTTTCAGGTTTTCAGCTCTTCAGTAGTATTAGAAAGAAAGACTTAGCTGCAAGAAAGAATCTTCCTTCTCTTGTTGAAATTCAGAAATGCACAAGTCAGCAACATTGTGGTTCTATACTCAGCTTTCAGCTTGAGGAGCTGAACTGTGGTCACTTGTTTCCTATAACTACCAGAGAATTCAGGAAAACTGTTAAGATCAAATTATGCCTTTTCAAGGGCAGGCAACTCGCATGGTAATGTGCTGAGACACCACTAAGGAATGCTCTGGATTCTATTAATACAGGGACAATTTTGCAGCATTTTCTCCAAATGTGTAGCTTTACAAAAAGGCCTTATTTTCATGTAGCTAACACAATGGAAAATATGGCTAGAAACTTACTAGTAAAGCACAGCGACTTGGGCTTGAATAAAAGAAGAATTATGGTAAGTCTTCTGATTTAGGACTTAGCAGTTAGATGATAAAGTAGACTACTGGTAAACAGTAAGTGTTAAAGATTAGAATAATACATATTTCTTTGTTACTGACAATGAGACACCAGGTCACCAATTGTAGTGTGTATGCATAAAATGATTAGACTAGGACTCAGTTTTGATGCATGTGTTCATGAACTGGGTATTCATTTAACATCTTCATTTTTTTCTAAATATTGGATCTTTCTTACATAAACATGTGGCAAACATGGAAAAAAGCGATGCAGTATCATACTGCTTTCAAGATAGCAACATCTAGCAAGGTCTAAGCAATGGCTAATCAAAACTAGAAAGCAGCCGAAGTAAATCTCCAGTCAGTATGAGGGGTTTCAAACTGTTCATCTAGAAAAACATAGTTTCCATTTGCAATCCAGATTCTGCAGTGCTCGTATGAACAGTGACCTGTGAAAACTGCTTCGTGTTAAATACCACCCTCCCCTGCTACACATACAGAGTTACAGTGCAACTTCACTGTGTAAAAGTAGCAGAACACTTAAGCCTTTGTAAAGCCACTTGTGTTTCTCAGACTTAACATACTACTTTAAATATGCACATAACATGTTGGGATCTAAACTATTACCAAAAATTTAAGGGATCTTAAAATTACTCTGGGAAATTTTCTGGTAACTGACAAAAAGACAAATACAAGTTAAAAATTAATAGCTATGTGATAACACAAATGAGAAAATTATTAAACACTGACTAGATCTCTAGCATACACATCTGAGCACTGCTACTAGTCATCATCTTTAACAAAAGGATGTTCAGCATCACACTAGGTAGATGCGAGATAACCACTTTAAGCAGAATTGGGGAATGTTTTCCGGACAAGGATAGATTTAAAAGACTCTTCAGCTTTGTTATGAGTTGCTCCAGACAAAAATATTGAAATTATAATAGGGAAAGTGGTCTAGGAATTATTTCTTACTGTTTCCCATCATTCAAAAAAACTAGCACTCACCTGAATAAGTTGTCGGTCAGTAAAGTAAAAATAGGAAATACTGTTTCACATACTGCATCTCAAAATGGTAGCATTCATAGCTCCAATATTTTGAATGCCAAATGTGTAAATAGATTCAAAAGCCAGTTAAGCAAATTGGGTATCATTATCAGTAGCTTTCAAACATGATGCTGAGGACATTCCCACTTTAGAACATCTTTGATAGTAGATCCCTAGAACCTGGGACAGTGCACTGGGAAATGTTCCCTGCATGCCTGCTGGATTCCACTCATGGCCACTCTTAGGGACAGGACTCTGGGTTAGATGGATCTTGGGTCTGATACAGCGTAGCCATGCTTATTTTGGTATAATTGCATGTGAATGGTACAAGAGCATCCTAGTGTTTTCTAAAGATAACAGAAAAGGAATTGGCATGATCCAGCTTTTTCAATGATCATGCAGTATTAAATTGCAAGTCTTTAACTCCAGTTGCTCTGCCTCTGGTAGAACTGTATGCTTCCCTCAATAGACAGAAAAACTTCCCTAGTTCCTGAGTAGACACTAGAAGCGTCCTGGGAGTAGACAGAGTTTCAGAATGGAAAAACCTGAGAATTACCAATTCAAACAGCTTCCTGTCTTTTAGGAGCCTCGTGCCTTGCTGTATAGGACAATATAAACAAAACTCTGTTTTGTTTTAGCATTTTCATTTCAGTTCTTAGTCAAATCAGTCTCCTTATTTATAAAAAAAATAACAGGAGCTTCACACACAGAATCACACACAGAATCCCAAGGGTTGGAAGGGACCTCAAAAGATCATCTAGTCCAACCCCACTGCAAGAGCAGGGTAACCTAGAGTACATCACACAGGAACTTGTCCAGGTGGGCCCTGAATATCTTCAACGTAGGAGACTCCACAACCCCCCTGGGCAACCTGTTCCAGTGCTCTGTCACTCTCACAGTAAAAAAGTTTTTCCTGATGTTCACATGGAACCTCCTATGCTCCAGTTTACACCCATTGCCCCTTGTCCTATCACTGGACATCACTAAAAAAAACTTAGCTCCATCGTCCTGACACTCACCCTTTACATACTTGTAAACATTGATGAGGTCACCCCTCAGTCTCCTCTTCTACAAGCTAAAGAGACCCAGCTCCCTCAGCTTCTCCTCATAAAGGAGATGTTCCACTCCCTTAATCATCTTTGTGGCTCTGCGTTGGACTCTTTCAAGCAATTCCCTGTCCTTCTTGAACAGAGGGGCCCAGAACTGGACACAGTATTCCAGATGCGGCCTCACCAAGGCAGAATAGAGGGGGAGGAGAACCTCTCTTGACCTACTAACCACACTCTTTCTAATACACCCTAAGATGCCATTGGTCTTTTTGGCCACAAGCGCACATTGCTGGCTCATGGTCATCCTCCTATCCACCAGGACCCCCAGGTCCCTTTCCCCTTCGCTACTTTCCAGCAGGTCAACCCCCAACCTGTACTGGTACATGGGGTTGTTCTTCCCCAGATGCAAGACTCTACACTTGCCCTTGTTAAATTTCATCAAGTTTCTCCCCGCCCAACTCTCCAGCCTGTCCAGGTCTCGCTGAATGGCAGCACAGTCCTCTGGTGTGTCAGCCACTCCTCCCAGTTTTGTGTCATCAGCGAACTTGCTGAGGGTGCACTCAGTTCCCTCATCCAGGTCATTGATGAAAATATTAAACAGCACCGGTCCCAGCACCGACCCCTGAGGGACTCCACTAGTCACAGACCTCCAGCTAGATTCTGCGCCATTGACCACAACTCTCTGCCTTCTTCCTTTCAACCAGTTCTCGATCCACCTCACTACTTGATCGTCAAGCCCACACTTCTTTAGCTTATCTATGAGGATGCTGTGGAAGACAGTATCAAATGCCCTACTGAAATAAAGAAAAACCACATCTACTGCTCTACCATCATCCATCCACCTAGTTACTTCCTCATAGAAGGCTATAAGGTTGGTCAAACATGACTTCCCCTTGGTAAAACCATGTTGGCTGCTCTTAATGACCCCTTCATCTTTGATATGTCTAGAGATGGTGTCAAGAATAAGTTGTTCCATCACCTTTCCAGGGATGGAGGTAAGGCTGACTGGTCTATAATTACCCGTGTCCTCTTTCTTGCCCTTCTTATAGACTGGCATGACACTTGCCATCCTCCAATCCTCAGGCACCTCTCCTGTTTCCCACGACTTACCAAAGATGATGGAGAGTGGCCGAGCAATGACCTGCACCAGCTCCCTCAGCACCCACAGGTGTATTCCGTCCGGACCCATTGATTTATAGATGTCCAGACTGCTTAACTGATCCCTAACCCAATCCTCATCTACCAAAGGAAACTCCTCCTTTGTCCTGACTCCTTCTGGGGCTACAGGAATCTTGGGCCTCCGGGGAGAGTCTGCAGGAGTAAAGACAGAGGCAAAGAAGGCATTCAGCACCTCTGCCTTCTTTAAATCCTCTGTCTCCAGGGCACCCACCTCGTTCAACAGTGGGCCTATATTGCCTCTTGTGTTAGTTTTATCCGCTATGTATTTGAAAAAGCCCTTTCTATTGTCTTCAACCCGACTTGCAAGATTAAGTTCCAAGGAGGCCTTAGCTGTCCTAATTGCCTCCCTACATCCTCTAACAACTGTCCTATATTCCTCCTAAGTGGTCAGCCCCTCCTTCCATAATCCATAGATTCTCTTTTTCCACATGTGTTTGCCCAGCAATTCCTTGTTTAACCATGCTGGTCTCCTAGCTCCCTTACTTGATTTCCTACCCATTGGGACACTGATCCTGAGCTTGGAAGAAGTGGTCCTTAAATGCTGACCAACTATCTTGAGCCCCTTTATCACCTAATACCTTTTCCCATGAAACTTCCCTTAGCAATTGATTGAAGAGGCCAAAGTTGGCCCTTCGGAAATCCAGAATTGTGGCCTTGCTAGGTATTCTGTTCCTCCCACACAGGATCCTAAACTCCACCATCTCATGGTCACTGCAGCCAAGGCTGCCATTGACCATCACCACTTCAACCAGACCCTCCTTGTTGGTGAGTACTAGATCCAGCAGCGCTCCTCTCCTAGTTGGTTTGTCCACCATTTGCATTAAGAAGTTATCATCAATGCACTGGAGGAACCTCCTAGACTGTGAATGAATGCAAATATCGGGGTAGTTAAAATCCCACATGAGGACCAAGGCATGTAGTCGTGAGGCTGCTTTCAGCTGCCTGTAGAAAGCCTCATCAACTCCTTCATCCTGATCAGGAGGTCTATAATAGAACAGTATCACCTGTACCAGCCAGTCCCTTAATTCGTACCCACAGACTTTCCACTTGATCCTCATCTGCCCCTGGACAGAACTCAACACATTCTAGTTGCTCTTTCACGTAAAGAGCAACTCCACCACCTTGCTTTGCTGACCTATCTTTCCTAAAAAGGACATAGCCATCCATGACCACATTCCAGTCATGTGAGCTGTCCCACCATGTCTCTGTAATTGCCACCAGATCATAACCTTTAGACCGCACACAGACTTCTAACTCCTCCTGTTTATTCCCCATGCTGCGTGCATTGGTGTACAAGCATTTCAGGGAGCGAGCAGAGCACGCTAGTGGCACCCTTGGGAGGCAGTAGGCCTTTTGGTCTTCATTAATACTAGAACAATGCCCCACTAGTTCAAACCCAGCTACAACCCCCTCACACTTTGAGTCTAACCTAAAGCTCTGTGAGAGAGCTCTGTTGACTCTGGCCCTGATACCCTTTCTCCCCTGTGGGACAGGGTCTAAACAACTATCCTTTCAATCTGTAAGTCTGCAAGTCTTCTCTCCGATCTCACATCATGCTGTGCCTGGTGCTCCAGAAGACAACCAAAGCCCATCAGTATACCTGTGGAGAGCCTCTAAGCAAAATCATGCTAGTGGTCTGAAACTTGGGTGTTCGCAAGACGAATCCTTGGAAAACAGGAGTTGTCAGCGTAAGATCTCTGGCAGTGCCTGGGCCAGGAATCAGGAATGCAGTATTTTTCAGCTGATTTCCTGTGGGAGGACTATGTGATCATGCTACATATCTGTGTGCCCATCAGATGGGCTTTGCTCAAATTGCTGCTGTCCCTGATAATGATGGCTGGCTGAAGGAAAGACCTGAACTTGAATAAAAAATAAAAAAAAAAGAAGACTTGAACTTTCAGTAGTCATAACTCCTATTAGTTCACCCTGAGAACCTTCTGTCAGAGAAATTCAAACTCTTCATCTCTCTCCCCTAACCTAAGAATGAGAGTTTCTCCTCGCTTATTCTTCATTCTCTCCTAACCTTGGAGAGACTATCCCTTCCCCATAGGGACAATTCCAGTTTAACAGCTTGCTCTTTGTCTATGAACTTTTTGTGGCTGTTCTAGTGACTTGTGCTAATCACTACCACAGCAACATCAAGTATCTGCTTACTCCAAAAACTGGAGGTTGGGACTGGAAAATTCATTTAGTAAGACTTAACCCTGCTAGTAAACCTCTCTCAAATTGTACAGTTTACTTTGTATTCAGGGCTGGGTATACTTAAGATATTTTATTCCCCTTTCAATATTTATTTCACAAATTGTTCCAGTTTGTATTGTACAAGATTTACACTTCAAGGGAAGCTTTCTCTTTTCTTTAAAATTAATCCTTCATCTGAGGGGTTTCCTTTTTTTATAAACTGAATTACTTCAACATATTCAGGCTGTCACTAAAAGAGCTAAGCACCCCTAGGACTATAATGCTTGCCCAGACAAATGCACATTCCTGTCTGTAGAGACCTAGCCGGAATGTCTAGCATTAGAATTTCACATTTTGTGTAGTCAATTTTATTTCACATACTAAGCCACAAACCCATTATAGTTGAAAACAGCAGAAAGTCTGTTTTAAATTAGGTGACGCAAATACAGTAGTAACAGAAACCACAGAAAAACACAGGCGTATAAGATATATGTACATACAAGGCAACCAAGTATGAAATGCAGGTATCTGTTAAAATGCTTGTGACTTTAATTTTGCGACTAGCGACTAGTGAATAGTACTAACAAATAAAGCAAAATTAAATCTATTAAATGAACAAAAAGGCAATGCAATGTTTTACATTTCCCTAGTACTGAAGTTCTGTGAAATATGAAAGCAACAGAAACAGGTAATAGCACAATGACTCTGGTGAAGACACAATGTATTAAAGCAAGGGGTGTCTTCCTTTGAATGTACAACTGGAAGAAACAGTACAATACAAACTGCTAAAGAAGACAAACTTTCCAAGTCTTTTATGAAGAGAAATACCCAAGATGGAACTAGCTTTAATGTGGAAGCAGAACCAAACAGCTGACAACATACATTTTTAGATAGAAATGTTCTATTCTCTAAGTAAGATTATGCCTGATGCTGTGATTTGCTGCAAGAAACCATTTTTGTTTGCATGGTGAGACTAAATCCATACCACTAAATCAGTGGGCCAAAATAATTCAATCACTTTTTAACACGGAAGTGGTGAAATTATTAGATTATTAATAGAAAGTTAATTTAGCATTGGGAATACTTGAAATTACTTGTTGTTTGTCCAGCTCAGTTCTAGCCAGCTATGATTCTAGCCATAATACATTGTTCCAGTAGTTCAAGGACAAAGGAGGTTATGAATAACAGGTTAGTGTTTACAGAATCCACATCTGCTCTAGTTTCAGATTTTCAGGCCAAGAAAAATTGCCCTGTTGAGGTGATAGAGCCTTGATTTATATTAAGGAAGTTCACTCAAGAGGAGCTGACACAAGCAGTAAAGAAGCTGTGCCTATTCATTAAAACAAACAAACAAAAAAACCCCAAACCACCCCAAAACCCTGAAGAAATACTGAAGAAAATAGTATTTTCAGTTTTAAAATCAACTTTGTAGAGCATTTCTGTAGGGTTTTCATTTAAAGAATGAAAGCAGTTGAACCATGAACATTATGAAATATTAAGTTAAACACTAATAATGAAGTACTTATGCAAAATTTCTATTGTACAATCACCAGCTGGCTCAGAAACAATTGAGAAACTGTAATCTTTTCTGTTGAAAAAGGCTGGTGACATAAAGCAAGTATCTCCTCTACTCCTTGAAAGGTGCCACAGGTTGTTTATCTTGCAGTAGTACTGGCACTACGGACATCAAATTTTGCTGTCATTTGTTGGGTTTTTTTTTTTGGTTTTTTTTTTTGCATCCCACTAAGGAAAAGAAGAAAGAATATCCAAAATGGCTCATTTCTTGCTCTGTATCTGTCTAGCTCTTTTCCTTTTCCCCTCCATGTCTGTCTCTTCTAGAAATGCATTTTACTTTTAGAAATTAATTTTCCCTCCCCTCTTTTTCTATAGTATTTATCTTTCATTTAATACACAATGTGTATTTAAAAATCAATTCTTATAGAAATTACCCTCACATTCAAAGCCATATGCCAATGTAATATCTTTATTTTAAATTCATGTGACACTTTAAGATAGCCTGTCTTATATTTGACTAAGATGAGTCAACACTGCAAAACCGGCAACAACAAACTATTCTTAAAACTTACATACTTTGACAAATGAAAAACATTTCTTTTTCAAATGACATTGTAGCACGTCCACTATATAGTTTATCCTCACTTACTATTCATTTTACCAAAATAAATACTGAATAGTAGCATGGGTGAAGCTAGAAGTTAAAAACAATTAGTCTTTGATGCTGAAAAGAACATTACAGTAATAAGTTTAATGGACCTAGCCTGACAGAGTCAGCCTATAATTCAAAAACTGAATTCTGACAGGATAATGAAGTGGATTTTTTACCATCTATCATTTTTTTTACCTGTCTCTGTATTTGGTTTCTCTCAGCTGTCTCAAACAGTTAGCTGGGATAGCTTGGGAATGATATGGACGAAAGGATTTCCCCCCTCCCCATTAAAGTATCCAGTGTTCTCATATTCAGACTTAATACATAGCTAATAAATGTCTTCGCATCTGCAACTGTAAATAATCATTGAAAGTAGAAAAGATCTGTATAAATTTTTTTCTTAAACACCAAAGCAAACATCCTTGTATCAGGAAATTCCCTAAAAAAACCCTAAAGTTTCTAAATAGGTACTTCCCAGTAAAGGGAATTAATAAGATTTATGCCTAAAGCAAGGCCTTTAGCTATAGTTCATTATTATGTCCAGAGACATGTGGGTCTTTTGGAAGCTTGGTTCAATTTTTTGCAGGTTTTTTTTCCTTCACATTTTAATTAACTTCTGCATTTTAATGAAGATGCAGTGTAAACCCAATGGGATTAGAGTTTTAACAGTTACACATTTGTAGAATGCAAACTGAGAGCAAGTCTTAGTAAATATGGACTAATACGTATTTTGAGAATCTGTTGCATAGCTTCCTCCTTCACACCCGAATGGTTCATAAGGCTATGATACACAGGAACAAACTGTGGACTCTGGTATACTTTGTCAAGCCACAATAAAAAAATCTGCTGAGGGAAGTAAAGGTATCCAAGACTTGCATTCCACCAGGAAATACGGATCAAGACAATTCACTTCCTTTGAAACCAAATGCTACAATAGCCTGTGAATTTTTAATACATTCTGAAGGACGTTTAATAGCAAAGATAACTCAAAAATCAAAAAAACCCCAACAAAATAACAACAGTAAACGACAAGCAGTATTTATTATCAAACTATCTATAAGGCACAATTATTCCAGGTAAATTCTTTCACCTAAAGACGCTAAGTATCGTTTCTTCTAAAAGATGCTTTCAAAACTAAATCAATGCAAAGGACTATCAGGGAAAACGAGATCTCTCTTTACAAGAAGCGACTAAATATACAACCTGATTCAGTCTACCAAAGCTGATACTAACAGAATATATGATAACTTTCTATCAATACACCAGGTGAATGAGTAGCTGGAGGCAAGAATGCATTCAAATAAAAAAATAGGTCTAAGTTATCCATGAATAAGTGCACTCAGCCAATTTTTATTTTTACAGTAAATGATGGACTTCTGGAACAATCTTTCAGTTACAGAAACAACTAAAGTTGTTTGAGATGAGGCTCAATAAATTCACAGAGATTGTATTTGAAGAGTTGCCTGAAATACCAGAGGAGTAAACTCTGGGGAGTCCACCCTTGTAATGCTGTGGCTTTCTTGCCACATTATCCTGATCCCTATCCATTCAAACACTGTTTGCTTTTTGAAGAAAGTTGTACTCTGAATAACAACTCAGAGCTAACAACTTCATGTACTTAAAGAACAGCTCAAAAAGGCACTTCAGAAATTATTTTAACCATAGACATGTAGATGCCAACACTTTTTCACAGCTCAAACTACTGAGATGCCTGTAGCAGCTTGAGGAAACAATACCCTCCAAAACTGGTAGGAAAGTAACAGAGCTATTCTGTAGCTGTTGATTGTTGTCCCAGATTTGACACAACCGTGACAATTAGATCCTTTCATAGTACAGTGTGGGAAAATGGGAATTTTTGCCTGCTCATGTTTCCACACACCAGTTTTCAAGTGACACCAGCTGAAAACACAATCCGTGAAAACCAAACTTCACCTAATTTGGTTCCTTTAACAAGAGGAAAGATGCTATGTTGGAGTCTCTGTGGATAGCTGTCATGCTCTTTCTCCCACATTACACTTCTGTGGGATAGGACTATATCAAAATACATAAAAGGTGGAGTAATAGAAAATGGCCCTATTGCTTGATTAAGAAGAACACATGCCAGTGTGGGAGAGTTAGAACTTCTGCTGGCACCGAAGTGTCATCTGCTCCCATGCCCTCAGCTAGAATCAGTGGTAAGCTATCTTAGCTACAACTCTTGCAACTGCTTTACTATCATGCCAGGTATTGCACATATTTAATTTTGTATAGATTACTGATGCTTAATTCTCTTCCCACAAATAAAAATTAGCATTTTAAAGAAAAGATATTTTAAAACATCTATGGAACTTAATTTTCTTGAGATTTTACAAATTTCTTAACCTCTCAAGTTCAGGAATAGTTTCCTAACATTTTCATGTTTTTCTTGGTTAATCTGTGTTTTGTAGCATCCAGTTTATGCTTCATAACAGTGTAAAGAAAATGCAGGAAACAGTACATAATGATACTGTAATTTTTTTGGCACTGTAATTTTGGTCTTGTGCATCTCAGTGATCACATTCCTTTGATATGCCACAGTAAATTCTAAAATGCTGCATTAAATTATAAGTCTGGTAAGCCACAATTATAGAACTTTTTAATGCTTGTTTTGGCTTTGCAAAGTGATATATCAGATTGGTATAAGATCAACTTGCCATACTTAGCACCATCAAGTTTAACTTAAACTTGTATCCTAGGTGAATGGATAGTCAAATAAAACCATCCCTCAGGAAGTAACAGGCTATATAAACTAGAAGAATTATTGGTTGTAAAGCCGTCTGGACTGAATATAATGAACTCAGCTAGCTTAAGCTCCAGGAGCTGTTTCTTTTGCTTCATTAACAGAGATTTTATTTCATATGCTAAAGAACTTATGTTTAGTCCAGCAACAAATTCTTAAATGAATCAACCCCATGTATGTAGGTTTCATTGTATATTTACGAAGACTTCCAGATTTTTGTCCACATACCCTACACAGGATGGTGTGGTTGTCTGTGTACTACCCTACACTAAAAATTCAAAATAAACCAAAGCTTTCCCTTTAAAATAGCTAAAGAATCCCAATTGTGCCATAAAGCCCACATTTCTAGTCATCAAGAAGACAGATCTGCTATTGTACTTGCTCTCATAAAATGGCTGGTCTACCCCATTCTAAAGGAATTTATCAAGGGTTTTCCTTCTTCCTTGTTGGTAAATGGGTAATACTCTCTATGACTTATTTGTAATTCTGTATTTCCGTTACCAATATTTTTCTTCTCCCATCGCCATTTTAGTCTTCTTTCATGAACTAAACTACTTATACAATCCAAGCTTCCCATTTCAGATCATTACTATTATTTTAAGGCAATTTCCAACTTAAGTATATAACCACCATGGGCATAAATACAACTACTTCAATGTGGAAGTACAAGTCAGTATGAGGAAAGGTTATAGAACCAGTCCTTTGTACATTCAAATTTCAGCCAGTGTGTTCCACAAAAATAACATTTGTGAAATCATGACTTTGGAGATGAAACAGCATAATGCTAGAAACATTCAGCTAATTCAGTCTTACAGCCTGAATTCATTATTTATAGGAATTCTTCAGAACATTGCTCAGGAACACTGAAGAAAGACCTGAAAGCAGTAAGTTGTATCTACTCTATTTAAAACGCTTTTAAGTCATGACTTCATGTTCTTCACACTACCAGCAAGGGCTGCAAAACTGTATCTAGACAGACTGACAACTGTAACTGGGGTTTAAAAATATGGCTAGATGGATGCCTACCTGAGAGCACGTAAATCAGATTTGTACTGACATACACAATTGTGACTTTCATCTTATACACTCCCAAGGGAGATGCGTTCTCTGCTTTCTAGAGAAGTAGACTGTGAGTCAGTCTTCAGGTGTATAGAAAAACCAGGCAAGAAGTCACGTAGGTGTGTAGATCCTGACTCTACTTACATGCAACATGGCAGTGAAATATTTTTCAGCTCTAAGAAGTTCAGTTAAGATTTGGAAAAGGAAGTAAATTTGACCAGTTTGTTAGGCAAGTTTTCCAACAATCTGCAATCTTGATTTGATCCATTTGAAAGATTATTTGGCATTTTACTAAAATACAAGTTTAGAACCCTCACTTCATTGCTTTAAACAAAAGCTGGGTGAGCTCCACTAGCCAATCTTATTTGCTTTCACCACTAATGAACAGGGCAAGAATCTACTGTTCTATTCCTTATCGTATTACTTTAAACTCCTACCAGGGATAACTCATCAAATGCAAACTACTATCCCAGCTTAGAAAATATTCACAATGTCAGCCTATGGCTATCTGGTTTGCTATGATTTCTTCATCTATACATTTTAAATCTCTTCTCAGCTTTTGCCACCCCTTCCTTTCCCCAAAACACAACAGTTAAAGTTCTGAAGTATTTGGGAGTTAGTTGCTTTACATGTTTTCATGCATATTCATAACAGGGTACCACTGTTACAGCAAACATTTACTTACCTCCCTTCTGATTATAACATTAAAGAGAAAAAATGTTGCAATAATGATTTCTTTGCTGCTTGTTCAAAGCTGTACTACCAGCTAATATCATCAAATTGTACATTTGTTACTGTGAAATCATTTTTGTAATATCTAAAAATATTTAACACTCTCATGTTACATTGGCTTATTAACACAACTGTCCTAGTTACTTTCAGATATGAAATAGAACTTTTTCTTTGCAGAATAAAAAAGTTACAGATTCTGTTGTGGAGAGTTCACAGAGAATATCAGTTTTCTATACTGCCCAAGTAATAGGAATAAGCTAGTGATTAAGTACTACATCCAACTCAGTCTTTGCAGGGCCACTTGGGAAAGCAATACAAACTAAATTTCAAAATTGCAAAGCAAAAATCATATTAAAACTCAAGTGGACAAATTTATGAAGAATTAGTCTCCATATTTATGTGTAATTTAACTCACTTTCCTTCCAAAAACACATTGGACTTATGCACAAAGTTTAATTCTGCATGAAAGCATTTTCTACAAATAAGACATTTCACTTCAGTTTTAACTTGTATCTTTAATAAATCCAAACTCCCTTTTCCACTGTCATTTTAGAGGTAAATTAAAAAATGCTCATTCAACATGCAGTTCTAGGCACCTGACAGTCACTAGAGTAACTAGAATACTGTCAAGTTACTAATTAGACAGTAACACATGCACTAGAACTAGTGTTCTACCATTAGTAACTGAACACTAGAAAAGGGAGAAATTAATACTAGTACATCTAAACGGATGTTCTACAGCGAAGACCTTCTGGAATAAAAACGGCATCTTTGCTATATTTAGGTAGATACTGTTAATTTTTTTTTTTTTTGTTTCCCTTTCCGTTCCTCCTTTTTCAAATGAGAAATAGGAAAAACCACACAACCAAAAATAGAAAACAGCCCAAGAACAGCTTCCATTTTCTCACCAAATCTTTCATTTCTTCGTATTTTTTTGGGGGGCAGAAAAAAAAAGGAGATAAACAAAAATACCAATGGCATAAAAAGTGTATTTTCTCCTTGTGAAAAATAGAACTGAAACACTGGAAAATCATTAAGAGTTTGCCTGTCTCTTGCCGCTACCCTGGCCAATTTAAAATGGCAGTGATCTATAAGAATTACAAACCCACTAAATTTTAAGAAAATGCAACTGAAATTATGCAACATAAATATAGAAAATCTAGTTACCTCTTAAGACTGTTGAATAATACAGTATTTAAGCAGAAAAAAATGATCCCTTTTTGCACTTGTCAAAACCAACACTACATAAAAGACATCTAGTAGCATATTGGCAAGGAACATAAAATTTCATAATATGGTTATAGTAATCTATCCTGATAAAGACACACAAAACAAACAATCAAACAAAAACCAGTCTATGCTTCTGATACATTGACTTGCTTAGACTTATAATGAGAAAAATAGCATAACCTTGGTTAATGAACATCAAATCGTGTGCTTCTGATATCACTTATTGATGACTTACATGGATAAATCTTTTAAATCAATCATGTAAAACTGCTATAAGAATGAGATTATTCTATGTATAGCCTAAATTAAAATTCTCTTTCAGAGATATTTGTGTTTGAAAAATCAGGCTTGCCATTAACTATCATCTTTACCACCAATTTCTGAATACTTACTGTACAGTACATATCAAGATACACAGCATGGAAAGAAAGTAAAATCTATATGATTTATCACAGCAGGATTTACATCCAAATTATGCAAGTTATTGCTCAATGATAGCTGATGAAAACTCCACGGTCAATCACACAGATATATATTCTTTTAGAGCAAGCATACAGCATTTTTTAGGTACTTTCTTAGAACATTTGAGTTATATTTTAAAATTCCTGTGATTACAAACCAGATTGTTGTATTAGTCTGATGAGTTTCATTTTTGCAGACTCTGAAAGAAGACAAATAGTATTTATTTCACAGCAGCCCAATTTATTTTTTTTTACATAGGGATGTTAGACTTTAAATTCTGGCATTTCAGGATTTACTACCTCAGTGCAATTTCCCTTTTTTAATCATACCAGTCTAGTTCTTACTGCTTATTTCTTGCTCTCACAGAGCATCTAAAAGCAATTTAACAAAAATGGAATATTGCCCTTCTAGGCTTCAGGCTAGCACAACTGAAATGAGACACCATACTGGCGCTATGGAAGATGTACCCTTGGTACATGTACATTCAAATCCCGCACCCAGATCCAGCAGTTTTCAATTCCTAGATTGCTACAAAGACAGCAGCCCTTATTAAAACCCCAGGAGGCTTTCCATCTCCCTTCCTCTATGGGCTTCTCTCTGCCTCTTCTAAGAATTTTCCAGGTCCTCTGCAAACTCCCCAGCTGCTTGCACTGAGCTGCAGAAGCTCTACCAGCTGAGCATGGTAGGTAACACTAAGAAACAATTCCAGGAAGCCCCACCCTTTGGAAAAGCTCACCTGAAATGAATAAATCCCTCATCAGGCCTATTTTCACCTTTTTATAAAGTGCAGCACAGGCTGTAATCAAACAAGTGATGTAATACCCCTTTCATCACACTGTGAATAGATGAAGAGTGTTCAAATGCTAACTTTAAAATTCTGTGATTGCTGAATGTACTTGCTTACTTTTAACAGTTGCAGGAGGATGTTCTCTGGACTCAGTCCTCCCTGGTTGCTCTTCCTGGGAGTATCAAGCCACTTTTTCTCGTATGTGGAGGTCTACAAGGCTTTTCTTCAACATGTGCTTACTCAAGCAACTCACTGATCTCAATTCTCTTCACTTAAAGTAAGACTTCTTAATTTCATGCTCAAATACTTGCTAGATGGATATGAGTATGTTTCTGTTGCAGCAAACAAGCTTTAATGGAGAAAGCACTGCAGGGCAGAGTTTGGTTCTGGAGACAGGTCAGGTCCTTCCCATGTTTTTTTTTTTCCCAGTTTGCTGGGGCTTTTTTTCTTTTTTTTTTTTTTTTTGGCAGGGGGGAGGGGGAGTTGCTGTTGTTGGGTGGCGTGTGTGTTTTGTTTGGGTGGGGGTTTTTTGTGGTTTTTTTTTTTTGGTTGGTTGGTTTTTTTTTTTTTTGGTTGGTTTTTTTGGTTCTTTGGTTGGTTGGGTTGTGTTTTTCTGTTGTTGCTGCTGTTTTGGCTTTGTTTCAATTCACCTGAGACAGGTTTGGCATAGACCTATAGAAGGCTGGCATGGGGTTTAATTTTTATTAACTCTTGATGTTTAAAAACATTCGTCCAAACAAATGATTGAAAACCTTGGATCTGATTTATCTATCAAATTAGGACCCCCAGAATAATAGCAGCAAGTTTGTAGGAAATGAGGATTAATACATTTTTTAAATGAGACAGCTAGCAAGTGAGAGAGGAAGTAGAGCAGTGAACATCTATTTTTAAGGAGAATTTTTCAGAAATGAGGGGATGAACAGGAGAAGCTTAGGTTAGATCTAAGGAAGAAGTTCTTTATTGTGAGGGTGGTGAGGCACTGGAACAGGCTGCCCAAAGAAGTGGTAAATGCTCCATCCCTGGCACTATTTAAGGACAGGTTGGACAGGGCCTTGGGTGACACGGTCTAGAGGAAGGTGTCCCAGCCCATGGCAGGGGGATGGAACTGGGTGATCTTAAGGTCCTTTCCAACCCAAACCATTCTGTGATTCTATAATTCCTGTATTTCTTTCTGCAGTCTTCTACATAGAAAGAAGCCACTGTTTCACAAGCTATACCATTTTGCCTTTGCGGAGGGGAAGTAAGCAACAGGAAAACTCCCTGTTGAAGGGACAGCAGCAGCATTCCTGTGTCTGCAGCCCATTCCTGTGGCTCCCATAGCTGGAAATTAAACAGAAAAAGTGTGTAATGCAAATTCATAGTCAGGTTTCAAAGTTGGTAGGCTGCACTAGCTTGACATGTTTGAAATCACTCTTTCATTCCATTTTTAATTACTTGATCAATGTAGGTGTTTGCAATTTTATGAATATCTGCTGGGACAGTGTAATATTGCCGTCTTGACCACCACAATCTTTAACACATTGTTTGTGTTCCTCTTTCCCAATATACTATTAGATTAAATTTCAGTGTGACTAGCAGTGTAAGGGCAACTACTGATAAATAAATTAGCAGCTTCATTTTGTAGGGTAATTTCATGGGTATTTATCAATATTTTTTTTCCTAAAACCAGCAAGTTCGATGAGTTACAGAACCATATCTAAAGATCAGGTATCAGAAATCATGTTTCTAGACAAATAACAGGATGACAAGCTACCATCTCTTTCTCATTCCTTCTTAAAATAAAAAAATTGCTCCAGAGTTTTCTTGGGAATTTAAGACATATTGAAAGCAGACAAGAACATGTAAATGCTTTACAGGCTAAGGTAAGCCATTAGGGAAAGGACACCTTGGACAGAAAATCATTCTGAAAAATCAGCCCTGACAGAGATGAACACAGTGAAAAGACCCACAGGCAACTCCAAAGCTTGGGAAGCAGCTCTACTGCTTTTGAAGTCTGCCAAGAAGCAAAACTTGCCCAGGTATTTGCAGCTGCCTGTTCATTATTCTCATTCCTGTCAAAATGCATCTTTCTTGCAACACTGTCATCTGCAATACATTCACTCTAGGCTTCAAAGGCAAACAGGACAAATTTGGAGCTCTCATAATCTGATTTAAATCCACTAAAGTTAATAGTTATGCTGCTTATATGCATGAAGAAATTTGTCTTGCAATGCAGGAAATTCTGATCTTATTCAACTAGGTGCAATTTACCATGGGTTTGTAGGAATTTAAGGGATTATTTCAAAAGTTACTGCAAGACTGGAACTTAGGTACTTTGTGAGGTACTACTTCACAGTCTCGCTCTCCTATCAAACTACAATTTGGAGGAAAATTGGAAGACTAGACCATAAAATAAATTTTGGAAAATCACTGAAGTCATCCTCTGAAATGAATCTGGATACAATACATTAATCCTTAGCATAAAGTAGAGTAAACATTACTTTCTACACTTCACAATCTGCAAATATATGCTGGAAATGCATATCTGAAACTTGATTTCTCTGAACATTGAAAATCTACATTAATACTACACCTGGTACAGAGAAATGATCCCTGTTTTCAATGTCTCCAGCAGTACAAACAGGCATGTTTCAACCTTCATTATTTTGCCCACTGTAGTTCAGAAATTCTGCAGCGTGTATTATAATCATTTTATAGCACTACATTTTGCAATGTTCTTCTGATGTTTTGCTTAGCAATCTAATTTCAAGGCATTATGTATAAGCTTTTTGGGTTTTTTTTTTAATTACATCTACAGAACTTTCTGTATATAAATAAGCAAGATGTTTACATTCACATAATTTATGTTAAAATTACCAGAAGATATTTAGTACTGAAATAATTGAATTCTGGACTCATTACTATGATAACTTAATAATCAGTAGCCTCCTACTCTAACCTTGAGTGTCCAGATCACATAACTCATAATACAGCAGTGCAAGAAGCAAAGTAATGGAAGTTGCATTTCTTTACCTAACAATATAAATGTGGACTTTCATATTCCTATATTTTTATTGCCTATTTTATAGTATTTCATTAAATCAATGCTATTGTGAGATGCTACTTGGGATTACTGTGTACAGTTCTGGTGTCCTCAACATAAGAAGGGCATAGAGCTGTTGGAGCAAGGCCAGAGGAGCCCACAAGGATGGCAAGGGGTTCTGGAGCATCTCCTGTATGAAGACAGGTTGAAAATATTGGAGCTGATCAGCCTAGAGAACAGAAGAGGTGTGGAGACCTCAGAGCAGCTTTCAGTGTTTGAAGCGGGGTACAAGGATGCTGGAGAGGTACTCTTTATCAGGGCCTGTAGTGACAGGACAAGGGACAATGGGTTCAAATGGAAACAGGGGAAGCTCAGGTTAGGTATAAGGCAGAAGTTCTTTACTGTGAGGGTGGTGAGGCACTAGAATGGGTTGCCCAAAGAAGTGGTAAATGCTCCATCCCTGGCAGTGTTCAAGGTCAGGTTGGACAAAGCCTTGGGTAACATGGTCTAGTGGGAGGTGTCCCTGTCCGTGGCAGAGAGGTTGGAACTGGGTGATCTTAAGGTCCTTTCCACCCCCAACCATTCTATGATTCTATGATAATATTAATAAAATAAGATAGATTAAGCTAGAGTTTTACATTTTGTACGTTTTCCAGTTTACTGTGTTCATCTTTCTCAACTATCACTACACTAGCAGACCTTATTACTTTTTGCTTCAGTCCAAACTGTCTACAAATGAAACTTGTTATTTTATAGTTTGGGCAATGTGCCTGGCAGACAGCCGGGATTGGACACCCACTGCTGCTTTGAAGACACATGTTGAAAAACTTGACATTTTTTCTGATAAAGTTAACAATGTTCATGTTACTGTCTAAAAAATAATCACTTTATGGAAAAAAATTAAAAAGATGAGCAGCTGAGGCTATTACGGACTGTAGTAGAGTTATGGAAGCACTGTGAGCCCCTGTTTGATACGGTTGTGGGCTTTTTTAAAGTTAAGGAGAGATGAATACCGCTAAAGTGAATGAAGTAGCCATCAACATGAGTCATTTAGTATAACACATTATAGACAAAAAAGGTGAATCACAATTTCAAGATATCATCAAATAGGACAAAGTATAAGCAAAGATATTTTGCTGGCCCTTCATTTACTTACTTTTTTCTAGTCCTCCTAGAGCTGCTATATTCTCCTCTGTTTCTCCTAATATCAGATGCAAATATTCACATTTTATTAGATTAAACAATTATTAAAATAGTATTTTCAAGATACTTGCCTTTTTAAAGTCCATACAAATGCACAAACCACATGTAAATACACTGCCTTCAAGAAAGGAATCATGTCCTCTGCAGAAATCCATGCCCATGGACAGGAAGCTCAAGGCATTTTGGCAGTTTTAGTGCAATCCTTGTTTCACTATTCCCTGTCACATGAACTACTCAATGCCTTCTGGGAACTGCTTTTAACACACAGATTCCACTGGCCTCCTGGGACTGGTCCCCAAGACTTTTATAGGGCTCTGTACTGAATGCTGCCTTACATTTCAAAACAGTATGGTCACCCCGAAATGCAGTTTTCAAATCTCAAACAACTAAAAGGCACCAAAACACATTAAAAGCTTTGCTATGGCTTAATTTTAAAGCTACTGCGCATTCCCCAACCACCTTCCTCAAAAGGGTTTCTTTTCTGTGATATAGAATTATGTCTAATGAAGAATTATTGCATGGCATGAGAATGCATGTGATTCAGTTTTAATTGGCTAATACTATGAAAATAACCATTATTTTATGAACTGAGGTGGATAAGGAGAAATATTTGAACAAGTCTGCCAGCACTGTCATATTCCAAGGCAGCTGTCCTGTGACAGCCCCTTTGATAGGATGTGTTATTTTTTGGGGAATACTAGTTTAATATAATGGGATGTAGTTAAATATAATGAGACATATATATACTGAATGATAACCTACTAATGTATTTTTTCTTTTATTTATTTATCCACACATTATGTTTTGGTTCTCATCTTCTCAAACCTGGGAAACAGGGCAGGCATGAGACAAGGCAGAAAGCCTCCCTGAAACGTTACCTTTGCTTTCTCAGTACTCCTTCTTATAGGACATGGTAAACTTTTATTCTACTTCAAAGTACTTTAACAAGTGATTCAATTGCAAGGTGTCTATGTATAAGAAGTACAGGGCTGTCATGACAAGGCATAAGTTAGTTTGCTGTTAGCTATTTACCTTTTTAGTTCTCTCTGTGTCTCAATTTCCCCCAGTTAAAAGGAACTGTGAGGTTGGTAGTATTAGTGTTGCCAGAAACTAACAAACGTGCTACAAGTGCGTGATACATGCAGACCTTTAGTCTGTGCCTGCGCTGCCTCCTTGTGCATTAGATAGGCCACCGGTACTCCCCCAATACAAAACAATGCCACAAAACAATGCAGAAAAGGGACTGTAAGAGGATTTTTATAGACAAACATCTGCATTCTTAATTTATCACAAGTCATAATTAAAAATGGACTGTGGCATGCAGATCTCAGCCCACTGCTTCAAGAACATAACTGATAAAAGCATAACTCATCAGGGATACTCTGATAGTAAGATAAACAGTTGGCAATGAGAATAACTGAGCCTGTCCAAACTGTCCTCTGCCAGTTCTCCTAGCCCACGTAACTGTTTAAAATGGTCTGCAGCAGAAGGAAGTCTCAGACTGTAAAAACAAATCATAGAATCATAGAATAGTTAGGGTTGGAAAGGACAAATGAAAGAACCAATTAGATACCAGCAATTAAAGGCAAATATTTGAAAGTGTTTTGTTGCAGAACCACAACAGACTTACAAGTAAAGTTTTAGTTGGCCATTGAATAAATTCAGAAACAGCAATCAAAATGGAGATTTTTTTACAGTTCTGGTGTGTAATGGCAATATCTAAAAACTACACAGAACTGAGAAGCTAATCCCTACCTCAAATATGTATGTCTCATTTTCAGTTGTCTTAAATGAGGAAAATTCTGGTATTCTTAATATGTTATGTTCTAGGAGACATATTACACATGACAGTAATTGTTTATATATTTTTTCCTTGAATTAAGTGTAATTATGATTACAACAGGTTATGATCCCGAGAAGAAATACATGAAAATAAAAAAGGAATGCTGGGTTGCTGTATGAATTACACTGTGCTGTGCTATAAAGTATCAGTAGGTGACCCTTGAAAGATTAAGGAGTTTGGCTGAAATAAGCTCCAAAAACCTCATCTGAATTACCAAGCTGAGCTGGCAATAATGTATGATACTTGATACTTCCTGCTGCTTCCTGAACAGGATGGAAATGCTGTGCTGTTTATATGCTGTTTATATGCTGGAAAATGCTATTTCAGCAATATTTTTCTCTCTACTGAGGGAGGTGCAGAAAGATCAGTCTATGCTACAAGACGGTCATGATTAAGATCCAACAAAGTCAATATGACCAGGAAAGACAGTGATTGCTGCTTCTCTTCAGTGAACTTCACAAGCTGATGGAGTTTTAATTTTCTCTTTTAACGTGAGGTCAAACACACAGTACGTTCCCAGAACAATTCCAGTCAGAAAATCTTCCATTCATGAACGTGTGGTCCTATGGACTCACAATCCACAGAGAAGCTAACATGCCAGTCATACAGGATGCTGTAGGTCCTCAAACAGGTCATCCATATCAGCATTAGAACAGCGTTTACTTTTGTGTATCTTAAGGCTATGTAAAAGCAGGAAAGAAGGAACTTCAGAGAGCATTACAATTTTATCAGACTTATCAAAAGAACAAAGGTAATGAAAAAAATCGTGCTCCTTAATTGTGGCCAGATTTCATGTAAATGCAGTCAGTTACTTTTCCTCTCATAACAATACAGATGCACAATGATAAAAAGGAGAGTTGGGGAGTAGGACATGTGAAGGAAGGCAACTGCAGGACATGGAGGTGTGCATAAAAGTAGCAAGGGGGTAGAACACATGCCCTCATCTCTCACAGACAGGTCAGAATTAAGCAATAATTAAAAAATCCAAACAATCCTGATCTCCATTATGACTAAGTAAACAAAACCACTCAAAACCCCACAAACCTACCCAAAATAATGCATTAATTTCTGGTAACACCAATTTCTTTCCCTTTGATGCACAGAGAATCCACATGGGGAGGGTTCTTCACCCTTCTTTTCCTACATTGCAACCATAACCAGACCAATAACCACAGCAAACATGAAAATAAGAGATTAATCCTTATTACTATCTCTGCAGCTCATGCAACATCAACTGACAATGCAGGCTTCCCAGGTGAATTCTTCTCAAGCTCAACTGTAATACATAGCTGGGTAATCAGCGAATACCAACAAACCAAAAGATGATGAATTCTTGTAATACTAGTAGCCTTTTGGTACCTGAGCTAATGAGTACTAACCATGCTGTTCTGCATCAAATTTCTTTTACTGTCATCTGTCCTCCCTAATCAATGGACACTGAGCTATTCCTTAGCCCCAAAAGTTTGCTGAGTCACAGAGAAAGCCTTGCCTTCATCTCTCAAAACCTTAGACAATGGAACTGGGGGAGTTCAGTGAAGCTGTGAGCTATTAGTAGCAAATAGCTGTGCGCTGTTAGTAGCAAATGGTGTATTTTCCATGATTCTATCTATGAAGGTAGAATCATGGAAAGAAATAGTAATTTATTTTATCTATATGCATGTGTTCATGTATTTCTCTCCCTTTAGAATTACAAAAAGCAGCTCATTAGCATTTTCCCTAGCAGAGACCAAATTCCACCAATCTCTGTTTGTAAGACATCTTTTTTTACAAGAGTTCACTTCACTGAAGCAGTGTAACTCATTTTTCTTCCCAATATTAATGATACAACATAAAAAAGCTTACAAAACTTAGACCTGTACAAGAAGTGAAACAAGGATTAAGTACCCACCTAAATAAGTCAAAGGAATTAAAGTCATAGAAAAGGTATTGGGTGATGACTTGTAAGACAGTCATTTATTTTGCAATATTCACTTCCGTGTTGTGAACATTGTAAGTGAATATTGCAAGTGAACACCGTAAGTGAATATAGCAAGATACATCTTTTTTGGAGAAAAAAAGTTCAAGTTTTAGAAGGCATCAACACCTGTGTGAAGCTAGAAGTAAGGTAATTTATGCGAAGTCAATGTATCTGAGAGACATGGAAACCAACAATAAAAGCATACTCTTCCTATCTTCAACTGAAAAGATGACTTACATTTAGAAAAATAAACTAAGCCACTGATATGTTTAATTACTACTAATGGAAACAATAAATAAGAAGGTACTTACAAGCAAGGTTCTTTGCAACATATGGACATTCAATTCCTGTCAGACATTCAGAGAATGAATTTTCTGGGGCTTTTGGGGGGAGGTGGTGGGGAGTAATGTCTGTACTTAATGCTCCATAACCAAATATAAAGCAAAAAGTAGCAACTTATGATTTCTTCTGTCCTTTTGCATACTCACAATTCAGTTCCTTTAATGGTATTTGAAACATACCTCCAGTTGTTTCAGCACACAGGATGAGGCTGATGCGGGGGGAAGAGGAGATGGCAGACCACTGGCAGTCAGGGAGGGCAGCAGCAGAGCTGGGGCAGAGGAAGCCCTACTGAACAGGACTGGCTGAGCCCCTCTGTGACAGCCAGAGCAGCTGTGCCACCTTTCCACAGCTCTGGCAAATGTGTGGTAGACAGCAGTGGGCAGCCATAGCTGTTGTTGGTTAGGGCTGTCATTGGTTAGGGCTTGGCCCGGGCTCTGTGCCCTGGGCTAATGTCGTCTGCTCTTTTGTATCTCTGAGGCCTTCTTAGGTAGAACTCATTAACTGAGTGAAGAATTAATGGTAAAAATGTGGTAGTATACGTTGACTTCAGATCTGCATGAGGTGCTACCTGGTAGGGTAAACTATTTTCTTTGGAATAGACTTCAACAGCAAAACAGATGTAACTTCAAAACATGCCCCAAGTTTGTAAATTCTGTCTGTGCCTAATATAATTAGAAGCACCTGCGTAAGATGTGGTGGATGCTGATTTTCTGCTTTTTCTTCTACTTCTTGTCACTGCTTGCACAAATGAATGTGGCAGAAGAATGAAGCGGAGTCAGAGAAACGCTTCTGATAGCAGGCTGCTCTGACATCTATCCACTGTTATTGGCTGTTGCCATTGCTTTCATTTCTTTGTTGTTATAATAGAAGAAGAGGCTCCTAAAGAGATGAAGATGACTGCTGTTAAGTGGACTTGGATTTACTATGGATTCTGGAATTAATATTTGGCATTTTGCTTGGTCAAGGATTATCTTAGTCTGGTTTTAATTAAAATGACATACAGAAGGCAAATTGCAGTCAATGCCAGATTCTTCAGAATTAAGTCAGAAAAGCTGCCTCATGCTTCTAATTACATGTGAAGTAAAGCGTGTATGTTGGAAAAGGGACTTCTGCCTAAGAACTGAAACTAGAATAAACACAGTTATGACACAAGGAAGATGATGGTGATGGTATTGTTGATTTATCAGGTGACTTACAAGTGCAATTCTGAAAAGACAAAAGGGAGGACAAACAGGCTGGGTAAGCATTAGCTAAAAGAGCGGGGGAAAAAGGAAATAGGAAGAGGAATCAGCAAATTATATAGTTTATGCACACATTTACTTGACTCCTCTTGAGTAACACAATTCATGAGTTTTAAATGAAGACAAAATGAGAGTTTTCTAGATGAGTTCCTGGAAGTTATAGCATGTACAGGTCTCAAAACCTGATCTGTGAAGTTGGGATGTGGTCACTAAGTAGGAGTTAATATGAAAAAGGATAGCTTGTTTCTGCATTTTGTAGGGTCTGTGTTGTACTGGTGGTACTTTAGAGTGACCTTGTCTCAAGTCCATTACCACAGCACTGCCAAGGTCGCCACAAAGCCTAGTCACTAAGGGCCTCATCTACATGGTTTATTAATACCTCCGGGGACGGTGACTCCAGCCCTGCCCTGGGCAGCCTGTTCCAATGCCTGAGCACCCTCTGGGGAAGGAATTGTTTCTCAGCTCCATCTAAACCTCCCCTGGTGCAGCTTGAGGCCATTTATTCCTGTCCTGTCACTCGTTCCTTGAGAGTAGAGAGGGACCCCACACCACTGCAACCTTGTGTCAGGCAGTTGTAGAGAGCGGTAAGGTCCCCCCTGAGCCTTCTCTTCTCCAGACTAAACCCCCCAGGTCCCTCAGCCATTCCCCATCACACTTGTGCTCCAAGCCCTGCACCAGCTCTGTTGCCATTCTCTGTCCCCGCTCCAGCACCTCAATGTCTCTCTTGCAGTGAGGGGCCCAGAGCTGAACACAGGGTTCGAGGTGCAGCCTCACCAGTGCCCAGTGCAGGGGCACAACCACTGCCGTGGCCCTGCTGCCGCATTGGTGCTGATACAGGCCAGGATGCTGGTGGCTTCCTGGCTGCCTGGGCACAAGCTGCTCATGTTCAGCTCCATCAACCAGCACCCCCAGCTCCTTTCCCATGAGCGGTTTCCAGCCACTCCCCTCCAAGCCTGGAGCGTTGCAGGGGTTGTTGTGGCCCAAGTGCAGGACCCACACTTTGCCTTGTTGAACCTCATCCCTTTGGCCACAGCCCTTGGATCCAGCCTGCCCAAATCCCTCTGCAGAGCTTCCTGCCCTCCAGCAGATCAACGCTCCCACCCAACTTGGGGTCATCTGCAGAGTTACTGGGGGTGCCCTCTATGCCCTCATCCAGTCATCAATGAAGATACTAAACAACACTGGCCCTAACACCGAGGCCTGAGGGACACCACCAGTGACCAGTCAGCAACAAGATGTGACACCATTCACCACCATACTTTGAGCTCTGCCAGCCGGCCAGTTTTTTACCCAGTGAAGAATACACCTACCCAGGCCACGAGCAGCCAGTTTCTCCAGAACGCTTTGGAGCACAGTGTCAGTGCTTTATTGAAGTCCCAGCTGACAATGCCCACAGGCAAAGGGACACCCGCAACAGATCTGCAGCTCCCCCCACGCACACGTCCCCTCTCGGCCATGACCACCCCCCTCCCCCCGCTTTCCGCTTGTCTCCAGCATCGCCCCCTCCCCACGCTGCCCCATTTGGCGCCGCCTGTCCCTCCGATCCGAGGAGACCCGGCATTGCGCATGCTCCGGGCAGGGGGTGGTGGGCCGGAGCGGGCGGCGGGGGGGATACGTCAGCGGCGTCCCCCGGCTCGCTCCCGTTCCTGAAGAGCGTTCGGGCGGGCTGCCGTCCGCCGTGCCGGGGCCTGGCGGCCGTGGAAGGGTCGGTGTGCTGTCGCCGAAGCAGAGGGCGGTGCTGCGGCGGCCGGGGGAGCCGCGCGATTGGCCTCCCGCCGGCAGCTGGCCTGTCAGTCGGGCTGCAGGGGTGGCCCCAGAAGCCGCTCGCCCAGCCCTCTGACGGGGATGAAGCGTTGAGGGGGATGCGGTGCTCTTGGGGTTTGGGTTAAAGCTCCGCATCTACGTTCAGTTTGAAGGCAGGGCACCGGGGAGGACGGGTTGGAGGAGCCCGTGCAAAGCCGGGCAGAGAGAGAGATAAAGGGAGAGAGAGAGAGGGACAGAAAGATAGGGAGGGAAGGGGCAGAGAGAGAAAACCCCTTTTGGTCTATCACGTATGGCTCTATAGTAGAATTCATCTCTGGCAATATAGTGGAAAGGGCGGAGCAGGTATAAACTGAAGGTGCCCGCGTTTGTTTCGCGCTTGTGGGTGCCCAGCATGGAGATGCAGAGATGGTCCACAAGGTGGAAAACGAGAAGGTGGCGCTGGGACTCGGCTGTAACCGTGCTCGTCACCTTCGCCATCCTCCTCCGGGCTGGAGAGGTCAGAGGAGGTAAGAAAGCAGAGGGGAGCTGGGGAGTCCAGTCGTGTTCCCCACCCCACCCCCCTCAACCTCGGGAGAAGGACCCAGGGCATGGCTGGGGTCGTGTTTCAGAGGAAACCTGTCAGAGCGGCTCCCGGCGCAGGGGAGGCGAAGGGCGAGGGGCCGGAGACCCGCCGGGATGGCTCCCGTTGAGTCTAAACGTTTCACTGTGGATGTGGCTTTAATGCAGTAAAGGGGATGCACTCGTTGGCTGGGGAAATGAAAGAAATGCTTGTAGAACAGAGTGGCTTCTCCTCTTCCAGCACTAAACCCAGTTTTCTGGAGCGCGCGTCCGATTTTCAGTTGTGTTGAACTTAGTTGTCACTCAACAAGTTGTGGCAGAAATGGAGCGACAAGTATCTGCCTTCTCCGAGGGGCGAGAAAAGGGAAAGTTGGGGAATGGAAGCCTCGGCTCTGATTCTCTCCGTTCTCCGCCTTTTTTTTTTTTTTTCTTCTTTTTTTCCCTTTGCAAAGGGTTTCTTTCAGTGGGCAAGAAAGAGTTTTGCAGGACGCGAGGGGAGGGGAAAATCCGTTTGAAAGGGGCCCTTTGCCAGACGCTGAGGAGAGCACCTCCCGGCGGTGGCGGGGACCCGCAGGTGGGGTGCGGGGGGCTCGGCGGGCTCAGCCGGACGGTCGGTGGGCTCCACACGCCCGTCCCCAGCCCCCTCCCCATTGTGCAGCCTCGCCGAGGGGATCGAGTGGTCCCTTAGGTGCCCGGGGACCTGGTGGGCAGGGTGCAGTCCGGGATGGTAACTACAGCCGGGCAGCAGCGCGGCAGCTTCATCAGAAAGGAATCCTCCCACATACCCCCCCCCGCCCCACCACTTCTCTTGCCCCCCCCCCCCCCCCCCCCGCTCCCCTCCGCACCCCGGTTTTTCGGGATGTGCTCGCACTTTCCCGAAGCTGCATTGTATGAAGCTGCATTGTATGATCCGCAGTGGTGGGAGTGCTTTCCTCTCCTGGAAGTGCTACTGCCTCTCTCTCTCTTCTTCCCTCCATCCCTTCCTCCCACCAGAGCCCGCAGGGGCATCTGGGGGCCAGTCTGTCTGGGGTTGAGCTTTTTATTTTTCGTCCATGAAGCGGTTTAGCGCTCTGAAGGAAAGGTTTAATTTTCATGCGTTTATTACTTTAACGGGGTATTTTCTTGATCTGGATTCCCGCTTTCTGAATGAACAGGCGTCCAAGAGGGAGCGCAGGGTGATAAGTTTCCATTCAAGCCCTTCATACCTGGGTGCAACCTTGATGGTGTCAGATCCATCAGGGCTTCTGCCGTCTGCTGGCCCCATTTCTGACAGGGCTTGGAAGGGATCACATTTCATCCCTGCTGCAATTCCACAGACTCCAGGGTGAATTAACCTCACAGAGCTTCAAGGATTCGGCTCCTCATTACTATGTTGAAGCAGAATTTCTTCAAGAAGCAATAGTGCCCGCAAAGGCACAATAGATTTTTTTTTTTTTTTTTGCCGCTTTTTATGTGACCATGCACAGTAGAACTGACCTAATTAAGTAGGATTTATGTATGTTATTTTCACGTAATAGATTGGATGCAAATAAAAAGTTAAACTCTAAACCCAAGTAGCCCAGGAAAAATCAACATAAATTATCTAGTATTTACAGAAATATATTAGGCAACAGTAGGCAGACTAATTTGGTTTTGGTAACTATTAAAAAGCTATATTAATTTTTGTTTCCTTTAGTCTTATGTATAAAGCACATTTCAGCAACATAAAACTACAGGCTTCTTATGTTTGTAGAAGCATTCTGAAAAGAACTTAATTCTTGAACTTTTCTGAAATACAGTGTGCCATTTTCTTAGAAACAACAGGGAGCTGTGTGTTTAGGGCTTGATCTGTTATTGAAGTCAGTAAGAGTTTTTCCATTGACTACAGAGGGAGTAGAATTTGACCTAATTTCCCTAATGGAGTACAAGGGAGATATTTATGAATCACATTTTATGTATTTTAGTCTTATTTAAAGTAGTTGAAAGATAAAACAGGACATAATGATTGATATTTGGAAGTAGGAGAGGGAAAATACTGAGGAATAAAATAAAATAGCATACTGAAATAGGTAAACAGTATGACTAAATGAAAGTGCTGGGTAAAATATGAAACTTTGCCCTTGTGTACTCTCCTAAAATAAATCCTAATATTCTTCAATTGTCTGTTCATGAACTACCCCTATGTAAATAAAATTGCATGGGGTAATAATATAAAGTGTTAATCATGGCAGTGACTTCTTTTTAAGACAGACTTCATTCCATGTAGAGAAACCTCAGAAGATTCCTAAAATTCTTGACCTTTTTTCAAGTTTCTTTATTTAACACAAAAAAGAAAGAGAAGTATGAGGTGTCTTTCATAGTACCAAGAAGGGGGGTGTGAAGACCTGATTGGGCTCTTGAGGTATTTCTTCTTTAGACAGAAAATATTAGAGAAGTGAGAAATAACTGAATGGGAAAACTAGTGACTCATATGTGGTCAGCTCAGTGCCCACCAGCTCTTAAGCAGCTCTTTCTAGAAATATTTTTGCTTTATGACTTGGCTAAAGTAAACAAAATTCAGTATTTTGAAAGACATCCTTTGATTTCCTTTCCCCTTCTTCACCTTTAATACTAAATGTTTTGGTAATGTGTTTGGAATGAATAAACTCATTAAGTTGAAATGGCATGGCTTCAACAGTATAAATTTTTTTTTTTTGCGAGGGCCTGGCATCAATGCACTATTGTGATGCTGATTTAATTTTCATGTGTAAAGAAATGAAAAATCCATCTTTTTATTATGTATAAGCTTTTTCAAGCTAATGGAAATCCAGTTCTCAATCTGAGTGCAAAAATATTTAAGTATCCTTACTGGAAATGGTGCTGTGAAGCTATATCTAGAAAATACACGGTGGACCTTCTGTGTAAATGACAAGCAGATTTATTTCTAGTATGGAATAGATACTTTCTACAGTCATCTTACGAAATACAAAGGTTCCTTGTGCTTCCCACGCACAGGCTTGGAAACTAGTGGGAGTTCTAGGTGCAGAAGGAATGCAGAAATGGGAGCACTAAGTGATGGCAGGAGAGGGTTTTTTTTGTGCATGCACACTTAACACTTACTTACTTGTAATTGCTTAGCAAGTTACACTGTGAAGATACAGATCTGTTTCTTGAGTGAAAACTATTTGTCAGTCTAAACCAGTACAAAAAGGTGTTTTAAACTACAAAACCATGAATCTCTTCTCAAAACTGTTAGTAATGTAAAGCACTTCTGATTTTAACTGATCAATTCACTTTTAAGGTTGAAAAAGAATATAAATGTTTTCATTATTTTATGTTGAAATTGCCTTATGGGTTGATTTTAGTTTAACAAAACGTTATTAAACTTCAGAAAGAGAACATACAGAGATTTCTCAGATATTCACAAAATGAGCAAAAGTGATACAATCAAAAAAGCGATTTTACTAGATTCAGCTGGTAGACCTAGCTGAAGTTTTTCTGAGTCCCAGGGATCAGCAGGTGAAAGGGTCCAGTCTTCCTAGTACAGTGCCAGAGAGACCACCATGCATATGTCTGTTTTGCTATAGAACTTAGATTTCTATTTTTTTTTTTTTTTAGTATTTTCTAAGGTAAAATGATTATTTCAAGTTCAGTAACAGACATCTGACATAAAAAAATGACTGGTATGTGTTACGGTTTCTCTAGAGCATGAATCTTTGCATTTAATTTAGAAGGAGACTTTACAAGGATCCCAGAAAGGGCTATTATGGCTGCAGGAAAACTGTCTTTTTATTAGCTCTGCAGAAAAGAAGTTTCTTAGCTTCAGTTTTGTGTATGTGTTTACAAATGTAATTGCATATAAGTACATATAGAATATCCACAAATATTGAGTGTTTTTGGCTTGAAATAATACTCTGCCTAGGAGCTATTATTGAAGTGTCACTAGAAAAAAAATCTTTGATGTAAGACCTTTCCTGGTGCTATGCTGTTTTCACTAAAAAAACCCCACAACAAAACACAAAAAAACATTGTTGGCAATATTGATGTCTGTAGCAGTTGGAAAATGTTGGAAAGGAGCTGTCATACTCAGTTTTACAACTGTCTTGCCAAAAGTGATTTGGGTTCCTCCAGATAGGGCCCTTAATTCTAACAAGGTTGCAGCGTAATAAAAAAGCCACGCCATTACTACTGAAGTTATGCCTAAATTGCACTGGAGCAATTACGTTTTTCCCGGATTTGTTCTGTACAGTGGTGAGCAGTAGGGTTTCCATCTGCCAGCAAGATTTAGAAGTTGTTTTTCTTTTCTCTGTAGAGCTGTCTGCTGCTTTTCAGCAGAAATCCTCCAAACACTGGTTAATTTATCATTGTTCTGAGTATTTGTTGATAATAGGGAGGAATAAATTAAGCAGAGCTTGGGAGAAATCTCTGATGTTCTAAGAATGCGAAGTCTCTAAAGATTTGCCCTCTGTATGGACACAATAGAGAGCAGTGGCTTAAACGGAATTAGGTGAACACACGTGCCTGTTGCAAGGGCTTGTAACTGTACTATTCAGTATTAAATACCAAGTTTACAGACTGTAAATGTAAGGATTAATTGTTGACCTGGCTATTACAATAGTAGTGAAATCTGGCGGAACTTAAATTCTTTTTACAACATTATCACACATAAGGGATTATAAAAACTTTTGTAAATTCTAGGTCTGGGGCTTCACTGTATGTCAAAGTGTTAATGCATACAGTATATGAAATAGAAGTTACTTGGCAGAGCTGATATTATGGAAGCAAAATGTTTGCTGCAAAGCAGATTGAAAGCTGTATTATGATTAAAGAAATAAAGATCCTGATCCTGCTATGAATAATGTCACTGGCAGTTAAGTTTTGTCTACAATACAAATTAACTTGAGTCAAATTATGGTCATGTTGTTGAAGTATTATTGCAGTCTAAGTTTTACCTATTCAGGATCAGGTCCTTAGTGATTGATTGTGGTCAATGTGGCTGAACAAGTCACAAGGTTTATACTGTGCAGGTGTTACAGATTGATCTTTAAAGAGATGCAGTTAGTACCAAAAATGCATCTCATATATACACGGATTGTCTCTATTTGAAATAGTGTTACGTATGTAGCAGATTTTGCAGCATAGGAAGTCAGTGAAAATTTTTTGTGGAAACAGCAGAAGTAGCTAATTCTTAGCAGTTTCATACAAGCCAATTGCTGGTGAACTAGTCAACCATAGGCCATTTAAAGCATTCCTGTGCGCATCTGGATAATCTTTAGTTCTTGAAGTCATTAAATATGAAAGCCCTGCAGTAACACCTTCTTCTAGAAATATCACTAGCCAAGATCCCAGTTACTTAATTCTTCTAAAAGCTAATATGTAGGAAATTTTTTAATAGCTAAAACCAACCTTGAAGTATGTCTCTAGAAACATATACATGGGAAACAGATATTTGCTTTATCTCATAAATTTATATTTAGGTACCTGTGAAAAAAACAGCTTGATTTTCAGGAGCACTATGTAATTACTTTAGGCAGCTTAGTTGGTTCCATTTTTGTACCTGGGAAATGCTCTGTAGCTCAGTTTTGCAGCCCTAAAAATGGGAGTTCATTTTATCCAGTTCTGAAAAGTCCTTTTGGTTATGAGAAGTATTGGAACCTTCACAAAGGACACTGCACAGCTAGTGCTTTTGGATGCTTGCTCCCAGAACAGTCTTCTGTTCCATGTTTGGGCTCTCAGTAGAGAGTTGGGAGACAGGCAATTCTCAGACTGCCAATCCCAAAAGCCTGTGAGGAAGTGCAAATCTGCCCAGAGCTAACCCAGTAGCCTGCCTGAGCCTCTTCTGATGCTTACACACCTATGGCAGAACTACAGGGAATTGCTTGGGATAGAGAGACCAGAGCCTGCAGTCTGCAGTGGGAAGCTAATAGAGGCCTGTCTAAGACCTGGGAAGCTCAGTGAAGCATTCTGGGAATGACATGCTTTTGAATTCCTGCTCTGTACTGATGCTTAACAGATGAAGTGCATGGTAAATTGGCAAGTATAGATAATAATAATTACACGTATCACTGTTTCTATTTTACACATAAATAAAAATTTGTAAGGATAAAAATAACAGAAGTATTCCTACCACATCAGAAATAGCGCACATTTCTAGTAATAAATGGGTCCTGTCTTGTCTCCTAAAGATCAACAAGCTAACAGTCTAACAATTCCATATCCTAACATCTCTAGTAAAGACTTCCTTGTTGATAATTTGGCAAAGGGGCAACATTTATTACTCTTTCTGCTTTAGCAAACTTAGGTCTAGCTGGTAAACTAAATGCTTGTTAATTGTTGCTAGAATCAGAAACTGGGCTAATAATCTTTGAGAAGGAATGCAAGGAGGGGAAAAGTTACCAGGTTTCACAGTAGGAGAACTGCTGAAACAGCTCGACAATTGGAAGCTAAATGAAGCTGTATAAAAAACTTAGACACCATCTGTACTGAAGACTGTTCTTAAAAGAAAAACATTTCTCCCTTTTTCTGTTCTGAGAGTTCAACAGCAGAAAGTGAAGAATAGTTACCCCTTCACATTAGTTGTTCTAGTTTAGGAGAGTATTTTCACCTCTTATATTCGTTAAGCCTTGGGCTATCTAATGTGTGTGAGTTAGAAACCTTCATTATAGGTTATTTTTACCCACCTATGGAATACATGGAAGGTCCTTAGAATTAGCACTTAACAATGAATCAAAATTTTAAGAAAAGTAGATAAACTAAATAACTGTAGGCTGTTATGCCTTTAATAGGTAGCATAGTTTTAAAAAGCTGTGGAACAGCCACTACTTTGTTTTTAAATTTCCAAATATATGCCTAGAAATCTAACATCCAGCCTATTTTGAAAAGTCTTGTCCACAAATATAAGGAGTCCCTTCATAAGTACCCACCAAATATGCATATTTTAGCTTACCAGACTATAATAGCTTCTACTCTTTAAATGATCTGTCACAGTGAAATAAAACTGGACTAAACTTTGAAAAACCGCTTCATTTTGCATTGAAGATTAATGTTTCAACGCTCTTAAGTTCTAGTTTTGCAGTGGTTCCATTGGAACAGATTACTGGCAGAACGAAGCATATTTCCATGGAAAAAATATGAAGTAAAATAATAGTAATTTAAAAACATCAGTCTTCCTAACTTTTGCTTATAGTTCTTTATACGGGGCCAGAGTAAGCTCTTTTCTACTTCAGGGTTATATCTCACCATTTACAAGTTATTGTTTGTAGCTAAAACAGGTTATTTGTGGAGTCATCATTGGTAAATTTTCACTTTAATTAATCAAAAGAAGGACATTGCTGAATAATTACGATGACTCAAAGTTACCTGTTTATCATCTCTGAAAAACACATACTACTGTTTATTATAAAAATGTTTACTGTATCCAAAAAGGGAAAACCCATAGTTACCAAAGGTATTAACAGTACAGCAGTTGCACACTCACTTTACTAAGGTATATGCATAAAGAATACCAGCTCTTTTTTTTTCTCCCTTGAGTTTTGTTATTATTTGCTTTTAAAGTATGACACACACACCACCCCCCCCCCCCCCACCCCCCCCCATACGCAGTCTGGGAGCATCTTACAAATTATGTAGGTGAACCTAGCCTTAAAGTAGGCAAGGCTAACTGGGCCTGAGCTCTCGTAAACTTAAGAGACCAAGACTGAGAAATTACCAGATCAAAATCTAAATCTAATAGGATTTCAACTTCTATGCTTTTTTAGGTATTTGAAGAGAAAGAAAAAATATTGTAGTCTAAATGAGTCATCCCCTGAACAGTTTCTTATGAGAATTAATTTTGTAACCAGAAGTTGTTACCACAGTCACTTTCCTGTCAGTCCTGGAGAGTTTTGCTTTGAGGCCTGACAGTGAAGTTCTTCCTTCTGAAAATGCAGATGGTTGATTCCTGTCTATACCCTATCTTCAATAAAAGTATGTTTTGAACTGTTTGGTCCTTAGTCACCCAGCACCTTTAATTGCGGCTAAAATTGCTTTGCTGTACAGTTCATAGAAAGAGGTGTTGATGGTGGGAGTGCTGATTGACAGAGCTGAACATGAGCAGCTTGTGCCCAGGCAGCCAAGAAACCACCAGCATCCTGGCCTGTATCAGCACCAGTGTGGCAGCAGGGCCACGGCAGTGGTTGTGCCCCTGCATTGGGCACTGGTGAGGCTACACCTTGAATCCTGTGTTCAGCTCTGGGCCCCTCACTACAAGAAGAGACATTGAGGTGCTGGAGCAGGGCCAGAGAAAGGCAATGGAGCTGGTGAAGGGTTTGAAGCACAAGTGTGATGGGGAACGGCTGAGGGACCTGGGTGGGGGTTTAGTCTGGAGAAGAGAAGGCTCAAGGGGTGACTTTATCGTTCTCTACAAGTGCCTGACAGGAGGTTATAGTGAGGTAGGGTTGGTCTCTGCTCCCAAGGGCAAGTGACAGGATAAGAGGAAACAGCCTCAAGCTGCACCAGGGGAGGTTTAGATTGGAGCTGAGGAACAATTCCTTCCTCAGAGGGTGCTCAGGCATTGGAACAGGCTGCCCAGGGCAGGGCTGGAGTCACCATCACTGGAAGTGTTCATACACCGTGTAGATGAGGCCCTTAGTGACTTGGGTTTGTGGTGGCCTTGGCAGTGCTGGGGTAATGGTTGGACTTGATGATCTTAAAGGTCTTTTCCAACCTAGCTGATTCTATGAAAGAGAAGTTTGGTATAGCCCATCTAAAAAGGTTCAGGGCTATATATTAATTTCTCATTGCAGCTTCTAAGTGGTTTGCAGCGTGTTCTGTGTAGAATAGAAGAAAATTGAAGGTGAGGAACCTTTTAGATAAGGACAGTTGACCATTCTGACTTCCTTGGTTATCTTTTAAGGAGTAATCAAATTCACTCAAAAGAACTCCAGTGACTAATATCTTTTCAATCTGTATATGTTCCAAGGCTGCTGAGTATCACTGCATGTATCTGTGGTAAGATCACTCTAGATGTCTGACCTCTTAAGAAATGAGTAAGACAGGAAGTACTGTGTGAAATACACAGTAATGGGAAAGTTGTCGTGGAATTGACCCATAAACTGCTTCTCAATACAGCTTTTTGTAGGAAAGGGTGGTTAGAAACCTGCCTGATAACCCACTAGCCTGTGTAAGTCAAAAAAGAATTTCTGAGGAAGCACTAACAAGTATGCAGAAATTTTTGCTGCAAAATTTCTAGTAAAATAGCATCCAGGTAATTGTCTATCAATGAAATGAATTCAACACAGAATTTGTCAATTGGCTTGTGACAGCAACAGACTTAATTTACTAGTAAGATACTGTGAGTGGAAGTTGATAGTGTGCTAAGAAACAGGAGATCAAGTGTTTCATATGCTTAAGTATAAATTTGTTGACATACCCATTGGCTGCTTAGAGTGATATGGGACAAAACATTCTACTTATGTGAAACAATGCAGCTCCATTTTCAGTGTGTGTGAATGGCTTAGTATTTACATACCTAGCCTTTGCATTAATGATACTAGATGGATTTGAGTAGATCTATGCTATTGGAGTAAGACTATATGGAGAACTTCTTTGGGTTTGGATCATTGCTGCAGTTGGTCATCAGCTAGAAGATTGTAGAAAAGCATACATTGTAAATCAGAACATTTCCATTAATACAACATGATTAAAATAAGTAACTCTACAGTGTGATTGTAGCTCTAAAGATAATATGTAGATGTTACTCTTTTATCCAAAATCATAGAATCATAGAATGGTTTGGGTTGGAAAGGACCTTAAAATCATCCCGTTCCAACTCCTGCCATGGACAGGGATGTCTCACACTAGACCATAATCTCTGGTATCCCTGGCCAGACTCAATTCAAAATCAAAATTCAATTCAAATCAAAATGATTGCTGCTGGTGTAATTCTGAAGGTAACATTGCTGCTATTAGATGCACTGTGGATCCATCTTTTTTTTGTGTTCTGTGCAGTTTGCCTTCACAGGATCAGATGAGCTTTGTCACAGCCCAGAATTTTAATGGTGGCTGCTGAAGCACAAACAAGAAATTTTATTGCCTATTACTAAGTTAAGTTTGCCATGATTTCAGTTACAGACAAATTGCGTATTTTATAAACTAAAAATGTGTAATTAAACAGTATTCATTTAATTATAATCTGCATTTAAATAAATCCAAATGTTCTGAACCAGATTTGACCATTCAACTGCAAATTTTCTTGCATCTAATAAAACTTGTCCCTGTCTAGTAATGCATATCCTTTTACCTAGGGTTATGTGGTCACCTACAAGAAACATTCCCCAAGAGAGATGTGGAAATGCTAAGCATTTATACTGAAAACTGAGGTCATCTTTTCTGCAAGGAGACTTGATGTCACATGTTGAATAAGTCATCGGTCCAGTCTGCATCCAGTGGACTTCAGTTTCTGCATTATGTACAGTTTCTCAGTCTCTTGTTTCTCTGATACCATAACCTATATCATTATGGTATCTGAGAACCTCCTCCATAGATAATATGCATCAAGAGAAATGGAGAGCCATAACAGATTCTAGCTCAAATGGGTCTGGAAGTGGAGGAAGCAAGTCCTCTGATCTTGTATATGAAGTGCTGTTTATGGCATTGTATCAGAAATGAAACTGCTGTTTTCACTTTTGTCCTGGGTTCAGCTGTAACAATTATTTTTCTCCTTCTTAGTAGCTGGTGCAGTGATGTGTTTCAACTTTAGTCTGAGAACAATGCTGGTAACACACTGATGTTTTTAGCTGTTGCCCAGTAATGTTTAGTCTGATCAATGACTTCTCAGTCTTGTGCTCTGCCAGTGAGGAGGGGCACAGGAGGCTGGGAGGAAGCAGAGGCAGGACACATGACCCAAACTAGCCAAAGCGGCATTCCATACCACAGAACGTCATGCCTAGTTATAGAAACTGGGGGGAGTTACGTGGGAGGGACAAATAGCTGCTCAGGTAGGGCTGGGTATCGATTGGTGGGTGGTGAGCAATAGCATTGTGCATCACTTGGGTTTATTGTTTTTTTGTTGTTTTTTTTCTCTCCCCTTTTTAGTTTCATATTCTCTCCCTTTGTTAGTTTGTTACTCTTATTAGTAGTAGTTTTGCATTATACTTTAGTTACTTGACTGTTCTTACCTGAACCTGTAGGAGTTTTATTCCTCCAGTTCTTCTTCCCATCCCACCAGGAGTGCAGGTAAGAAGGGAGTGAGTGAGTGGCTGCGTGGTTCTGAGTTACCAGCTGGGCTTAAACCATGAGCTTCTAATTGACTCCTGAAAAAACCGTATTGAACAATGGCAGTAGTTGTTAGGTATAATGCAGTAAAAAGGCATCAGAATTTGATTCATGTGTCTAGTATCAATATCAGTATTAATAAGATTGATATAGCACCGATTTTTATTTCAGTTTGGAGATCATGAAATGAAAGCTATGTGGTTTTTTTTTGCTGACAATATATGATTGAAATGTCATCTAGAGTCTTACATGGGTTCTCTTCCAAACTAGAATTGAGTTATATTTTTGAGAGATGTAGTTATTTATTCACTGACTAAAATGCATTGTCATAGCCTTTAAAATAAATGTGTTGTTATATATTTAGGAAGTCTAGGCTTGAAAATGCTAACCAAAATTGGAAATCAGTTTTTATATGCATGTTCCTCCTCTCCAAACAGCAAACACATGTAATTTCGCTCATGTAATTGACTCTGGATATTCTGTCCTAACCTAGCAGTGTAGAAGTGTGATCTGAGATCCAGTTTACAACTACTAAACTCCACTGAATTATTTTTAATTTTCAGCAGAGATATGCTGACAGAAGTGGCTTTTTTTATTTTTTTATTTCTTCTTTTGCGTTAACATGCTTTTACATATATTTTAGTAACATTTAAATTAGCTTAGAAGATTTCATATTTGTGTCAATGCATTTTTTCTTTCCCCTAAGGTTCATGTTTAGTTCTGATGGAAGAAAGCTAAAGGGAAAGCAAAGGAAAAATAAACATGGGTTTGGAGCTATAGTTAATATGAAATGCTCTGGACCAAATGTTCTTATACATACCACTATAAATATGGAAAGCTCATTGACTGAATGAGTACTTCAGTCATACCACAGTAATGAAGACCAGAATTTGGCTCTACAATTTTAAATATTGCAAAGTACAAGTTATTTCAGGTCTTGAGACATTACACTGCTTTTTTTTTGTTTGTTTGTTTGTTTGTTTGTTTTTGCTTTACCTTCTGTGTTTTTCAGAACCAGGAAGTTATGCTGGAGCTAAATGGTTAACAGTTTGGTATCTTCACAGAATCATAGAATCTATGGTTTGGGTTGGAAAGATCTTAAGATCACCCAATTCCAACACTTGCAGTGGGCAGGGACACCTCACACTAGACAGTGTCGCCCAAGACTCTGTCCAACCTGACCCAACCTGTGCCACGGTCTCACTACCCTCACAGGAAAGAACTTCTTCATATCTAACCTGAACTTAACTGTTGCAGTTTAAGCACACCACTCCTTGTCCTATCGCTGCAGTCCCTGATGAAGAGTCCCCCTCCAGCATCCTTGTTGCCCCTCTTCAGATATTGGAACCTGCTCTGAGGTCTCCACACAGCTCCTCTTCTCCAGGCTGAACAGCCCCAACTTTCTCAGCCTGTCGAAGAAAGAAAGATATCTTGAAAGATACTAGGACACTCAAGTTCCTTCCTCACACAGCTCTGCCTGCTAAAGAGAGATATTTGAATACTTCTGTGCCATTCCAGAAATCCCAGCACTTTTAAACCCTTCTCCTCTAGTTAGTACTGTATATTCTTTCAGTGGCAGTGAAATTTGCATATGTCTTTCTTAACTTTTTTGAATTGAGGACAATGTATGTTGCTGAATTTTGCACTATAATATTTAGTGGGATTAATGATCCTTGCAGTTGGTTCAATCAGTGGGAAGGTAGCACAGTGGAAACTTGCTTTTTGATTGTGGGAGAGCTCAGTTGGGCTTGCAGTGATGAACACAGGCTTCCTTTCAGAGGGTTATTTTGCATCTTTGTCTGGCTTGCCTGCAGGAGGTGGCCTTCAAGCAGCAGTGCAGTGTGGCCATAACCACCAGCATGAAGGGACCCACTTTCGGGGTCTGAATCTTGCATTTTGTCAAATTATTTTAGATTTTATTTTAAATATTTAAATAATATTTAAAATATTTAATTTATTTATTTTTTTTAATTTTTTATTTTTTTATTTTAAATATTTAAAAATTTTAAATAAATATCATCTCTGCACTATTAACAAAATGTTTGTTCTTATTATATTAAATTTGTGGTGTGAAGATTGTCCTATTGTTTCTTGTCTGGAAGGTTTTTAGCAGCAGAAGTAGGAGGGAGTAATAAATAATCTTGTTTATGGGCGAATAGTCTCCCAGTCATCCAGGCAAAGAACAGCCATTATTCTAAAAAATAATAAAGAATCTGGTACAAGTTATAGAAAAGAAAGGCAAAAGGAATGTAACAGTGGTTGACTTATACAACAATTTGGAATTTTTACTGATGGCTGTTCTAAAGTGACTGGTTCTTCATTGCTTTGCTGGTTCCAGTTATGATAGGTACTGCAAAAATAGCCGTTGCTTACCAGATAAACAAGTGTGGCAGTTCTTTCAGTATGGGCGTAACTTTAGAACTGTGTGGAATCCCCATAGAAAATGCATTATGTCCATTAAAATTATTTAGTCAGTACTGAACAGAGATGTAAGATTAATGTTTCTAAATTCGCCCATTGTTGAAACTTTTCTTTTGAGAATGTTTAAACATAATTTCTTGAATCTGCAGGATGTTGGTTTGAAATAAATTCATTGGTTCAACATGGATTAGCTTGCAACAAACACTGGCTATTCAATCCATCACCAGCTGATGGAAAAAGGGAATGAGAAGTTGCATGATGGGAGAAAAAATAAAGAAGCTCAGAAACATTTTCTTGTAAATGTATTTTAAGATAAAAAAAGTTATGTGCATTCTAGGCTGACTGAGAAAACTTCAGATTTTGTTTTTAAAGATATACTTTAGGTATTCAGAAATAGGTTTTACTACAAAGTTGAGTTCTTCATATTTGGCAATGCCAGGAGATGAGTAGGACTTGTTAAACTTGACTTTGACTAGTTAAACTTGACTTTGTTCACATCTGTTATTGATACTAAAGTGACTTCTGAGATACTGCAGTGATGAAAAAATAGTAACTGATGAAAAAATAGTAACAGTGCCTGCAACTGTACAAATAGTAAGAAAAGGTACAGATGTTTCCATCAGTGACTGTAAATAGAATATCGCTTTGTCTGTGTTTTTGCTCTTTCACTTGTTTGCAAATAGTTGAATATTCTCATACAGTGAATTTTGGGCCTAAAGCTGATGTTTTTTGATACATAAAATGAGTAATAGCCGAGCCATAGTTAATGCCACAGTGCAGTTCAAAAACATGAAGAGGGGTCAGATTTACCAAGCACATTTCTCAGCTTTAACTATGAAAATCGTGGAAAAAATTATCTTTCCAGAAAAGTTTTGCCAACATGAAAACTGCAGAATAGTCCCAGTGAAAAAATTGTCTGTTGAAATTCTATTTCCACTAAAAAAATAAATTAGTGAAGCCATTATCTATATGAAGTACGAGAATAAACACCTTTATTTTTTGTAAGAGGAAAGATAGTGCACTAGGCAAACTATGTTTTCTTACTGCCTCTGTTGAAGTGTTTCTCCGTTCAGTACTTGGCCCTTTTGCCGTGGTGAATTACTATAGGTTAAGGCTTTGTTGTTGGCTTTCCATATATATATATATATATTTATGTAAATTGATCTTTTAATATATATATATAATCTTGTATCAGTATGAGTGCAATAGCAGCTCTGGATTTCAACTTTAAATTGAGCATAAATACAACCTGATTGTAGTTGGGCTCTAAAGTACAAAAGAAGTCCATTTGAATTTTAACTTGGAAATAATGAAAGACTTACTCAGTCTATTCATTCCTTGCAGGCAAAGCAGGTACATTTTTCTTTAATGGGGTGAGAAAAAAGGTTAGCTTCTTCCTTACCACTTTGTATCGGCAAAAACAGTCATATGTAATCAGAATATATATTAATGTTAACAATAATCAAGTTTCCGGTAGCAGATTGCTAGTAGCTAAATGCTTCTGAAACTTTTGTACATTCTCTGCTTTTGGGAAAAAGATTTTCAGTGTTTAGTCAAGTAGTTTGAAAATCTGATTGTAACAATTAAATAGGATGGGATAAACTCTCATATATTTAAAATAAACAATCCTGTTAAAATAATATTCTAGCATAGAAGTAATCTTCAGTAAATCAGAATAGGATGCAGCTACTGCTATGATTAAATGTACGCTTTTGCAATGAAATCGATACCCTTTTTGGAGGCTGAATACTGTAGAGATGCAAGATGAGTAATTTATTTTCTTTTTCTCTTTGTCAGCTGAGCCTGTTGATGTGCTAAAAGCATTAGAATTTCACAATTTACCAGAAGGAGTATCAAGAACATCAGGATTTTGCACAAACAGAAGGGATTCAAAAGGATCAGATGTAGCCTACAGAGTTTCAAAAACTGCACAGCTGAGTGCCCCAACAAAGCAGCTGTACCCAGGTAAGATTGTCAGAAAGTTATTACTTTGGTGAATTATCTTACTGCCTGTGTTTTTATGGTGTCTAAAGCACAGCATATAGTTTGTCATCAGTACCACAAAACATTTCTGTTATCTGTAGAGTTGAGCATGCACGTGGGTGACAGGACATGCTTTTTATCTGCTGAGTGAATCTGGTTTTATTGGCTTCGGTTATAAACCTTCATCAATTTCTGTGTCACTGGCAGAACTGGCCTGGAAGTTGTATTACTTGTTGTTTCATGATGGTATCTGATGGAAAGCTTATTTGGTGGCTTTGGCAAGTCTCCTCCGGTTTCAGTAGTCCATTTAAAAGCAGTATTTCCTGGAGTAGTGCTGTGGTGGTAGAAATGCGTTGTGGTTGGCCATTGCAAAATCATTTGCAAAAGTACCATCTGTTAAGAATTACCTAAAAGCATCTGGGTATTTGGGGGACTAAACAAGGCTAGTTGTGGCTAGCAGGTAATGTGATTCCATCTTTTCTCAAATTTCTCTAAAATTAAACAATCACACTTTGGAAAATATTCTTTGGATATGGAGGGGATACTTCTGTTATTTTGCTGCCACTTATCACTTGACTCAGACCGTGGGGGAAAATGATAATAAGGATATTAAAAAACCAAAATCTTGGAACATTTAGTTTTTCTACTTTGATAAATCATGTAGAATTTGAATAAGTCAGTCTACAAACATACAGAGAAGATATTGGGGAAGAAAAATACTTTCTTTTTTGTCTTTCAAAGTAGAAATCATACAGATATCATACCAGATTTCTAAAAGGGGGAAACATACGTTATTTTGTAGTAATATAAAGACAGACTAGGAATAATGTGGGCCCTTTCCAGAAGGAAACAGCAAAACTGGTTACCCTGGATTTGGAGAAGGATGGGGTTCTTAATGAATTCTTTGCCTCAGTCTTCACTGGCAAGTGCTCTGACCATGCCACTCAAGTCTTGGAAGGCAGATGCAGTGACTGTGAGAATGAAGACCCCAGGCCCACTGTAGGAGAGGAGCTGGCAAATGAATTTGCTAAGCCACTGTCCATCGTATTTGAAAAATCATGGCAGTCAGGTGAAGTTCCCGACGACTGGAAAAAGGGAAATATAACACCCATTTTCAAGAAGGGGAATATGGAAGACCCAGGGAATTACAGACCAGTCAGTCTCACCTCTGTGCCTGGCAAAATCTTGGAGCAGATTCTCCTGGAAACAACGAGGTGGTTGGTGACAGCTAGCACAGCTTCACTAAAGGCCATGGTGCCTGACCAATTTGTTGGCGTTCTATAATGGAGCTACAGAACTGATAGATAGGGGCAGAGCAGTTGACATTGTCTGCCTGGACTTATGCAAAGCATTCAACACTGTCCTGCATGACATCCTTGTCTCTCAGCTGGAAGATCAGTTTGATGGATGGACCAGTCTGTGGATAAAGAGCTGGCTGGATGCTTGCACGCAAAAAGCTGTCAATGGCTTAATGTCCAGTTGGAAACCAGTAACAAGGGGTGTCCCTCAGGGATCGATGTTGGGACTGATCTTGTTCAACATCAAAAGGAGTGTGACCAGCAGGTCAAAGGAGATGATCCTGCCCCTCTACTCTGCTCTTGTGAGACCTCACCTGGAGTATTGTGTGCAGTTCTGGTGTCCTCAACATAAAAAGGACATGGAACTGCTGGAACAAGTCCAGAGGAGGGCCACGAGGATGATCAGGGGACTGGAGCACCTCCCGTATGAAGACAGGCTGAGAAAGTTAGCGCTGTTCAGCCTGAAGAAGAGAAGGCTGCATGGAGACCTAATAGCAGCCTTCCAGTACCTGAAGGGGGCATATAGGGATGCTGGGGAGGGACTCTTTGTCAGAGACTGTAGTGACAGGACATGGGGTAATGGGTTAAAACTTAAACGGGGGAAGTTTAGATTGGATATAAGGAGGAAATTCTTTCCTGTTAGGGTGGTGAGACACTAGAATCGGTTGTCCAGGGAGGTTGTGAGTGCTCCATCCCTGGCAGTGTTCAAGGCCAGGTTGGATGAAGCCTTGTGTTGGATGGTTTAGTGAGAGGTGTCCCTGTCCATGGCAGGGGGGTTGGAACTCGATGATCCTAAGGTCCTTTCCAACCCTAACCATTCTATGATTCTATGATTTTATGATCTTTGTCAGTGACATGGACAGTGGGATTGAGGTGCTCTCAGCAAGTGTGTGATGACACAAAGCTGTGTGGTGCAGTCAACATGCTGGTGGGAAGGGAGGGGATCCAGAGGGACCTTGACACATTTGAGAGCTGTCCAGTGTCAACCTCATAAAGTTCAACAAAGCAAAGTGCAAGGTCCTACACCTGGGTTGGGGCAGTCCGAGGCACAGCTACAGGTTGAACAGAGAAGAGATTCACAGCAGCCCTGAGGAGGACTTGTGGGGGTTGGTTGAAGAGAAACTGAACATGAGCCAGCTTCAGTGTACGCTCGCAGCCCAGAAACCACCCGTGTGCTGGGCTGCATCAACAGGAGTGTGACCAGCAGGTCAAAGGAGGTGATCCTGCCCCTCTACTCTGCTCTTGTGAGACCTCACCTGGAGTATTGTGTGCAGTTCTGGTGTCCTCAACATAAGTAGGGCATGGAACTGTTGGAACAAGTGCAGAGGAGGGCCACGAGGATGATCAGGGGACTGGAGCATCTCCCGTATGAAGATAGGCTGAGGAAGTTGGAGCTGTTCAGCCTATAGAAGAGAAGGTTGTGTGGAGATCTCATAACAGCCTTCCAGTATCTGAAGGGGCCCTATAGGGGTGCTGGGGAGGGACTCTTCATTAGGGACTGTAGTGATAGGACAAGGGGTGATGGGTTGAAACTTAAACAGGAGAAGTTTAGATTGGATATAAGGAAGTTCTTTACTGTAAGGGTGGTGAAGCACTGGAATGGGTTGCCCAGGGAATTTGTGAATGCTCCATCCCTGGCGGTGTTCAAGGCCAGGTTGGGCAGAGCCTTGGGTGACATGGTTTAGTGTGAGGTGTCCCTGCCCATGGCAGGGTGGTTGGAACTAGATGATCTTAAGGTCCTTTCCAACCCTAACTATTTTATGATTCTATAATACTTTAACGCAATTTCCACTTAGTTGCTGTTGTGGTTTAAGCCCAGCCTGTCACTCAGAAACCACACAGCTGTTTGTTCAGTCCCCCTCCTTCCTACCCCCATTCCCGGAGGGATGGGGAGGAGAATTGAAAGAATGTAACTCCAGGGGTTGAGATAAGAACAGTCCAGTAACTAAGGTATAATACAAAACCACTACTGCTACCAGCAATAATAATAATGATAAGGGAAATAACAAGGGAAGCGAATACAACCACTTACCAACCGCTGACCGATACCCAGTCTGACCGAGCAGTGATCTTCCCCTTCTGGGTAGCTGCCCCCAGTTTACATAGTGAGCATGACATGCTGTGGCATGGAATACCTCTTTGGCTAGTTTGGGTCAGGTGTCCTGTCTCTGCTTCCTCCTGGCTTCCCCTCCTCCTTGGCAGAGCATGAGACTCAGAAAGTCCTTGGTCAGACTAAACATTACTGAGCAACAACTTATAACGTGGCTGTTATCAGTGATGTTCCTAGGCTGAAAGTCAAAAACACAGCACTGCACCAGCTACTGAAAAAGAGAAAAATGACTGCTACTGCTGAACCTGGGACAGTTGCATTATAGTTAACAGAGCTGTGTGGCTGAAAATACCATTCACTGAAAGGCACATTGCAGTCTGCAGTGTCTTGCTGATGTTAGTGTGACTGTGTGTATAATTAATTACTACTTTACCTAAATAAGGTTAGCCGAATACCAGCTGTTCTTTCTTTAAAAAAATGCAAAAATGATCCATGGTTGTGAAAGACTGCCCAAATTGCACAGTGTATTAAAGTTGGCTCCTTTATATTCTGAGTTTACAATGGGTGTCATTGCAGCCAAGTGGGCAACAAAAAAAATTTAAAAATAAGCATTCAAATACAGCTGGACATAAGATTAAACTGCTGAAATCAAAGCCTGAGAGTCTAGAGCTGGAAGTCTGGGACTGTGGATTGACTCAAATTTTAGAATTAAGAGGAGATCTGGCAGCTGCAGTAATAACTGTTCATATGATTCTTGAATGCCAGAACAAGTAAGTACCTCCTGTTGCTGGCTGGCATCTAAATTTCTATAGCCTTTGAATGCCTTAATTTAGGTACTCTTCTGAAATGCTTTCAGTTTCTGCTTTACAATTGGAATGAGTTTGCTTGAATTTACCAGTCTGTTGCAACAATTCTGTGTACAGGAGACAAAAAGCGCTGCTCATGTGGTATAAAAAGAAGCCACCAGAAAACTTTGTTTAATGCAGGAAAATGTCATGCTAGCCTCTACCTCAGTAAAGAATCTAGAAACAGTTTTTTGGTTATGGTCGTTACTTCCTTTTGAATCTTGCAGAACAGGCATCATCTCCCCACTGCACGAAATCCTTGTTTTCTTTCTGAGATTATTCTTAAAGATACTTGAGTGATCATGTTCCTTGTTCTTACTGCTGTATACTAGTGGAGGGACTAAGAAAAGATAGCCAAGATAAGTCCAAGTGGTGAGACATCATTTTAGCTAAACAATAGAAATTGTAATGAATCCTTTGCTTGCTTTCATCTAACTCCTGTAACTCATCAGGAAGCATAGGTATTCTTTCAGCTACTGTAGCTCAAAGGGAGCTTTGAATCCCAAAAGCTGGGAGCATCAATACAACCATCTTTTAAAAGTGGATCTAACAGTATTTATTAGCTTCCCAGATTTCACTGACTGGAAGGCCTTTTATGATTGGAAAAATAACTGCTTAGTTTTTTGTTGTGCTGTTTGTTTATGTGCTGTTAGTTGTCTTTTACAAAAGCATATAGGAATGACAGGAATGACAACTCATATATATGTGTATATATGTACACACAAAGATTTTTCTAGCAATTTTCCTTCCAATTGTTATTTTTGGTAATTGTTTAAATACAACCATACCAGTAAACAAGAAATTTGAAAGTAGTCGAAAAGACTTTGATAACTATTCCAGGTATGTGTCCAAGAACTCTATACATGCATACATATAGAAATTCATAAAGTTTTGCATGTTAGAATGTCATTCATTTTTGACTTTTAAAATCAAAACCATGTTTGGAGGAAATTTACATATATTACACCTACACTGTGTAATTATAAAACCTTTGGGAATATAGTTACAGCAGTGATAAGAGAAACTACTGAACTAAGGCACATGAATCATTTTTGGTCACCTTTCTTAGAAAGTTCCCAGGTTTTTTTCAGAGAATGTTATCTGTTTGAAGAGCACATGTCCATACTAGCTGAATTACTATCACCTGCATTAAGCATTTTCAACATATTTTTCAGCTTAACAGTGCAGACAGTGCCTTTCAATTAATTTGTTTGGCCTTAGTTGACAGTCATCTTTTCTCTTTCTTTTCCTCTTACTGTCATCTATTTACTCAGATGATAAAAGTTATACAGTTTAATTTAAACTGTAAACTAGCAGCTTTGCTTTTGTCATTAAAAAGCTTGACCAAAGGTTCACCAGAGTAAATTAAATAATTTCCATTTATTTAGTTCTGATCCTTCAAAATAAGATGTCAAAACAAGCCCTGTTATTACTACAGTGTTTCAACAGCCTTTGCAAAAAAGTTAATAAAGATGGTAGAAAGCACATAAGCCAACATTGCAGCAGACAGTATACTGAGTGTAAGGCTAGGGATTTTCTGTTTTAGAAGAGTAGCATGCCATTTAAAGAGCAATGAAGATTTTATGCGTTCTGTTTTCATATTGTATATCAAGAGTTAATGCCATCAGTAGCTTGTCTTCACGGAAGAAGTTAGATTCCTGAGAATTTTCCCACAAGACTTGTCTTGGAAACAATTTTCTCCACTGGAAGAAGTAATTCCTAAATCAGCTTTTGATGTAAAAATTTTACATACTTTCATTAATTACAAAAATATAACATGTTATTTTATTAAAACTTATTATATTATTAAAATGTTTAAGAATATTTTACTCACTTTAATGCACACAGAATTACAATGGTATTAATTCCCAACATTATTAGATTCTTATCCCTCTATTTCTTGCATGTCACATTGCAGCTGAAGCCCAAGCCACACAGCGCCAATACATGTTCTGAATTTTAGAATCTCAGTCTTACACTTCATTGGTTATTAAGCCTAATAGACTTTCACATCAAGTGAAATGCAGATTTATCACCACATTCAACAGGAGCAGTCTTGAGTACAAACCTCAGTCCTTCCTTTGTGAGAAAGCTATATCCACTTTCAATTGTGTTTAGTTGTAAAGTTTGAAACAACAATTGATATATAATTGCTATTTCAAAGAGAAAGCATTAGGGAATAAATGAAAATGAAATGGTCTTTGATTTTGCCTGAATCTCCTACTAAATTAATCTATGTACGTATTTTTTCAATGTTTATGTTTTTCATTTTTGAGAATTAAAAAACCCACAACAATTTGCATGAGGGATCCTCTGTGCTTATATTAAAATGCAAATCTTTAAAGAGTGGGTTTTTTTTTTTTCTGAATTTGTAACTGTATATAACTTTATTTACAGGGGGAGACTTTCCAGAAGATTTTTCAATATTAATGACAGTAAAACCTAAAAAGGGGATCCAGTCCTTCCTTCTGTCTGTCTACAATGAGCAAGGAATTCAGCAAGTAGGTGTTGAAGTTGGTAGATCACCTGTCTTCCTATTCGAAGACCAAAATGGAAAACCTGCCCCAGAAGACTATCCGCTTTTCAGGACTGTCAACATTGCTGATGGCAAGTAAGTGTAAAATTTTAAGATGAAAAATACTACCACAGACCACTGTGTAGGTGATTATGGTCTTTACAAACAGTTACCTGAAATATTTAAATAAATCATTAGTTTCCAGTTAATTGGACTGCTGTGGTACAAAATCAGAGTACCTTTGCAGCAGGATACAGTTCCAGCTTCCGATGGTGTATACATCTACAAATAAAGCCAAACCACTGTACATATTTGCCATTCTATAAATCAAGAGTGAAGAAACGATCATAGAAGATAAAATCACCAAAGCTAAACCTATGAAGATTCTTCTTGTGCAATATAAAAAGAAACTGTTTTCAAAACAAATCAAGGAGTTGTCTCACTAGAAGGGTTTACTTGTCCATTTAAAGGTGAGAGGATTACTGAAAACAAGAGAGCGTAAAATTTCTCTTACCCTGAACGAAAACAGCAGATAAGTAAGATGGTTTGAAATGGCTGTATATAAGGAAGTGAGGGGAAGACGGACAGTTAGTCTTTGCTGCAAGGACTTATACTGTGCCTTCCGTGAAGGCAGTTAATCTCAAACACCTATTGTGTTATTAATGCAGTTGTTAATTTTTTTGTACCTGACTTCCCTTTGTAGACAAGCAGCCATTCTCTGGGAATGTCATTCTGGTGCTTGTAAATAAACATTCGCTCTTTTAAAGTCTTTCTACTCATTGTGCTGCAGTCCAGGAAGAGCAGTCAGAGTTTTCAGAGACACACAGAAAGAAATGTTATTAAAGCAAAATAAAAAGAGAAAAAAATATCAGTAGAGAAGGAAGGGCGGAAATTAATCTATATTGCTATACGTTTGTAAAGCAGTAAAGGATGAAAAAGAGAAAAAAGTAATTGTCTTCTAGCCTTTGTATTACCAGAGAATGGAATTATGCCATGAAACCTAAACCTGATGCATTTCTGTAGCAGAAGCAGTGATAATACAAAGTTACAAACTTTTGTTGTTGTTGTTGATGATGTTGTTGGCTTCATCTAAATAACAACGCTTTGACGTGGAATTCAGAATTTTACCCAAAATGTTGATAAACTGATAAAAAATGAAGAAATCAACATGAATTTGGTTTGATCGAGTTTCCTGCAGTGAGACTGTACAACTTCAAAGTCAACTGGAGTCAGTCGTGTGCGCAATGAGCTGTGATTTCATGCTGTCAGCTTCTACATGCTTTCAAAAGATAGAGTGACAGTTTTCATCTGACTCAGCTATTTTATGAGGGATCTAGGACAACAATCTTCCATCTCAAAATGAGATATATTTAAAAAGTGTAAAGAGAGTAATGTGCCTGAGGATGCATGGACAGTTTGCTTTTATAATGATAATGTTTAACTGTGTTCCAGAGAAAACATGGAGTTACAGTTCTGGCTCAGTGATACTGTTTAGCAGTCAGATTCCATTAGCTTCAAGGTGTTTCTTTTGATACACAGAAGCTCTTTAAAACAGTGATCTAAGCTGTCTCTCTGATGTAGAGAATCTTAGTGCCACCAATGCCAACTGAAATAATTTGATTCCAGCCTTCCTCTTACCATAATATGACATTCTTTGCCATTTTTTGCCCTGGTGTATCAAAGATTCTGTCATGTTTTGCTCCCTAGTAGATTGCAGGGTAGCCTGTTCTTGCTATTTGATATTTTAAGTTGTTGTAGTAGAGATGCTCACTAAATTAATGTGGTTTGTCATGATAATAAATTCTCATAAAGAGCATAGCATAGTTGGGCAAACTATGTAAAAAAACTTTGTTCTCAGATGTTTTTAAAATAAAATCGTTTGTCAGTGTTCTGAATCGCCTCTCACTGTTACAGGAGTAGTGGCAAGAATTTTGTAAGTATATGTATCTGGAGAAGCATATGTGTTGGAACTGTCGTACATCTTTGAAAAATGTCTATAGCTCTAGGATGCATTCAAATAAGCAAAAGAACATGGTAATAATTTTGTGATTGATCACAGAAAACAAAGATTAAAATGTAAATAACAAAGACTAAGGTGCTGGATTAATTATATTAGCACGAGTGATTCCTCAAGTAATTTGGACAATTAAGCACATTCATAAACAAACAACAAATCTCCTGTCAGATGCTCAATCTAATGAAATGTAAACAGTTCATTTGCTCCTAATTCGAGTTTACAGATGTTTTCTGGGTAAAGCTTCAGAGAAGCTTGAACTTCATCTTACATAGGATAGTCACAATGAGCTATGGCTCAAACTCCTTTATACTAAGGACAGAACTTTTGTACTGTTCTTTTGTACTAAGTGACAGAAGTTACACAGTAAATAGACAAAACATTTGTGTATCTATGAAAGGAGGAAATGGAGACATTAAAATTCTGTGACTTGATTGGTGTGCAATCTACAATAAACTGTTCTGGTAAGAATACAATGACCTATTAAAACCAGAAATTGCAGTAGAATTGTTTGGACTGTTTTTAATAGGTGGCATCGAGTAGCTATTAGTGTGGAGAAAAAAAGCGTTACAATGATTGTTGACTGTAACAAAAAATCTACAAAACCACTGGAAAGAAGTGACAAAACAGTTGTGGACACCAATGGCATCACTGTCTTTGGAACCAGGATTTTGGATGAAGAAGTTTTTGAGGTAAAAATCTGTACTGAGCAGATGGAGTTGAGTGATTCTGTGTTGAGTGAAATGTTTAATTAAAATCAGAATGTTTGGGGTTGGGTTTTTTTTTTTTTTTGTTTTGCTTTTTTTTTGTTTTTTTTGGGTGGGGGCAAAAGCTGGTATAATGTAGAAGCTTTGATTTATAGAACCTGGTAGGATAGGATGAAATAAAAGTAAACCAGGGAAGTGTCTCTATTGTTGGAAGATATAACACATTTTTCTGACCTTTAGATTGCTGTATCTGGAAGGGGCTTGCATGTTTTTTTTCTTTCTGCCTAATACTCAGGTACCTGAGATATTTAGCAGAATTATTCTGGAAAAGTTGAGTAGTACGGTACCGAATCATTTTACTTCTGTCTCTCTTAAACATATACAGATACTTGTGCATGTTAGCAGTATCTGAGAGAGGGGGAGAAAGACCTGGAAAGTTTTCTATGTAATATGAATCCATTATATTGTTTATCCCACTTACTACTCTTTCCAGTAACTGGAACATACTTTGGCAATAAGGACATATATGTTTCCATCATTTACTGGCCAAGAAGTACATATAGGAAGGGTAAAGTGCCTCTAAGGAAGTATGTGACTGCCAATCATGAGGCCTGTCTGGGTAGAATCCTTATGTCAACGATTATTTTTACAGGCTAATAATGAAGCTTCTCTAAATCTGCAATATTGAGTTTCTTTTATATTGTTATACAATAGCCAAAACAGTCAAATTTAAGTTAAAGCTGAAAAATAAGAAAATACAGATCAGTAGTTAGCTTACTTCATATATAGGACATCTGTACTCCATAAATATCCAGAGTTGTAATCCTACCTTTAAGCAGAGTATATCCTTGAGAAGCAGTGTAAGTATCAAGAGAGGAAATATGAATTCTGAGTGTTAACACTGTGGCATTGTTATCTTTCATATCAATGGTCATGATGAAACATGAGCCTTTTGAATGGGGAAATTTCTGGCATGATTAAATGGATCAACCAGTGTGTTGTGTGATATTCACAGCCTAATTTATCTGTGGTCCGCAATAGAGTTTACACATCTGAGGGAAGTTATTTTCCATTTGAAGGTGAATTCCATAGATGCTTTATCTCAGGTGGGACAAGGATTTTTGTCGCCACTTGGGATAATTACTTTCAATTTTCCCTTGTATTTCTTTCATAGGTCAGAAACCAAGTCCCACAGTACGTATGTTTGTCAAAATATGTGCAGTGTTCGTATGCATAAGTAAAAATAATTCAGCAAAAACCTCAAAAAAAGTAGATAAACTGGGATATTGTTAGTGTTTTACAAGTGATTTTAGATTCTAATAGAAACTAAGGCAACAGGCCCTGGTTCGTTCTTGCAAAGTTTGTAACCATTTTAAAAGTTGTCTTGGAAGGAGCTGTGCAATAACTAAACATTAACATTTAGTTTGTTTTAGTCAGTGCAATTGCTAAATAAAAAGCCTTGTCTGGAGTTTCATAGGTGCTGAAATGATTGTACTGAGCTGTTTGAAAATAAGTATAGTGGATGATGAAAATCCTCAGAAAGAAATTTTGTTAAAGAACAATTTAAGTCCATTCCCATGGGAATACAGAGGGAGCATAGGCTAAGGAGTAAATAAAAGGGTATATAGCTCTGGAGATTTCCTACTATGTCATTCTTCTGTCACAAAAGTTATTAGCCACTGAGAAAGAAAGATGAAACTTTGAGTCATAAAAAGAGTAACTATTTATGGCGAAATAATTCCAGTTCTAGCAGTTCCTCCTCAGGGATAGTTTCCTGGATCCATCCGTTTTGCAGTTGTATAGACAATTCTTTCTGCCCTTTCAAGCCCTATAGAGGAGAAGAGATGTGATAGAATGCAAGTATTACTTGGTTAGCAACTGTTGAAAGAGTCAGTAAGGTTGGATTATGACTTGCTTAACAAGTTGAAATTGGTACTTAAAAACCAGATTTACCAGATTGATTGAAGAAACCCTCAAAATAACCCTACATTCAATTATGTAAAGTCAACAAACATGAAGATATGAATATAATGAATGAATAGAATGAATATAACTTTGCTAGAACTTACTAGAGTGACTTAAATAAAAATACTTCATGGGGTTTTGTCATATGTTGAAGAACATAAAAAGAAGCTAGTGATCCTCTGTCAATTTTTTTTTTCTGAAATCTACATTGATGTGGCAAGTCAGTGCTTCAGTTCCAGCCGAGACACCATAAGAAGAAAGATGGCTTTTGACTCAGAAAAGAAATAACAAATTGTGCAGCTGTCTGTGAAGTCCATTTACAGGCTAAATCTAAACATTCTGCAGTAAACCCAGCAACACTACTATAATTTGTAACATCACTGTACATTTCTGTATTCCTTCAGTGATTAGGTTTTCTTACTTAACTTATTGCCCCTTTTCTCTTGCTTTATTCAGAGAAATCGGTTACGTTATTGTAAGGATGTTCTTGTAATGCCTGGGGGTTTAGATTTAGTCTGAAGTTTCTTAAATTAGAAGCTTACAGTCTTTTCTTTTAGAATAGGTTTCTGGTTTGTCTTTTGCTGTACAGCCACCATGGGTACCTTTGCATTTATGCTGACTTATTTGAATCTTTAGCTAGAAATGTGCATGTTGAAATTATGATGTCCCTCAAAGCTTACACAAAGTACTGTGCCATATATGATTTTAATGCTATGTGTCCTTCAAAGTCTAGCCAAGCCAAACATAATCTAGTTCTTTTTGAGTTTGTCTGATGTTTTTCTACTCTCTAAACAGCATTCTTTTTCTTTCATTCATGAGATTTTATCCATCCTTTAGTTGCTGCTGGTAGAGTTTGGGGGCTGTTCCCTGAAATTCGACTTGTGCTTGAGAGTCCTCTGGTTGTGTCTTAAACGTTCTGTTTATTTCATTCATGGTAGTACAGAGTGATGTTTGGTGGTTCCAAGGCTGTCCTTGGTAGTGTTTCTGGGTTATGAACCCTGATACATCTCGAGACTGCAACAGGCATTAAAGAAACAGATAGCAAAATGTGTCTTACTCTATGTGCAAGGAATTCCAGAAAAGATTTTATTGAGCCATGACATCAGATTTAATTATTTAATGTTAAATATTTAAGACATAAAATTGGTTATTCTGTCTGTGAGAGAATTTCCATGTGACATTATTACCTTTATTAGCTTACATGTAGGAAGCACATAACAATACTGGAGTGTATAGTGACCTGTTGGAATTCACAGCACAGACTGTCAGAAGGATTAATATTGTATCCATGCATCACTTGAGCTGTTTTATCTTGGGTAATAATGATGGTTTTAGTCATAATAAGCCAGTGATTTGATCACAGGAACTGTGGAGCACTCTTCAGGCTCCGCAAACTGAATGGAAATTCAAAATGTGGAAAAAAATGAACCTGTAGTAACCATAATCATAGAATCATAGAATAGTTAGGATTGGAAAGGACCTAAAGATCATCAAGTTCCAACCACCCTGCCATGGGCAGGGACACCTCACACTAAACCATGTCACCCAAGGCTCTGTCCAACCTGGCCTTGAACACTGCCAGGGATGGAGCATTCACAACTTCCCTGGGCAACCCGTTCTCACCACCCTAACAGTAAAGAACTTCTTCTTTATATCCAATCTAAACTTCCACTGTTTAAGTTTTAACCCATTACCCCTTGTCCTGTCACTACAGTCCCTGACGAAGAGTCCCTCCCCAGCATCCCTATAGGCCCCCTTCAGGTACTGGAAGGCTGCTATTAGGTCCCCACGCAGCCTTCTCTTCTCCAGGCTGAACAGCCCCAACTTCCTCAGCCTGTCTTCGTACGGAAGGTGCTCCAGTCCCCTGATCATCCTCGTGGACTCCTCTGGACTTGTTTCAACAGTTCCATGCCCTTTTTATGTTGAGGACATCAAAACTGTACACAATACTCCAACTGAGATCTCATAAGAGCAGAGTAGAGGGGCAGGCTTTTGACCTGCTGGTCACGCTCCTTTTGATGCAGCCCAGGATACGGTTGGCTTTCTGGGCTGCGAGCGCACACTGAAGCCGGCTCATGTTCATTTTCTCATCGACCAGCACCCCCAAGTCCTTCTCCACAGGGCTGCTCTGAATCTCTTCTCTGCCCAGCCTGTATCTGTGCCTGGGATTGCTCTGATCCAGGTGTAGGACCTTGCACTTGGCATGGTTAAACTTCATAAGGCTGGCATCAGCCCACCTTACAAGCATGTCGAGGTCCCTCTGGATGGCATCCCTTCCCTCCAGCATATCAACCGGACCACACAGCTTGGTGTCATCACAAACTTGCTGAGAGCGCACTCAATCCCACTGTCCCTGTCAGCGACAAAGATGTTGAACAAGACCGGTCCCAACACCGACCCCTGAGGGACACCACTCGTTACTGGTCTCCAGCCGGACATTGAGGTATTGACCACAACTCTTTGCATGCGGCCATCCAGCCAGTTCTTTATCCACCGAATGGTCCATCCATCAAATTGATGTCTCTCCAATTTAGAGACAAGGATGTCGTGTGGGACCAAGCACCTTGCTGTTTTTCATGTGCCTTAGCATGCCTTCCAGGAGAATGTGCTCCAAGATTTTGCCAGGCACAGAGGTGAGACTGACTGGTCTCTAATTCCTTGGGTCATCCATTTTCCCCTTCTTGAAAATGGGGGCTATATTTCCCTTTTTCTAGTCATCAGGAACTTCACCTGACTGCCATGCTTTTTCTAATATGATGGCCAGTGGCTTAGCAACTTCATTTGCCAGTTCCTTCAGGACCCGCAGATGGATTTCATCAGGTCCCATGGACTTGTGTACGTTCAGGTTCTTAAGATGGTCTTGAACCAGCTCCTCTCCTACAGTAGGCCTAGGGTCATCATTCTCCCAGTCCTTGTGTCTGCCTTCCAAGACTTGGGTGGTGTGGTCAGAGCCTTTGCTTGAATGAAACTTTCATTTGCTATAATGAAACCTTAGGCTTCAGTGATCTAGTACTTGAAGGTGCCAGGGTTTCTTCTGGTGCTGAACTCATTAATACAGCATAACACAACTGCACAAAAATGAGTTGCGTCATTAAGGTAATTCACTCCTGTTGAAAGCAGAATTGAGGACTGCCAGAATCGGTGTAAACCATTAGATACATCATATATTCCTGTTCTTTTAGGGTACATCTAAACACCTGTGAATTCCTGCATACACAGGAGTCAGAAATAGATACTGTTAACATGACATTATTCTGACCTCCTGATAACTTCATTGTATCTTTAGAAAAAGAATTACTTCTTCAGTTATATTGCTCTAATATAGTCATGTGAAAAATTCATTTAGAAGCTTCAGAACAAATACTGCTCCTGTGAGGAGTATATTCAAATTTATTTTGAAAGTGTTAAATCGCAGTGGATCAAATGCACTTCTTTGTTTCTAACTCTTATTTTAATTTTGTCTTACAACAATACAAATTAAATTCTTGGCTGTTTCTTTTTGTTTGTTTGTTTTTACTTTTCTGTTCCTAATATTATCTGCTGTTTTCTAGACAGTTCTCCCACCTTTGTCTATTGCTAACACAAGAATATGTTCTAATACACCGGGAAATTCTAAATGTATACATTTTAATCAGTTTAACATGATTGCTTTGATGATCAATAATTTCCGAGTAATTAAGCATGCTGGGTGTCCAGAAAGCAGGTATATAATGACTGCAAGAAGGAAAAGCCTGATGAGTGCCCTTAGAGCATGAGAAATGACTGCTTTCCTATTTTTTATGTATTCAACAAACATAATATTCCTTAGTCAGTTTACCTTCTGGTGTTAAAGCTAAGACGCATTCATTAGTAATGCTCTCAGAAAGATCTTCTGAGGAAATTCGGTTTTGAGCCTGCTCCTCATCTGAGATTTTATGGCATCGTGCCAAATTAGGAGACCTTCATTTACACTGCTAAACACTCATTCACTGAAGTGGATCTATTGATATCAGTGGGACTAATTTGTAAATGCTTGTTTATGAAAGACTGACCTAGTATATCTCAAACTTTCACATATCTCATTTAAATTAAGCTCTTCTGTGTTTTCAAATGCATAGTATGCAAAGGGCTTGTTTGTAAGTGCTTGTTGTGAAGAAGAGAATTCCTTAAAACAGCATACAAAAAGAAAAAAGGAAAAAAAAAGTCAGGTGCTGCAGATGTTGGTACATGGCATCTAGTAAAATAATTTTGAATTATATCAATTGAAATATGTTTGTAGCTGAAATGTTTGGTGAATAGCAAGGATCTTTTTATTGTTTGCCAGCTTTAAGGATTTGTCACTCCTCATTTAATACTATTGGTGTGAACAATACAATAGCTTTTTATAATAAGTATTTCATAATAAGTTAGCAATTAACAGAGTCTTTATGCAGATATTTTCTTATAGAGACTTTTTTCTTTCAAAACTCCCTGATGTCAGACCAATACAATGTTTTTTTTAGGCACTGTGCTGTAAATGAGTGTAACAAGAAAAAACATGATGTATATGACTCGTTTAAAGCCAGTGAAAGCTGTAACTGCACACAGCTTATGAGATCAAATCCTTGCAGTAATCCTTGTTAATAAAGGGTTTAGATTTCAGTTATAGACATCAACCTGTTTTCATGAAAAAATAATTCCTACACTTCCATACAACATGGCATTCCTTTAAATAACCTGAGTGAGCAGCTGAAGATAGAGTGATAGTACTTTGATTTAATCTAGAAGTCCTTTCAGGTGAGTAACCAGCCCTCAACATATCTGTAAACATGGAAGATGCTAGTATGCAGGTGCAGAAAGGCCATCCATCTGTGTGCATACTCCCTGAAGAAGGTAGCAGGAGCAGAATGGGTAGAGCTTTTACAGCCTCACCAGAATTGCTGTACAGCAAAGGTAGAATACTGAAGCTAGCCCAAAGTAAAACTCCCCCAAAGACAGGTAGCATGAATGATGTGCCATCAGTATCCTCTGTTTCGTACAATCTTGTTGAGCTGCAACACTAACCAATGTAGACATAGCCAGAATGATTCCCATTATACATCACCTTTAGTAAGTGCTAGTGACCCACTTAATGTTTACTGTCAGTCAGACTAAAAAGTAATGTTTTCTTATAGTATTTCTAAAATTACACTTGATGAGCCAAAGTAAATAATTCTATTTTCCTTGTTTCCCTTCCTTATTTTTGGAATCAGGGAGGGAGAAGAAAAAGAAAGCAAATCTCTGGTAATTCATTGGAGTTCATTTTCAAGCAATATTCCCAAGAAAAAAAGGAATGGTCTTTTCAATCAATTGTTTGTATTTACATTTAAAATGAACAATCTGGACTCAAAAGATGCTGGCTGTTAACATCAGCTCCAGAGAATTTTGCAGACAGGATTTATGATCGCTTCATTTAATATTCTGTGTAATACATTTAATTTTTTAACTACAGCTGAAAGATTAATGACAATATAACAGGTTTGCAGATCCTTTACCAAGAAAATAACATGTCCTTGGTCACACATGTGTCTGTGTGTGCATGTATGTGTTATGTACACATGTGGTATATCCAGGCATTGTAATAAAATCTGATCTCTCAGCGAAGAATTGCAGTAGACGTTGGTCTGTAAACCAAGGTTTACATCAACCTATTTCTAAACCAAGCAGAATATATACTATAACCATGGGGTTTTAAAGAATCAAAAAGACATTGATTTCTATGGAAACTTTGACCTGTACAGAATTCTGTTTTCACAATTTATTGCTTTTACAGTCCTTCAGTCTGGCAGACTCTAAATATCTTTTTGTAACTATATTATGCAATGGCCTGGGTTATGGAATATTGCATTAAAGGCCACTGGAATTCTTCAGTCCCTCAAATCTTTGCAAAAAGATTAAATGAACTCTGCAGCAGGTTTTTCTAAATTCTATAGTAATAATGTCCAGGCTGTCTAGACTTTTGTTGTTTGGAGTCTATAGTTGTACTGTCACAACACAAATTAGAGAAAGTTGGTACATACACACAGGTTGTGGTTTCTGCTGGGTTACTGAAGAGTCACCTTTGTAATTCTTAGGCTTTAGCCATCATATGAAAATGAAAGATCTTGAAAATGAAAGATCCTTATGTTATCCTGAGTTGGTGTAATGCCAAGCACTAATTTTGTTAGGCTTTTATCAACATTTAGGTAGTCATCTTTAAAAGCTAATTACTCTTATAACCCACATAAGAGGTACTAATTTTATGCAGAATATTAATCAGAAAGATAGTATTTTACTAATAGTAACCTTTCAACTCTGCTTGTGGAAAGTCTTTCTGAACCTCTAATATATAAATTAGACATTTAAGTAATTGCTGAATTATTTTTCACTTTTTTTTTTTTTTTTTTTTTGTCAAGGTGGGAAAAGAGCAATGAACTTTCTCTTAATGAAATCATCCCAGGAAATCTCACTACTTTACAACAGGAAATTACAGCTTGAGTTCTTAGCTCTGGTCCAGTTACATTGTTCTGTAGTATCCTAGTTGTTGCAACTACCAAGATCACATGTTCTTAGAAATTACGATTTATTTTTCTTTTTTTTTAAATCTTTTGAATAATTTCTGATGTTTGCTTCTATGGAGAGCATCCTGCAGAGCTTCTCCAGTAATGCTTACCTGCCATTTCCTGGACAAAGGTTCCTTTCACCTGGCAGGGTTAGTGTTTTATTAAGATTCTTGTGGAAGAGGTATCCCCCAAATGTTGCTACAAATGAACTGTTTGGGTGTTCTTGTAGAATTAGGGAACTAAACCATAAAATTTTAAAAAGAATCATGGAATGGTTTGGATTGGAAAGGACCTTAAGATCATCCAGTTCCAATCCCCTGCAATGGGCAGGGGCACCTCACACTAGACTATTTTGCCCAAGGCTTTGTCCAGCCAGGCCTTGAACGCTGCCAGGGATGGAGCATTTACCAGTTCTTTGGGCAACCCGTTTCAGTGCCTCACCACCCTCACAGTAAAGAACTTCTTCCTTAGATCTAACCTGAACTTCCCATTTTGGTTTGAGCCCATCACCCCTTGTCCTATCACTGCACTCCCTAATGAAGAGTCCCTCTCTAGCATCCTTGTCGCCCCCTTCAGATACTGGAAGGCTGCTCTGAGGTCTCCACGCAGCCTTGTCTTCTCCAGGCTGAACAGCCCCAATGTTCTCAGCCTGTCTTCGTACGGAAGGTGCTCCAACCCCTGATCATCCTTGAGGGCTCTTCTGGACTTCCTGCAGCAGCTCCATGTCCTTCTTATGCTGAGGACACAGTGCTGTAAGTGGGATGTTAAAAGAACAGAGTAGAGGGGCAACTACTAGAAAAAAACATTCATTTCATCGCTTAGTCCTTCATATACTGCCATTACAGTCTTGTGAGAATTCATACTTTTGCCTTTTTAACAATGCCTTCAGAGAAACTTTTAGCTGATAAATAGACTGTAAATGGGCTACTTTATGATTGTACTTCTCTAATACACCATATTTTGAAAGCATTAGTAAGATTACATAATTAAAAGGAAAAGAGAATATTTCAATAAGGATGTCCTGAGTTCAGCAGCAGTAGTCATTTTTCTCCTTAGTAGCTGGTGCAGTGCTGGAGACATTTTATGAAGTCACAATTAAGATAAGAAGCATCTATTAATATTTATTGCTGATAAAATAATAAAATGATAAAATAATTAATCCCTTACTTTTCAGGCAATAGTTTAGATCACTGAGAAAATCTGGCACCATATGTAACCAGGGATTTTCCTTATTCCTTATTCCTTATTCCTATTTCTGCTGTGGAATCCAAGAAAGGCTCTAAAAAGATGGAATCAAATAAAGTGATTTCTACAATGAGCCTAGCTAAAGCAATTATTATATCAAGAGGAAGAGAATTACATAAAATGGAAAGATAACTTGGTACTCAATTGCTTTCCTGCAGATTAGGTCTCCGTTTCCTTTGCTTGTTAGTCAAGGCTGTATTTTTTTCAGTGTTGCAAAGCGTTTTCATATCAAGAGGTCACATTTTCAGTGCAGATACCCCACCTTGGGCATTACTATTTTCTGAGGTGTTTTTCAACACTTCCTGGAACTGTATGTCCTTTATAAACTTTCTTATTCTAAACTGACACTAGATAAATCATTCTAGAATAAGAAATGTGGAATGTCTGTGAGTTTCACAGAGGAATTTTAAATTCCCCACAGAATTTTCATTCTTAGCTGGGCTGTTTCTTGCTGTAGAACAGTTAGTTTGAGTGAATATATGTGTAGCTGTTGCAATAGGCATGCTTTCAACTGATTTGAGCATATTCTCGTTGTAGCTCTGTAGCTTGGTTCTCCGCATTTGATGTGGCATGCCACAAAGCAGCAAATGTTTCCTCAGATCTAATAAACTCCTAATAGTTTTGGAGGATTCTGCAAAGAGTATCTTGTTTTGTAGAGTATATTTTAGGACAACACTACTGAAGTAATCCTTCCGTACCATGTTTTCATGCTAGGCATAACTGGTGGGCAGGATATTTTATGATTCTCACACAGCTTTTATTTCATACAACCAAGAGGCTGATTCAGAAGCCTCTGATTTTAATTATAAGTGCATTCCCAAAATAGAGAGGAATTAAAACATTCATAGACTTTAACTTTTTATTCCATATTGTGATGAATTATTCAACTATGCATTGACTTTGTGAGTTGTGTTAGCTTTGGCACAACTTAGTGTCTATTTCAATAAAGTATTTATGATCTAAACTAAATATTATGACTCCATATTGATCTGGTTTACTTACAAGCTGTACTTGTATGTTTAGTGTTAGATGTGCTTGCATACCTTGCTGAATGCTCTCCTTCACCTCTGGGCAGCTAAGGCAGAGACCCAGCTCTGTTTTCTCATCCCTAATATGCAAGTAATGTTAAATATCTGATAAACACTGTCTAAAATACATTGTGTTAAGTGTTACTCAGGATAAAAAAAAAGCAGCAGGTATTTGTACTTAAGGGTTAAATAGGCTTTTAGTACTTTTGGGGCAAGTTCAGCATGAACATTGTCACAAGTAATAAGTTGAAAAAGTAGCCCTGAAGATCTGTTTGATACCTCACCACAGGTTCTCTGCTACTGCCTTCTACTGTCTTCCCTTTATCTCAGACATCAAATTATGGTGGAAGAATGGCTTAACAGAAACATCAAACATCTGGCTTGTATAGTGCCCTATATATCATCTATCAACTTTTAGAAATTGCCTGAGAAGTCTTTCCCAGAGAAAGAAATATTTCACAGAGAAAGAAGTAGAACTAATCTGGGTGGAGAGCTACCTTATGGGGTTTTTTTTTGTTTGTTTGTTTGTTTGTTTTTTGTTTTTTGTTTTTTTTTTTCTATATGCACTTTTGGGACTACAAGGATACTTGTATGTGTTTCTAAATTTTACTCTGTTCTCCTGTCTCCTTCCCCATCTTTGCTCTGCCTTTCTTGCTTTCGTCATTCTTATCCTGTGAGACTTCCTTTTATCGTACAATTTTCTTACTACGTTATGCACATAGGCTGTTTTAGAGACCAACTGTTAGAATTGTTAATAGCCCATGGCTCCATTTATTCCTATTTTCATTTAAAGTTTTGGGACTTGTGCAGGCAGATCATTAAGTGCCTGATTTATGACTCCAGACTGTTAAGTATGGCTAGATTAAGTATTTGTAGGTTATTCACAAAGAACTTAAAAAGATTCTATTTCAGTCAAGCAGTTTTAACTTATACCGTGAAGACTGAAGTAATTCTGTGGAAGATTCTCAAAGAGTATAGATTTGTCCAACAGATGCCTTAGAATGATAACTAAATCACAATAATGAAATAAGCTAATTAATCTAGTGAAATAATTTCATGTCCTGAGATGATTGACCTGATCTGAAAGCTCTTCACTGGTTAGTGAAACAACACTGCCAATGCATCCCAGACAGATGGTCAAAGAAGCCAAATTAGCAAAGACCAATAAATAAAAACAAACCCCCCAAAATAATTAACAAACAAACAAACAAACAAAAACCCCCACACTAATTTACTGGAAATATTTTTATAGCAGATGTTGAAGGAAAAAGAGGAAAATTAACATTTTGAGACGGCAAATGTAGAATAAGTTAGGTTCCTCAGTTCTTACACATTAATAGCCAGTAGCAATTTATGTGTACTGTGAAAGACTTCTGAGGGCTTCCCTCTATGTGGACCCATGACAGGCAGACAGGCGGGGCTGGGAAGTACAGTCAGTGGAACGGGAACAGCTTTAACCAATTTAGGGACATCTAAGCCAAATGGTAACAGCATGCTGAGTCCTTCTTGCAAACACACAATCCGACAAAACCCAGTGCCAAAATTCCATGGCACTCAAGATCAGCACAAAGCAATCTCCAGAATATTGGCTATATCCCCTGACCTGGGTTCTCTTAACGTATCATACTAAGCAACAGTAGTTTCAGGAGCAGTTTTGGTGAGGCATCCCTGGCTGGAACTGGATGATCTTAAGGTACTTGCCAACCCAAACCATTCGATGATTACTCAAACTAGCTGGCACACTGATGCTGGCACATGGGGATTTGTGTGGGCATTTCAGGATGCCTGAGCTCAGCAGGGTGAGGACAAGGGTTCTACACATACATCTCCAATGGTTACTCCAAAAGAGTTACCTCTTTGTCTTTCAGTTACTAATTCTCTCTGACTTACTCGTCTGCTTCAGTTAGCTTTAATTTGTCTGGTTGAAGAGGGAGGGCAGAGCACTTTGGAAACACTTCGCTTGCGACGGCAGATGCGTAACCCAGGCTGACAGTGACTGTACAAAACCTCCCAAAGCACTCCACCTCTGGAGGGAGTCGTGTAAGGGATCAAAGGGGGGAATTCTGTGTATGTGTAGCAGCAAAATGCTGTACTGGTAGTATTTCTCTCTCTCTCTCTCTCTCTCTGTATATATATATATATATTCCAACTCTATAATCAGAGACACACGAGTCTATCAAGTAAAATGTGTTGAGAATATTGTAAAAACATTCAATATATAGCCATTATGTGTTTAGTAAAAAAAAAATAGAACTAGAACTAGACAAATTGCAGAAGATTGGTTGATTTTGTCAGTTTGAGGGTGTTTTGCTGCTTTGTGTGCTTTTTCTTTTTGAAAGGAAGGAGTGTTACAAATTCTTCTTTGCTATTTTAATATATTCCTCAATTTTGTTAATTTGTTAAAGGCTACTGTTCTGAGAGATATAAAGCCCTTTTGGAAATACTGAGATACTTGCAAATTTTCCAAGATGTACATTTCCATCCCTTAAGGTATTTTTTTCTGTAAAGACAAAACTTGCACAGGTATACTAACAAAGAACTTACTCGTTTGCCCTCATTTTTGGCAAAAACAAAATTAAATTTCAGTAGAAGTATATAAAAGCTTAAAAATCCCCCCTCCTGGTGAAATAGTCAGAGACTGAAGTTAATGGGTTTTGACCAAGAACATGTGCCAATTTTCAACAGTTTTATTTTTATGGCGGCATAAGAAGCTCCTGAATGAGGAAATTTATAGTGGAAATGTTGGCAGGAATTTACCTAATGCAGTTTAAATGGTACCACTATGTTAAGAAATACACTGGATACCAGACAGCTTTCTGTGGAAAATGATAAACATACCAGGTCTCTGTAGGGGATCTCAGCAGAGACATTTTTATTATCCAGAATAGTGGGTCTTTTTACTGTGATGTTTGTTTTATGCATAATATATGGGAACAGAGGTGAAAATAACATTTGTTAGCTGTTAAAATTTTTATTTCAACACGTTCTATAGCATGTATTTACATAGTGCTTACTTACTTGTTTTTTATTCCAATAACTGTGTCTTTAGTACAGCATTTTTTATTTCATTTTCTTCTTCTTTGAGAGTACAGATGTGATGCAAACTCTCAGAATTAATACTGTTGATCACTTGCATGCTGAGCTGCATGCTGGTAACGGGAAGTGCCCTGAATTAAATCTTAGGAATTTAGACTGGTTCCCAGTGAAGAAGTAAACAAACAGCATGAAAATGACAGAGCAGGAGTTACACCTTCCCACCCTCTCCTTTCCAAACCAGACAGCATTTTAAAGCTGAATTTTGCTATTTGTCCATTCAGTATTAGTTTGCATTGTTTTGCCATCCATTCAGTATTAGTTTGCATTGTTTTGCCATGTGAACAATAGTTAAGATGTTTTCCAGAATAGCAGCAGAAGTTAAGTAGATGTGTTATTTATAAACACAGATGTTCATATAATATCTAAGTATTAGGTGCTTAGTTTTCTGAATGAAAACTCTGTACTTCCGATGAACTCCAGGCAATCTTTGGTTTTGTTATTTAATCTGCATATGCTTTCCTGCAGGGTGAGATCCAGCAGCTGTTGATTATAGCTGACCCCAGAGCTGCATATGACTATTGTGAGCATTATAGCCCAGACTGTGATTCCCCAGTGCCCAATGCTGCTCAGGCTCAAGATCCTCAAGTTGATGAGGTGAGTAATCAGTCACGTATTACTAGATTTACTGCACATTACTGGTTGTGCTGGATAAGTAAGTTACTCAAGGAGCATTTACAGCTAAATGGCATGCATTGTTCTAAATATGAGGGAGGAACTTTGCAGGAGCGCATTCATTTTTGCTATCTTCTCATTTATGTCAAGCATTTGAAGGAACCTATCACACTGGTATTTGAATAACCAGCGTGCTCGATGAAGTTAAACTGTAAAATCATAGCAGTATGAGTTTGTTTAGTTGTAACTGTTCTTCCTGTGTGCATTTATGATTTCACTGATGCTGGGCACCATCAGATGCCACATTTGAAACACTGGGGAGCTGTGAGTATTCTAGCTGCCAGAAATGCCGTGTATTTTCATGAGCTGTGTGCAGTGTACAAACGCATGTATGCATATAATTATTTCAGCCAGCTCCACTTTTAGGAAGTAAATATGAACAGGGGCAAAACAGAGCTGGATTTTTTCCAGAAACACACAAAATGTTTACAGAAAGCAAGTGTCACTGTAGACAGTTCTCACAGCTTTAAACTGAGCTATTCACTGAGAATTCCTCAGATTACACCTCTGAGGGTCAGCAGTTGTGTGAGTTGTATGCATTCTAAGTACTTGCATCAAACAGTGTAAAGTGGAAAGCTTTTGCAAAATGTAACTAAGTCTTAATTGACCTTGCCTCTGTACAGTTAGTATGCGCTCAGCCGTGTGTGATCTGACTGGTTATTGTTACTGATTGCTCAAGAAATCACCATTAAAAACTTGCTGAATTGTTCTCAGATGTCTGCTTCGAGCCAGTTTTGTGACAGAACGTTTCCTAAATGTATGATAATTTTATTTGTTGTTACTATTTCTTCTATCTGAAAATTATGTCATCAAGTGACAATGATCCACAGGGCCCAGAACTTAGTTGAAAGGTGTTCCCACATCGATTGCGTCATAGGTACAGTTCAAGATGTGTCAAGTCAGTTACATGTACGCAGAGGCTTTTATACTACATTAGAGTGTATGGAGACTGGTCTCTTCGTGAGGACCCTGTAGGACATCTGCCTGTGTGCTTGGCAGTGGATCTTCATGCACTATGTTCCAAAACAGAGCAAGCTGAAAGCATATTGTTGATACTTTATAGGAAATTAATAAAAAATAGCAGAATCAATTTTTTTCCCCCTCATTATTACCTGTCAAAGAAATTTGAAATTTTGCTTGGGAACTTTCCTTGGCTTTTCTGCACTGTGACTTAGGACTGATTCTGTTTCCCATGTGAAGACATGGAAGGTTTGAACAGGCTTATGCTTTTCTGCTTTGAAATAAGACCGAAGAGTAGTTAATCTAGCAAATTGATCTTTGTGGGAAAAGATTTTATTTCTTGAAGAAGAATATGTCTAAATACTTAAAATACTTTAACTAAGTTGGGACTGCTGTCACCTCCAGACTCACATCAACTCTTAAGCAGGAGTTAATATGGCACAGAAAGATTGCAAATACTTGCTTGCTCTGGCCATCACTGATGGCAATGATGGCTCCTGTCCTTCAGTGTGAATGAGGCTTGGAGTCCACAGTCTGGGATCAGACTGTAGATTCAAAATCTATGCCAGGTAAAGAATAATGAATAGTTGTGCTCATTTTTCAGCAATGGCTACTAGTGAATTATTTAGAGTGTAATATAATGTTTTTAAAGGATATAAAATATGAATAAAATAGCCTAAGGATTATATTCCCTCAGTAATGGATGACTAGCTAAATTTCCTGCTGTCAAACATTATGTTTATTCTATATCAAAGCTGTTTAACACTAGCATGAGTTGAGAGTATTCATTTGTAGATCAAAAGAAAAATAAGCCTCATTATAATTATAAAAACTGCGTGCACATATATATGCATATTATAGAATTCCCAGCTATATACTCCACATGTATTGTAAGCAGTCTGGGGGCACCAAACAAAGGAAGGGAACTATAAATCTAACAATTGGCACTATTGTCCTGAACAGAAATCATCTATAGCCTAATGCAGTTGCCACTGGAGTCGGCAAATATTGTTAATTCTGCAGCCATTGCAAGATTGCTCTTGGGGTTAGTGTTTGTTTTCTCTTTAATGTGTTTTTATAAGACCTGTTTTTTGCCCTGTGATAACACATCTAGTGTGTTGGGAGTACCTACAGAGAAAGAAGATGAAAGATCTTAATTTGCAGTGTAATATTATAAAATTAGTTTGGAAAGTGTTCAAAAGAGCTGAAGGATTAGAAAAACTGGAGAAATGCCATTTCTGTTTGCTTCCATTTATTTCTCTGAATGGTGATTGAATTATTCTGCCTTCCAAGCCAAACCAAAATTTCCTTGTTGCTATCCGTGAGTTTATAACTTTGTATGACTGTTCCTAGTGAAGTCAGTGGATATTTTTAATGGGCAGGGTAATAGTAACCTGAAATAATCACATTGGCAATGCTACCAGTGTGATGAATATGCAGTAGAATAAATGATTGACTGAATTGCACAGAATTATAGACTTTCTTGCTATATGATAAAAAAAGCAGCTTGTTAAAGCAGGCTACTTTGTTACCATTTGAGAGGTAGCCCATCAAATCACATCAGTAATTTTTCAAGAAAGAAATGAAACAAGTCTTATTAGGTACTGGAAGAAGTTACAGAAGATTAAATAAATTGCTAAAAAAATTAACTATCATTGTAACTTTACTATATGGAAAATGAGGATTTCAAAATGTCTTACTGTGTATTTTGAGGACATTGCAAGTTTGAGAGCACTATCTGAATAAAAAAAAGAAGGTATTGTGTGGTATAAAGTACCTGACAAGAAACTTCAAATCTGAGTGCCTTATTTCAGGAATTCCTGTAAACAGAGTGCTATTGTGGAATTAAGCTTAGAGTAGTTTTAGAGGAATTGTGCTAGCAATAGAAATGAGTGTAAAATGGATACTATTAAAATTTTTCAGTCATAATGTTGCAGAGCAGCGAATGAGGATACCACAACTATAGGCAGTATTACAAACATACAAGAAAAAGAAAGAAATGCAGGGCAAGCACAAAGAACTAGGAAATACACATTGCAGTGCAGCCTGCTTGCATGTGTTAACAGAAAAATCTTTTGTGTGCATCAGATTATCCCCATTCATCTGCTGTTAGACCAGTGAAATGCAATTTTGGGAATACATGTTTCACCAAACTGGGAAACTAATCAAGCTGAAAGCCAATAGGAAAAGATGACTGTTTAGCTAGATTGATTTTCTGGTTTCATGTTCCATATTTTCACATGAACTTTTGTGATAGAAAGAGGGAAGAGAGAACACTGGTCTGATGGCTAGACAGAGTTGTGTCTTTCAGTGTCAGCTGTAGTTTAAGCCAGCAGAAGCTGAAAATATTTGTTGGAGAGGAGCCCCAAAAGATCCTGGTTGTTAAAACAGGGAAACAGTTTGTACATGAGCACTCAAAGCAAAACTGGCAAAAACACAGTGCATGTTTTAGTTTGTAAGTAAAGGAATAAGAATACAGATGTGATATTACATCTTTGTATACTGTTGGTTGAAACATACACTGGAGTATCACATACAGTCTTGGTGTTTAGTTACCAAAACAAATGGAAATCACAGAATCATTAGGGTTGTAAGGGATATCTGGAGATCATCTAGTCCAGCCCCCATCATCTAGTGCAACCCAGTGATTCAAGTAAAAGCCACATAATTGTTTTGAGTTTGTATTTGGAAAACTTAATGTGTTTGACTTGTCCACAATAATTACATAAGCTTGAAATGTTGCTCAGTTACCATAGGCAAAGAACCTTCACAAAAATAAAATACCGGTGGGTGGTGGGTGAGTAGGCAGGAGGAAAGAAAGTTCAGGTAGGAAAAGATCTACTAAAATTTTGAGGAATGTAAGAACAAATTGCCAAAATGGTGTATCTCTAGATATCTTCAAGCCAAGGATAGATACTTTTCTGAAAGCTTTGGGAAATGTCAATCATACTTTAGTTCGCTTAGTGGATAGATACTTTTCTGAAGGCTTTGGGAAATGTCAATCATACTTTAGTTGGCTTAGTTATAGGGTAACTGTAAGAAGTTTTGAAGTCTGTAGGTATGAAGAAGTTAGTCAAGATGGCCAAATAGTCCCTTCTGGCTTTATGTCTCTGAGCCTTTGAAATACTGCAGACCAGAATAAGAAACTAATATTTGGTTTAGAGGAAGGAGACAAATTACGTGATTGCAGAGCCCATTAGTATGTGTTTCCAGCACTGACTACAAAATCCAAAGAAGTGGTTGACTTTTGTCAGTGAAATAGTAAATTATGTTTGTGGAGTTGCACCTCAGAAGCTGAACAGGATTTATCTTGGTATCACACACCTTTGTAGTCTCCTGGCAAGTTCACAGCCTGAGAATGGAGTTATTCTGAAAAACTGGAAGATTTCTAAAGAGAGATCTAGAGAGAAAATTTGACTAAGATGCTGTGGGTTTAAAGGCAACAGTAATTTGGGTGTAGTCTAAAAGGCAGTGTTTCTATCTGCAAAGGAGCAATCAAATACTAAAGATTGTAGGTTTTCTGGCATTTCTTTTCAATAGCAATGTGGCGTAAATGAATACTTTCCTTTTTGTACACATTTCCACCCTGTGACATCTTTCCAGTTCATCTGGTAGAATTGTTTATGTGTTTTTTGGGGGCAGGGTCTGACACTTCATCTAGACTAAAAGTAATTTACCAACCATAAAATGAGAAAAATGATGGAATATATTGTACTAATCTTCTCTTAAATGAGTCTGAAGATACACATCATAAATGCAACATCAGGAGTGCAATATTTGCTACTTAAAATGTTAGAGTTCATCTCAAGGTCTTCAGACCTTGACTTTACACTCATACATAAGTTTACTGAACACTAATTTATAATCAAAGTGTCTTTGCTGGTGATACAGCGACATTGAGATTTTCTTGTTGCATTTTCTTTTTACCTTTAGCATCAGATTCAAATTGTGATTTTGGTGATACAACAGAGAGAATTTCGTTGCCTGCTTTTTACTTGCAGGGTCTCTTCATCCCTGAAGTAAATGCTGAGGTTACCCTAAATAAACCTTAGGAAGAGTCAAGCATGGGATTCACAAAACCAGCAAGCTTTGAATAAAGACACAGACCTAGCCAGCCTATAAAAGGAGGACATATCTTTTATTCTACTGTTCTCTACAGGCTTCTTAACTTACTAATTCAGTGTTGCATATTATTGTCCTATGTCAGGAGAGGGTTCCTAGAGAGTTCAGAATGTTTGGTGTGATTAAGTATCTTTTGGATAAAGAGAATTAAGTGGAAAACAAACTTGCCAAAAACTTTAGAAAGTAATTATAGTAGTGCATTAGCATGATTTCAGTCTAGTGTCACTGTCATCGGACCATGCAGAATCTTTCTGTGGCCTGCAAATTTTGGAGGCTTTTTACATAAATAAGGCAAAGAGCTGAAAACAAGTAAATTGGTAGGAAGTAGGGAGAGGAAACGAATGAGAAATGGGCATTCTCTGTATTGGATTATTATCCTTCCATCATAGCATTTCACAGAAGGAAGTCTGATCATTAACAGTATGGTATCTTCATGAACCTTGGTATCTAAAAGGCTAGCATTAATGGTGCCATAGTAATACACTGAGTGTTAGAATTAAATGATAACGAGTTACTCTGGAGCCGCTGGTGCTAGCCATTCAGATCCATTGCAGGGTTGATGAACATAGTGCAAATTGGCCATTTGCCACAAAAGTGTCTTTGGGAGAACAGGGCCTTTTATTTTATTTTAATTTTATTCAATTCAATTTAATATTTTATTTTATTTTGTCTTGTTTTGGTTTATTTTGTTTTGTTTTATTTTATTATTTTAGCTTAGCTTCGCTTAGCTTTTTTATTCTGGTGTTTTTTCAGAAGTTTTCCTTATATTGAGCTTTATGATTAATTCAGCAATCATTAAGTTTTTTTCATGCTGAACATATAATTAGGTTTTAAGGATTGAATATGGGGATGCAATTATATTTTAAAACTAGCAAGATCAAATTTGCCAAGGAAGATACATACCTGTGCTTTTCATATAAAGACTTTGTGCATAGTCTGGCCTCTGTCTTCTCGGAACCCTTTCTACTATAAATGGAAGTGTATTAAATTCCATTCCAGTTCAATCACAGATGCTTGACCAACTCATAGAAACTAGAGCAGGGGAAGACCTAGCCAGTCTTAATCTTCCTTGATGTTGGTCAGTGTATTTTCTGGGGTGTCAGGTCTACTTTTCAATGTGCCCAGCCATGAGGCTTTCAAATCTTGGAAGATTCTTCTGCAACCCAATAAATAACACTGTCTGACTTCTGCTGAAGAAATTGCTCCCCAGGGGAACTCTGCTTCATTTATTTTGGATCTATCCCAAACAAATGGATTACTTGAAGACTTTACTTGTTTGCCTTTAATGAAACAAACTTGGTAAAGTAAAGGTGCAAATGTTCCCTGAATATGTTGATTTGGAGGCTTCAGGCATCTTTTCAGACCGTCTTAATTTAGTGTCCTTTCAGATGTTTGACTGATCAGAAAGATGAGTTTTCTGAAGAATACAGAAAGATAATTATTTTCATGTTTATATGTTCTAAACATGTCATATTTAGAACTGCAGTTAGCTAACTCAGCAGATGTTGAAAATAGAGAGCTTCTAAGCTCTCTTTTTCTTTGCATAGACTTTTTCTTTACGCAATTAATGTGAGAAAGAACCTTAAGTGTCTCATTCTCCTTTTGATAGAGGCTGTCTTTGGAAACTGAAGATTTTTGTTCTCTGCTTTTATTACTTTTATGAATGATATAAGAAGAGGCTGTCTTTTAGATTTTTTAACTTCTGCCTTAAGAAAGACATCTACTAACATTTATTTATATTACTGCATCTGATTTTTAGAACTCTCATTTTTATTGTATTGCGCTTTGTGAAGTGTTAGTGTGCCTAGTGTGTTTGAAAGTCATCTTTTTCTCTTTAGCTAGCTAGATGATTTAGCCCAATCTTCAGGCAATGGAAAAACTGATCTTATGACAATTCTTTAGGATTTGGATTATTAGTTCCTTGTAATTTGGAAAGGTAAAGCAAAACTTCGTAAAAATCTACATCTTGGAATGGAGGTGGGGGGAATAGATTTTTAGAGTATGCATAGTAAAAGAATTTGTTTTCAAAGTAAGGCTGACTTCAGAATATTTAAGTAATTCCAAAGTTGAAATAGACTTTGCATGCTGCTGATCTTCTGTTTCTAAAATTCATCTGATGAAGAAAACAGTTCATCTCTTTAATTGGACTTGCATGATGATCCGGTAGTGTAATATAATCACTCTGGTAAAGAAAGCATGAGGTCATAGTGGAAAGATTTTGTCCCATCAAGAAACAGCAGGTTTTATTCTTTCATTTCTAAGAAAACAGTCATATGCAATTTCCATTACAAGAATGGACTGTTCTGTAACTATTGGTGGTCTTACAAGAGAAGGAAGAATAACAACAGAAAATTGCATTGCATTTGAAGTATGTGTTCCCTGATGACTCTTAGTTGAAATCTCTCATCAAGTTCCAGCTGTTGTCCAAATTGAAGACATAATTTTGAGTCAATCTTTTTGATATTCATGCAAAATCACTGGGAAAGTTAATAGAGCTGTATATGTTTTGCTATTACTATGACCACTTTGTGACTCTCATCTCCGTTGTTTCAGATCTGTAACCATCCCATTATCTAGCAGCATTAGGTTTAGGTAAACTTCCATAGACAGATCTCTTGAGCAGGACTGAAGTAGTGCTGCACAGCTGTGGTAGGTATATTTTGCACTTGGCTGCTGTACCCATAAAAGCATCATGAAGATGATCAACAAGTGAAATGTCCCTTTGAATCTCATTCCAGCTTCTTGATTCTTTGGCTGCATTCCTGGCCAGTATTTAGCTTCGTTAGGTATAGAGCTGACAAAACAAATGATGCTCTCTTCAATAAACTCTTCATCCATGTCATACTTGCTTTCATTCCCTGCTTTGATTTCTTGCTAGTTACTAGTCTTGACTAAATTCAGAAAGTGACAGAAGATACTTTTCCATTTGCATTAATTAATTTTGAAATTCTAGATGCTTTCTGCTATATTTTCATGGGGCTACTTATTCTCTTCCCTCTGATTAGAAGCGCAACCACAGTAGATTTCTGTGAACCCCCCAACTTCTGTGAACTAATAGCAAGGCCTGAGATGGGTTTTGTGCTCAAAAATGTTAACATTGAGATGTGAAGACACACTTCTGAAGGTTTGTTGAGGCCTCGAAATGAGTGTGTCATGCTGATGTATCTCTCACCTGATAAAGGTGACCATGTAGTTATGTAGCTCCAGAAAAAGAAAGGATGTGTGGCACATATCCAGTCTTGACTGTTAATGACAGCATAAGCCTGAGATGCAGGCTTCACCGCAGGTGACTATAAGCCCAATGGGAATAATGATTCACTCCATTAAATCTGTTCCTGGAGTTTATAAATTTAGTCCTTGTTTAACTGGTCAGCCCTTCACCAGTCCCATTGACTCATCTTAAAAACCAGGAATGCCCTTTATCAGATTGAGTTGATAAAATTATGCGATGGAGTAAATTGTATTTCTAAAGTTCACCCATAGACCAATTAGGGGTGCAGAGATGCATTGCTCCATCTGGACAGATTTTGCCTCAGGAAATACACCTGGAAGATTTTGCATCTATATTTCACTAATTGCAACAGGACCTGTGCAGTACAGCACAAAACATATTCTCTCTGTTTATTGGCTGGTGTGAAAAACTAGAGCTGCTGGCCTTTCAGCAAAAAACACATGGAAAGGAGGGATTGCTAAGACTAATGGCTTTCTATGCAGGAAGTTTAGGGCTACTGCATATTGCCACTTTTGTACTAGGGGGACTACAAACTATTGGCAATTAGAAACCCTTTCAGTATGGTTTCAGCATGGTGGCCACTTGTCCTAGTAAACCTTGTAGGTTCAAGAGTTTCCATAATGCCCCTCTGGTACTCTTAAAAAGGAAGAAAAAAGGTCCATGGTGAAGATTTTCACTTGTTTGGCAGTAATCGGGTTCCAGCATGAAAACTGGCATTCCTCTCTTACCGTCCATTCCTGTTCTTTTTGTCTGTGTGCTGCATATCATTGCAACCCAAATGTACCACTGTTTGTGTGGTAATATTTTACATATGTCAAAAAAGTTTACTTTTCTTTACAAGAACTGACTGCAGCACAATACCCAGAAGTAAAGTATTTTCTGTGTGGCTATGCATGATGCAGTAGATCTCTCCACATTCTCATGCTTTTTTTGTATGAATGATTTCTAGTTCTCATTCATAAATGTCTGGCTCTCCAAATGATTCCTCTGGCAGATCTTAGTATAAGTATCAATTTATTCACCACTTTCTTTTTTAATATTAACATACTTGGCACAGATATTTTCCTTTTCTTTTCCTTTTCTCCTTTTCTTTTCCTTTCCTTTCCTTTCCTTTCCTTTCCTTTCCTTTCCTTTCCTTTCCTTTCCTTTCCTTTCCTTTCCTTTCCTTTCCTTTCCTTTCCTTTCCTTTCCTTTCCTTTCCTTTCCTTTCCTTTCCTTTCCTTTCCTTTCCTTTCCTTTCCTTTCCTTTCCTTCCCTTCCCTTCCCTTCCCTTCCCTTCCCTTCCCTTCCCTTCCCTTCCCTTCCCTTCCCTTCCCTTCCCTTCCCTTCCCTTCCCTTCCCTTCCCTTCCCTTCCCTTCTCTTCCCTTCCCTTCTCTTTTCCTTTTCCTTTTCTCTTTTCTTTTCTCTTTTCCTTTTCCTTTTTTCTTTTCTTTTCTTTTTTTTCTTTTTTCTTTTCTTTTCTTTTCTTTTCTTTTCTTTTCTTTTCTTTTCTTTTCTTTTCTTTTCTTTTCTTTTCTTTTCTTTTCTTTTCTTTTCTTTTCTTTTCTTTTCTTTTCTTTTCTTTTCTTTTCTTTTCTTTTCTTTTCTTTTCTTTTCTTTTCTTTTCTTTTCTTTTCTTTTCTTTTCTTTTCTTTTCTTCTTTTCTTTTCTTTTCTTTTCTTTTCTTTTCTTTTCTTTTCTTTTCTTTTCTTTTCTTTTCTTTTCTTTCTCTTTCTCTTCTCTTCTCTTCTCTTCTCTTCTCTTCTCTTCTCTTCTCTTCTCTTCTCTTCTCTTCTCTTCTCTTCTCTTCTCTCTTCTCTTCTCTTCTCTTCTCTTTTTTCTTTTTTTTCTTTTTTCTCTTCTCTTCTCTTCTCTTCTCTTCTCTTCTCTTCTCTTCTCTTCTCTTCTCTTCTCTTCTCTTCTCTTCTCTTCTCTTCTCTTCTCTTCTCTTCTCTTTCCTTTTCCTTTTCCTTTCCTTTCCTTTTCTCTTTCCTTTTCTTTCTTTTTCCTTTTTTCTTTTTTCTTTTTTCTTTTTTCTTTTTTCTTTTTTCTTTTTTCTTTTTTCTTTTTTCTTTTTTCTTTTTTCTTTTTTCTTTTTTCTTTTTTCTTTTTTCTTTTTTCTTTTTTCTTTTTTCTTTTTTCTTTTCTTTTTTCTTCTCTTCTCTTCTCTTCTCTTCTCTTCTCTTCTCTTCTCTTCTCTTCTCTTCTCTTCTCTTCTCTTCTCTTCTCTTCTCTTCTCTTCTCTTCTCTTCTCTCCTCTCCTCTCCTCTCCTCTCCTCTCCTCTCCTCTCCTCTCCTCTCCTCTCCTCTCCTCTCCTCTCCTCTCCTCTCCTCTCCTCTCCTCTCCTCTCCTCTCCTCTCCTCTCCTCTCCTCTCCTCTCCTCTCCTCTCCTCTCCTCTCCTCTCCTCTCCTGTCTCCTCTCCTCTCCTCTCCTCTCCTCTCCTCTCCTCTCTCCTCTCCTCTCCTCTCTTCTTCTTTTTCTTTCTTTTCTTTTTTTCCAGTCAACATTTCTGTTTACTTTATGGCCTTTGAAGAACTTTTCGTAACCCACTGTTGTAATCTTATTAGTCACATTTGAAAAGTGGTTGTAATACTGAGCAACACAGAATTATATTTGAATTGCTAATTGGTCAAAATGAATGCTGGGATGAATGCTTACTAAATTCTAGGTCTACAGTGGTAGGTCTACAATGCTTTCTAAAAGGAAATCTGTGTCTGGAAGTTAATAAAACAAACTCCTAACAGCACAGTGGTGCAGGTGACACACCTGAGGGACAGGATGCCATCCAGAGGGACTTGAACAGGTTTGAGAGGGAGCCCATGCGAAACTCATCAGTTCAACAGGGTCAAGTGCAGTGTTCCTCGTGAGGGTCAATCAACCCCCAGTATCAATACAGGCTGGGGGATAGAGAGACATTGAGAGTACCCCTGAGGAGAAGGACTTAGGGGTACTGGTGGGTGAAAGACTGGATATGACCCTGTCCAGTGTGCGCTTGCAGCCTAGGAGGCCAATCCTATCTTGGGCTGCGTCCAGAGGAGTGTGGCCAGCATGTTGAGGGAGGGGATTCTGCTCCTCAACTCTTTGAGGGCCACAGAAATGATCAGATGGATGGAGCACCTCTCATATGAGGAAAGGCTGGGAGAGTTGGGCATGTTCAGCCTGTAGAAGGGAAGACTCTGGGGAGACCTTACTGTGGTCTTTCAGTTCTTAAAAAGGGTCTATAAGAAAGATGGAGAGAGACTTTTCAGCAGGGCCTATTGCAACAGGACAAGGGGTTTAAACTAAAAGAGGGGGATACAGGCTGGATGTGAGGAAAAATGTCTTTACAGTGAAGGTGGCACAGGTTGTCCAGGGAGGTGGTGGAGGCACCATCACCGGAGACACTCAAGGCCAGGCTGGATGTGGTTCTGGGCAACCTGCTCTAGTTGAAGATGTCCCTGTTCATTGCAGGGGGTTGGACCAGATGAGCTGTGAAGGTCCCTTCCAACCCAAACCATTCTGTGATTCTGTGATTCTATATTTAAATTTAAATCCAGCTAATGAAACATTAATTTTCTCAAAGATGTTCCTCTGCTTACCCCTCAAGATACTGGATTATATTTAACATTGGTAGTGTGCATTGTTGTGGTACCAATAAAGATTACATGGCAGAGTGTTTGATTCATGTTGTTTGTCTGAGGAAGCATTTAGAAGTATGTAATGGATTGTCTTTGGTAGGGTGGAATGACTGAATTTGAAGAGATGTCTTCCACTGTTTACACAGATTTTTATAGTTTCAAAGAAAATAAAGCAATTTCAGTGCTATTCTGTAACTATTTCAAAAGGGCTGTTTTTATCCATGAAATTATCTCTTTTCTTTACTTCCTTTATGTGGCTTCTTATGGTCTAGAAACCTGTCACAGTGTTTCTGTTTTTGGATGTCAGTGGCATACTTCATTAAAAACAATGAAATGCATTGGGTTGTATCTCCAGAACTGCACAAACAAGAAAAAATATTTTTATACATTTACATATCTGTAAAAATGTATCATTGCTACCAATGAGGCCCTGTATACCATTTAAAAGTCAAGGATGTTTCATTGACTTCCTTGGGATTAGGACTGAAGCTGATTTACTGAACAGGGAGAGGATAATCACATATTACTTACCAGGTTTAAGTCTAAAATGCTGCTGGTTTTGAAAAGTGTAAACAGAATCAACTTACTTCTGTAATGCCAGTGATACCACTGATGAAATCAAAGCATTGTTTGTATAGCAGGCAGATATAAAGCACTGATGTACTTCACAGAGAGGATATTCTCCACCTAAGATGATAAAACGTTTTGTTATTTAAGTGTAGTTTGATGTTCTCTTATTAATGTGTAATACAGTTTTGGACAAGTACCAAAATTATGTTACATTCTTTTCTATATGTTCATTGAATCTCATGAGTAACCAAGTTATATGTGCATGGGTGAAGAAGTAATCAAAAGGACAACCAGACATAAAGCATCTGACTTCTTAAAAACCTCTGTGTCTTCTTTTTAAGAAAAGCTGTTGGTTGTAGTAAGACTCTGAGGAGTTACAAGAGTGAAGTAACAGAAACCCATGTAAAGGGACTTTTAAGTGATTAAGGCCTTTCTGTGTTAGTCTCATACTGCCTGAAGAAATTAACTTCTCCGTGTTTTCCGTGCTCTAAAATCGTAAGTGCAAGAATTGTATCAGAAGGCTTTGTCAGAGAAAATGGTTAAACCAGTAATTTGGTCACATGGTAGAAGGTAGTTTGGGATATAGAGATCCGTTTTAAACTCATTTGTAATTTCTTGTCAAATGTCAACCTCTTATGATGTGGATAATATTTATGACTTCTATGAATCCTCAGAGTCATTTAGAAGTGTAAAGTACTAACACTCTCAGTAAGCTAATGAAACAAATGGATACTGTCTTCATTTCAGTGACAACAGTGCTGACTTGTAACAGGAGAGATTTCAGAAATGACTAGCTCACAAAGCACATTAGAATATTTCTTCCTAAATAAGGGAAAGCTGACGCTTAGCCAGATTCTGTCCACAATTCCACCTTTCTTTGGTTCCCTGGGGATGTAAAGAGAATTGGTAGCAGCCATGAGGCTGCTTTAATTTACAGGAGCAACCAGTTCCTGTAGCTTCAAGCATAACAGGAGTGGTAAAACAGGTTAAAACTACCCATTCTCAGTGATGAATAGTACTTGGTGCACGTAATATCCAGAGCAGTATCTTCACTGCACAGCCAAGATTACAGCTCAGGAGTTCCTGGCTCCCTAGATTGTGTTCACAACATCACACAAGCCAATTCTAAACGCATTTTCTCTTGTAAAAGCCTTGTGGGCCAAATCTTCATTTGATACTAGTTACTGTAGATACAGAGATAACGGACCTTTATATGGAATTATACCAGCGAAGCATTTGCTTAGGCAATGTGTACCGTGGAACTGCCAAGGTTTTGAGAACTCTCCAGCAAACAAGAGAAGGATAGCCATGGTTATTTGTGAGTTGTGCCCTCTTTCCTGTATCTGAAATTACTTACCCTGTTCATGTCAGATACTAGCATGTCTCCACTCCATGGTCACCTAAAAAAACCCAGGTAAAAGAGTCTAAGTAAAAAGAGCCATTGTTCACAATTTAAATATTAAGTCAGTATATGATTTCACAAAGATCAGTTGGTGGTCCCAGGAATCCAAATTATAGTTGATTCTTCTGTGCAGTCCAATAAAACGGATTTTTTTCCTGGCACTACTACTTGCTTTTTTGCTACTTTTGTATTGTGCTTTGAAAGAAATAAGAAATTGTATTTTTTCCCCCAAATGAATAACTATATTGAATTATTCATACTACCTTAATTTTCTTAAGCTTTACTCCAAGTAAAGGTTAAGATGCTTTCCAGTATTGCTAATCTAGTTTTTTACCACTAACATGGGAATGCCTGATATTTTTCCATTTGCAATGTAGTATACACCAGAAGATTTTATCGAATATGACTATGAGTATGGGGATGCAGATTATAAAGAAACTGATTCTGTAACAGAGGGACCCCCAGTGTTCGAAGAGACAGTAGCGCAAACAGAGGTAACAGAATATGATCTGTTTGTTGTGTGGTGTCCAGCTGTCCCCTACCACATGGTTTGTCAATTTGTGTCTTCTGTATATAAGCTTAATGTTTCCCTTTCACTCATTTCTTTACTCTGGAGCTGTAACATTTGCTTTCAGTTAGAGATAGAAGGTCTCACAGCTGACAGCATTCATCTCACATTTGGTTACCCTTTTTTCATTCATGCTTTCTCAATTTTCCTTCCATTTTATTTATGTTTTCCTATTCCGTCTTTCATAATGTTTACAGAAAAAGAAAGCCAAGGTCAAAAAGAAGAAGAGGACAGTGGCCACTAGCTCAAAGGACAAACCCCAAAGGGCCACAACCAAAAAATCTGATAAATATGCATCCAAGAAGAAGAAAAGTTATCAAGCAGCAACAAAAGGCAAACTAGGGGTAAAGGTAGCTAAGAAATAATAAAGATCTTTCACAGGCCAAGACTGGAAGATCTCTAATAATAAGAAAAAATATACCTAACCCCATTAGGTGAATACATCTGGCTAATACTATAACCTGAATAAAAGTGATAACTCTGGAATTTTTTCTACAGCACTTTTTTTAATAATGTACTTTTTGTTTGATACTAGGCAAATGTTGTGGATGGATTTCAAGAGTATAGCATAGCTGAAAATGACTATGGGCCCCAGACAGAAGCTCCCTCCAGAACTACTGAAGGAAATGAGGTAATAAGGATTCCTGAGAAAATCATGGGCAAAAATACTTGCCCGCCAGGTAACAGTGATTAAAAAACCTCACAAACCTATTTTAAAAGCATGAATGTCCATCTGTGTGAATGTAAGTGTCTGCAACAGCAGCTAATGCGACTTTATGCTTTCTAAGCCTACTTTCAGAACCTGCTGTTTTCTTGGGCAGAACTCCCATTAATTCTGTAAACTCCCGTTAATTCTGTAGAGATCTGCTGAATCTTTAGACTGTACAGTTCATGATTCTGGAAATCATTCAGTGATACATGCTGTGGGAACGCAGGGTTGTTGAATTCAGTGTGAATATGAATGGAGCTATGTCTAGTATAAACTGGGTTAAATACTAGATATCGTCCTCCTCCTGATCTAATAAGAAGTGAAGTTACTCATTTTTCTTGTGATTCTTAAAATGCAGCATAAAACAAGCCTAACCCAAGACAATTAAAAGCTGCAACCATAGCAGCATATTGAAGTTGAGTCGGGAGCCATCATTTCCTTTTAGTAGTTCTTCATAGATCATTTCTTTAATAAATTCTTCATGGAATCACAGAATCAACCAGATAGATTGGAAAAGACCTTAAGATCATCGAGTCCAACCATTCCCCCAGCACTGTCAAGGCCACCACTAAACCGTGTCACCAAGGGCCTCATCTTCAGATAACAAAACCAAATTATTTTTCACTGAGGTTCTATTCAAATGAAATGTTGTATTTTGAACTGGCAAAAAAATTGAAATTATTAGTTTGACTTACATTAGAAACCACATTTTTAGAAAGCCACAGTTACAAGCCTGAACTTTATTTTGCTAAGATTACTACACCAGTGTTGATTAATATGTATGCATATTAATTAATGCTAGTTTTAGAAAAAATGATGGCTGATTATAAGAAATACTGTTTTCATTTCTTTTTTTACATTTTCCTTTAAAATGAAGCTGTATTGCTTAAAAGATGTACAAAACTGCTCCCTGAACATTTGAAAGGAGAAAATGAGTCCCCATTTCTTTTTGTTTTTCCTCCTATGTATCTTGGAAGGTGAAGGTGAATTGAGGTATATTTTCCTTATTCTACTGTAAACTGTTCTTGTGTTAGATCACGTTTTCTTCTCACAAGTTGATTGATAGAGGAATATTCAAATCATGCTGTTTATTGGGCAGTTATAGGCCAATTGTACAACAGCTAGATCCAAAGTGCTAAAAGCTGTCTGTATCAAGAGCAATTCTGCAGAAAGGCAAAATTTGGCTTAGAATTATTTTAGATCTTCATTGACTCTAACTGTAAGGCAAAAGGCATAGTCCTGTAGCTATTGGAATAAGGCAGCTGTTAATCAGTCTGGCCTTCTATTTTAATAGCAATGTATTTCAATGTCCTGATTAGGTCAAAATATTTGTAATTACTCTGGATGTTGATTAGCATCTTGGTATATTTGGTTTTAGATCATAATATTTAGATCATCTCATATTAACAATATCTGAACTTTGATTTCTTTCAAAATCATGCTTTCAAGAGTCCTCTGTAACACAATAAAGCAATCCTCTTTTTTTATTCACAAATGTTTTTGTACATCTCAAATATAGCAATTCTTTTAAACTGCTTTGGTGCTTGTAAGTTAGTTGCTTGGTTTGACAATTTACATACTTGAAAGCTTAGATTTCAGAAATGTTAAAATTAATCTGAGTTTTGCTGGTGGAATTTGACTTGGACAAAAAAATATAGAAATTACCATGACAGACATGAACTCTGAGTGATAAATAAACTGCAAAATCAGTAAAAAGAGAAAAGAAGTTGAAACATTTATCTCAGCATTGGTATTTATAGACACAAAATAATGAAGAGGCCTGGGCTTAACTAAAGTGATGTTTGTATTCTTGTAAATTGTTACTGGTCTGAATTTATTCACTCATTGCAGTGCATGTGTTTATTCATGAATCCTTGTAAGTGTGAAACCAAGCAGGGAAATATAGCTATATTTGACTCTGAAGTAACATTAAGCAAGCAGTACATATAGTGTACTGTATATATTGAATTCAGCGGTTTTGGAAATAGTAAAAAAAACGCATATGAAAGCATTACTTCTTTGTACCACTTTTACAGTGGCACAAAGATTTTAAATATCTTTTAATTACTCTGAAAGGCTGGACTTCCATTCCTTCAGACTCTAATTAAAAGACAATATGCTGTAGTTCTCCTGTTCTTTCTTCTTTTGACAAGTCATCATGGTGGATCAGCATATGCTTACATTGCTTTACTAACAATAACCCACATATTCCTCCTATTCCCAAATCTTTGCACTGGTATGAATAGCAAAAGCCTGTTGAAGAAGTGTTTGCCGAAGAATACATAACTGGAGAGGATTATGATAAAAAAACTGAATATGGAAGCAGAGGAGTAGACCTCAGTGAATCTGATCTGCTGGTAGATGGAGATTTAGGCGAATATGATTTTTATGAATATAAAGAATATGAAGAGAAACCAACTGATTCTACTAATGAGGAGTTTGGTCCAGGTGTTCCTGCAGAGACTGATATCACAGAAACAAGTGTAAGTTGATTGGAGGCATAATGCAGCTTAATTTAATATAGCGATTCTTTCATAGTTATACAGTTTCAGAAATGTGTAGACCCTAATCCAGAGCTTCTTGTACACAGTAGATATATTCTCACTCTTCATAAGCTTTGGGTCAAACCCATCCCCTTGTTTTAGTAGTCCTGGTATTTCTACTTGTATTAAATGTGAGGTTTTTCTCTCTCTCGCTGAAGGGAGTAAGGGAGGGCGAAGATGGGAGGGAAAGGAAAGACAAGGTGGAATTTCAAAAATAAATGACAAAATTATCAGTTTAAAAAATCTTGCTTAACTAGAGCTAAAGCTGGAAAGAACATAAATCCTAATGCAGGTGCAAGTACTGTAGTAATTAATGGTTTTATATGATTACCTAAAGAAGTTGAAATGCATATAGATGTCTAGAATCCTGTGGCTTCTGCTACTTCCCAAGTTAAAAAAATCATGAGTGGGAAGCTGTAGATCTGAACCCTTTCATGAAAATAAGCTTAGTCAATGGTGTCAGGTTTATGACGTTGAAGGAGTGATTTAACAGCTCAGTATATATAAAGGAAGATAGGATGACATGGTGGATCGTATGAATCATGCTCTTTTTTTGTCTTTTATAGTTTTCCCTCTCAGTCTGATTTAATCACAGACTTAACAGCAAGGCTTTCATTTTACTTTAGTTGCACCAAGATCCTTGTTTTCCAGTATCCTGGACTGTGGAAGCTGCAAAGAAAACTCATATGACTGAGACTCGAAGCAAAATTTATTCCCATTTGGATTTTTAATTGGGAAGGCCTTGAATATAGCAGGAAAGAAGAATTTTGTTTGTGGTGTTTGCTCAGTCTTATCTTTATTTTCTCCTCATGAATGTAAAACTTCAGTTCACAAAGGATCCAAGAAATAACTGCAGATGCTGTGAGGTTGCTTTTCTCTGCCAACCTTGAAACCCATACTTCTCTGTTTCAGTTTTCACTTCTTTCTAAGACCTGTTAGGGTCATTGTATTTTTAAATGATCCTTATCTATACAATGTGATACAAGCTTACTGTTTTCCTTCTAGCTCAGTTGGGGACACTATGGCAGAATGATACAGAAAAGGTCAGATTATCTATAAAGCAAGAAGCCTATAAGGCACCATTTGTACCTGCATTAAGCAGATTACTGTATAGACTCTATTCCCTGGTGCAAATTTCAACTTGAAATGCCTTGCCACTAACCTGAAGGAGTCTGGAAGCTTAAATTAGAACACAGGCTCTGATCTGTGCTAGCTTTGTTACGACTCTCGTCTGCTAAACCAGAGATATCATATAATTTTCCTTTGACATATGGATATATTTAGAGCAAGTGAAGTTCTACCTTTGATAAAAAAAGCAAGACAAAAAGTAGTCAGTACCTGGCAGTACCAGGAAGCTTTGAAAAAAGAGGCAATATTTCCAAAGATGGAGACGTGATGTAATTTCTTACAACCAATTTTCATTAATATAAGAAAACATAATTACCTCTACCTCTTGCTACTTGATTTTTATAAACTATTGCATTGTTTATATTGATTTATAAAGGCACGAGTGTGATCTGTGCCTTTATAAATCAATACGAAATGCATAAGCCATGAATCTGTTTTTCTTTGCAAAATATTTCATATTGGAATACTGTAACATTATCCCTAATATTTTCAAATCCCCAGCTGTTTAGTGGAAATGTGGAATCACTCTACTGAAATAAAGTGTTTCAATTTTTCATCTGATCAGAGCTGAATTTGATGCCTAGTGGGTATGTTAGCAATCAAGAGAGTTACTTCCAAATAAAAATAGTTATGTCATAGCTTGAAAAAGAAATTAGTTCCTTTTTCTTTGTATGAAACTTGAATCTGTCTGTCTTTTGCCGTTACCACGTGTTATTGACCTACTGTTTTAAGTACTTCTGTTATCTTAATGCTGAAACTAAAACTTCCATGGGGCTGACTCTAAAAGGATTTTGCATTTGATACTAATTCATGTAGTTAGGAGACATAACTAGCTATCCATGAAATATTTAATGTTTACAAGGCCACTTTCCCATTTATGTCATAAAGTCACATACTCTTCACAGACTACTTAAAATGTTTTGAATGTCTAATGAAAGAAATTAGGAGCTCAAAGGGTACTGTCCGTATGGGACTAAAGGATCTTTTTTTCCTAGCTTACTTTAGGGTTGCTTAACTAAGAAAGCTGTGAAGAATCATTATAAATTGCCAAGGATATGTCCATTCAAATAAGCAAAGAAGTAACTTTGTGACTTGCACACTGAAGTTCTAAATTCTAACTCCAAAGTCTGAATGCAAACCATGGGGTGCAAGCTATTGCATCTAATTCAGAAAATACAAATTGACAATGTCTAATAATTTGAAAAGTACAAGTGCAGTTTTTGCATTTTCTGCTTCTCGTGTATTAAATATTTTTATTTACATGGTTTGTGTCTGTGATGTATTTTTCATAGCACAGATCAATTCCAGCTTTAGCTTTCAGTTACAGGTAGCTGCAGTTCTTTATTTTACCAGGTCCTCAGACCTTCTACTTACTTAATTTTTGGTGCTGTCCTTCTACTTACTTAATTTTTGGTGCTGTTTTCACTTCTCAGGTGACTGGACATGGGGCTTATGGAGAAAAAGGCCAAAAGGGAGAACCAGCTGTGATTGAACCTGTAAGTACAGACATGGGTGAGTTTTTCTTTAGCACTATATAACTATGTACACTGTTGATACATCAGTATCAAACCATGTTGTTCATTATAGGATGGGAGTAACCTTATCCATGTTCTCTGAAACAATCACCTGCAGGGTGGTAGGTGTAAAAGTGGTACAGACAGTAGCCTGTTCATCCTTCTCTTTTGGCTACACAAAGGACTAACACATGTTCCTTAAAACAAGGAGAATCTTCTTGTGCAGAGGAAAACTGAGCATAGATTTGCTCTTCAGGCCATTTAGTAACTACAGTTTGGACAAATCGTCTACAGAGATAGCTTCCAGCTACAGGTTTCAGTGCAGGCAAGGAAGTCCCTCTGAGAAATTAAATAAATGCTTGTATGTTTAACCTGTGCTGGTGCAATCAAACTGATAAAAGTTTAATTAAATAATTTATTCAGAGGTTACAACTTGGTCATAAGCACAGTAATGTATCAGTAGCTTACAGAATTTTTCTCATTTCATAGTATAGTAACTAAGTGGCCTTTTCAGTAGGACAAAGTTATATTGTAGCATTATGTTTGATGGGTGAAAACTAAAATGTAACTGAGTTTTAAAAAGGACATAGTTTATATAAAAATAATAATTTTATAATAGCTGGCAGAAGTTGAATGCCAGTCTGGTTTACTCTTCTAATATTTTCAGGGACTACTTTCAAATAAGGTGTTTTACTCTCAGTCATGATCTGTGAAGAAGCTCAGAGTGTGTTAGCTCATAAAATGACAGCTTTTTTAACCTATTGCAAGATATGTTTAGTTTACAACCATAATACTGAAGAGGTCTCCCCTGCAAATCTCCAAAATTGTTGGAGTTCACTACAGCTGGCTTCCAGCTTCTTTGTCCAGTCTTCCTTCCTATGGAAAGCCAAGTACAAGTCAGGATCATATATTCATAGGTCTTACCATGACCTGAAATTTGAAATAGCATCTACACCCTAAAAAAGGAACTAGGAGATGCTGTAAGACCCACAGCATAGAAATAACTAGAGTTATTCACATCTGATTCTTTAACAGCATTAAAAAGATGTTTTATAGCTTTCTCCAAGACATGACAAATTTAGTATCTTGTTTTATCCCCCTGCCTAGGGTATGCTCATTGAAGGACCACCGGGACCAAGAGGACCTGCTGTGAGTAGATTAACCACAATTCCCATTTATTGAATTTGATTTATCCACTGCGGTTTGGTATTCATGAGTTAACACAATTAATATTGGTCTTACTATAATTCCCAAATGGCATCATATTTGACTTAGCATTTTTGGACAGGAGTAAAAAAGGGTCATCTCCAGCATTTTCAGTGACAGCCTGCTACAAGCTGAGCGCACATGAAAATCAAACTTTTGAATGTTGACTACAACTCTTTCTAAGGTAGAAAAGTATGATGCCTGATAAATTATTTTATACAAACACGTGTTCAACATAACTTTCCAGAGAAAGAATAGTTAAAAAATGCTGCAAGAATTCAGCATAATAATGTTACTCATTTTCCATAGGGTCTAACAGGTCCCCCAGGTCTACAAGGTCCTGTTGGTCCCCCAGGTGATCCTGGTGAAAGGGTAAGTCGACAAACAGATTGTCCTGTGTATTCATGGTATGTCTTGCACTAATTGCTATAAGATTAAGTGGGTTCGATCCTGATCTGAAGTATATAAACATAGGCTAAGAAATTCCAGTAGAACTGAGGCTGATTTAATCAGCTGAGCAAATCAAGCGAGAATCTGGACAAATATTTTCTTAGTGGTAGAAATATGTACTGTAAATACATCAAAAAAGTTAAGTACTTATTTGTATATATTTCTCTGCTTTGATGTAAATTTTTAAAAAATATAATAAAGCAATAAATACAAGCATTTCATATGGATTTAAATGAGCTATAACATGTGGAGATGCAGAGAAAAACAAGCTCTGCAGAATCAAAAAAACACATTGGAAATACTGAAAAGATAAATAACATTTAGATGATCTAGGCAGAATTTATTGCCCATATTAAATAATGTACCACATGAGAGCCTTATCCAGTCATGAATATAATTGAAGTGTAAGCTATTATTTTAGTTGTACATGTTCTCACAAGCCTTTTCTTACTGCCACAACTAACGCAATTTTGGAACAGCCTAAATATATTTATTTGAGGAAAATATGTTACCAAAAAAAACTTTCCTGAATTTTATGAGTGATAGTATACTGACAAGTCTGGTGTGTTCATGCTGTATCTGTGCATAGTAGATGTTGAGAAGATGCTGTTACTTTGCTGAATGAGTTAATGTTAAAATCCCAACATTGCTTCACCTTGATAATGTTAGCATCCATGCTTCCTTCACAGTGTCTTCCTGTAGATTAACTAAACATAATTTAGAATTTAAGCTTGTAAAATGGGAATTGTAACACATTGTAATGGCATAACTACTGGTATTACTCAGTTTTTAAAATAACTCAGTTTTTAAAATAACTGCTTACTGAACTAATCACAAGGAAATTCTTGACTAAACACATTGTGTGCTTATGGAGCAGACTTCATCTTCTATATAAAAAAGGGACACATTTCACAAATAAGTAATTGTAGAAACAAGTTACAAACTCATGAGAACAGATTTTTGCAACCAGATTCTGCCATCAGATTCCATCCTAATGTGATAACATGTCTTGCTTTATATTTTAAACATATGTGGGCAGGTTTGCTTTTTTATTTAAACAGTAATCAGTGTATATGAAAAAAGATTCTAGTTTGTGATATAACTATTCTGACTACTTTTCATCTTAGATAAAAAATTTTAAAAAGTGATATTCTGAGAAAATTACCTCTCAAGAAAAGTGCATTTCTTACTTTTAAAAATCACATATGAATACCTAGAATCATTGAGAGTGTTTTTTAAGAACAGAAAAATGAGTTGAGAAATCCACCACTTTTTATAGTTGCCTATGGTGCTTCAGCTTTTGGACTAAATCGTTGTATCATTCTAATCCTATTAATAGATATAAGACAATTGAGAAATGAAGGAGCAAAGCCTTCTGGAGAGGACCATAAGTAGTCCCACTTTTACTTGTTGTAGGGATGAATTTCACTCAGATAAAATGGTGCAATGGAAGAAGAAAATGAAAAACTAATCTAATCTTCATCTTCTGATCTAATCTATCAATTCTAATCTTGACAAAGACTCATAATCCTATGGCATCAAGTACTGCAGGTCAGAGCAAAGGTTCTGTGGGTGCCTTGCAAGTGCATTTAATTATTCTATTTTTTAAACTTAATTCAAATTGCCTGCATATGTAATGGTTCTTTTTAACAATTAAAACAGTTTATTCAATATTTTACATCTGAATTTGCAGTAATTCTCAATCTAAGATTTATCTTTAGTGTGTTATTAGTAAGAAATTATTTTATGGTACCTAAGGTTTTTTTGCAAAACTAGTAGAACTTCAGCATACAAATTGCTGTGAGAAATAGATATATTATATATTTATACTCATATTTACAATATATTTATGTTATATATAATATGTTCTATATAACAAGTTATGTTATATATAACAAGTCCAGAGGAGGGCCACAACGATGATCAGGTGACTGGAGCACCTCCCGTACAAAGACAGGCTGAGGAAGTTGGGGCTGTTCAGCCTGGAGAAGAGAAGGCTGCGTGGAGACCTCATAGCAGCCTTCCAGTATCTGAAGGGGGCCTATAAGGATGCTGGGGAGGGACTCTTCGTCAGGGACTGTAGTGACAGGACAAGGGGTAACGGGTTAAAACTTAAACAGGGGAAGTTTAGATTGGATATAAGGAGGAAATTCTTTACTGTGAGGGTGGTGAGGCACTGGAATGGGTTGCCCAGGGGGGTTGTGAGTGCTCCATCCCTGGCAGTGTTCAAGGCCAGGTCGGACGAAGGCTCGCGTGTCATGGTTTAGTGTGAGGTGCCCCTCCCCATGGCAGGGGAGTTGGAACTAGATGATCTTGAGGTCCTTTCCAACCCTAACTATTCTATGATTCTATGATATATCATATCATATTATAAAATATTATATTTTAACATATTATAACGTATTGTTTTATGTCGATTTATGTATTGATTTATATTATAATAGTATTAATTAAACAAGTACAGGCTGGGTGGAGACTGGATTGAGAGCAGTGCTGAGGAGAAGGACTTGGGGGTGTTGTGTGATAAGAAGCTCAGCATGACCTGGCAATTTATGCTTGCAGCTCACAAAGCCAACTGTATCCTGGGCTGCAGGTCAAGGGAAGGGATTCTTCCCCTCTACGCTGCTCTCATGACACCCCCCCCTGCTATCCTGTGTCCAGCTATGGGGCCCCCAACATAAAAAGGATGTGAGGTTGTTGGAATGAGTCCAGAGGAGGCCATGAAGATGGTAGAGGGATGGAGCAGCTCTGCTATGAAGATGGGCTGAGAGAAATTGGGCTTGTTCAGACTGGAGAACAGAAGTCTCTGGGAAGAGCATAGAGTGGTTTCCAGTGCCTAAATGGTGTCTACAAGAAATCTGGAGAAAGACTTTTTACACAGGTGTGTAGGGATTAGATAAGGGGGAATTGAATAGAAGAGGGCAGACCTAGATTAGATGTTAGGAAGAAGTTTTTCCTTGTGAGGGTGCTGAGGCGCTGGCACAGGGTGCCCAGAGAAGCTGTGGCTGCCCCATCCCTGGCAGTGTTCAAGGCCAGGTTGGATGGGGCTTGGAGCAACCTGGTCTAGTGGAAGGTGTCCCTGCCCATGGCAGAAGTGGAACTAGATCTTAAAGGTTACTTCCAACCCAAACCATTCTATGATTCTGTAAGTGTGTCATGAATACAAGTGTGCCTCAAAAAGTTCATCTTATGTAGTTGTCTTTTTGGTCTCATCCTTTTTCCTCAGGGTCCGCCTGGTCGCCCTGGTCTCCCTGGTGCTGATGGTTTAGCAGGTCCCCCGGGTACCATGTTAATGTTGCCGGTAAGTAGTATTATGACTGCAGGGTAACCAGCCTCCAAAAGGAGGAAGTGTGTTTCAAGAAATGTATGGGTATTTTCTCATCTGATTCTGTCTTTTGAATGAGAGGTGATACTGGCTTTCTTGTATGCTGTAAGCATTTGAAGGTTGTATGGTACTTTGTATTCCTCAAACAAAATATGCTAGCTCTTCCATGGCTGCCAGATTGGAACCTACATGAATGTAATACACTGGCTGAAATCCTCCATATATTTTCAACAGTAAATATTATTTGCTACTATATGTCCTAAACAAGGAGTTTGCTGTTGCATGGGGGGCGTGTACTCACGGCAGGCATGTACACTTTCAAGTCTCTTTGACGTGGAAAATTTTAAGTATTCCACTGGACTTCAGTGTCCTCTTTGAAGAGTCAGTGTATCCTTTGAATAGAAATACAAATGACATAGCCAGCTCTGCTCCCACTAGAGTCAAAGCAAAACACCATCTGCTACAGCAGGTGAGGAACATGCACAAAGCTGTTAAAGTATCTTGCTGCTCTGTGGTATGAAACGTACTACGCACATGGAATTAATTTTTCCTAAGTGTATGTGTGTATGTGGAAGCTCTGATGAGTACTGCTATCCCAGAGAACTGATAAACCACCTGTAAATGAAGGGACAGTATTTTTGAAGTTAAAGCAAGGTAAGTAAAGTCTCAGAAATATTTGGTTTCCAATAATTAGGTGATGGGAAAATGCCACTACTTGGGAATTATCTTAGCAGTAGCCGACTGTCTTGCACAAAACGCCAAGTCACATGTGAGAGACACCTTTTGTGGGTTGCATGGCTCTTTATCATCATGTGTAGGTATTAAAATTGAAGTCTGCCTTAAATTGAATTGCACTTTTCTGTGGGTAGCTACCAAAGTACAGAGAATTAATTATTTTTGATAAATATGAGGTTTTGCAGACAGTTAAGAGTCTATTTTAGCCTCTTTTTGAAGCAAAATGAAACCCCAAATCCTATGAAATAAAGAAAATGTTTGCATTTTAGTTCTAAACTATTACCAATGATTTAATATTCGTGCTGGATCCAGTGCCTCAATGCAGCAGTCTTCTGAAGTTAGTGGAATGAACTGAAAACCGAGAGCTCGTCTTTGGTTTACACAGTTGTAGCTCAGAACAAGTATGGTTGTAATTTGATAAATTCTGAATCCTTTTCTTGTTTTGGTACTTGCAGTTCCGCTTTGGTGGAGATGGTGAGAAGGGCCCAACAATCTCAGCTCAGGAAGCTCAAGCACAAGCTATTCTTCAGCAAGCCAGGGTGAGCATAAGGAGCCTGCAAATGAAACTGTCACAAGGGTGCAGGTTCCCCGAAAAAATAATCCACTTTATATCATGCAGGATGTGAAGAATTTTAATCATCATCTCATCACAGTAGTTATGTTTATTGAAAACTGAGTCAATGACGGGGGGCTATTTGCTAATGCATTATGAAACAGAATCTATGTGCTGGCTGGCAGCTTTTTCTTGATACCAGTGGTTTTGATCTGTTTGTTTCCTCAGATTGCTATGAGAGGTCCACCTGGTCCCATGGGACTCACTGGAAGACCAGGTCCTGTGGTATGTAAACAACACAGGGGCACAGGTTTAAGGACACAGTAACACACAAGTCAGTGAATCTTATTTTGGCCTTGCCTACACCTCTGTGTTTATACTACTTTTATTTCAAAAGAAACTGATAGAATTAAAGCCATAGTTTGTGCTCTTATTCAAGGTCTGGATTGCAACCTGAATACTGTATCAGGTTTTGTTGTAGATTTTGGGGTGCTTGGATATAGCATATTGGCAGACTTACAAAACAAGTAATTTTATGTAATTAATGACATATGCCTCTGCAGTCAGTCATTTCAGTAATAATATTCATAAAATTTCTTGTGGTAAATATGAAACTCTACAGAAGCTACTAAAGCAAGTGTTGCTCATTATTTAAGCTGAATCTGGAAAGTTCTTAAGTGACATTCGTATAAGCAATTTTTACTTCAGTCCTGACTTTGGCTTGACTGCTAATACCAAATGATCTGGCAAATAACTCTGTGGATATTCAAAAGGCTGAGTATTTGTTTATGTATAAATACGAAGTTTACACATGGAACACAAGCTTTTCTGTTTACATGCAAATCAGCTTTGTGATTGCAGATAGGTTTTCCTCTGTAATCCCTACAAACACTTTAAAAAGACAATATTCACAATGAAAGGATAAAACCAGGTAGGAAACTCAGCAAGGCAAACCCACCTGATCCATCTTGCGATTGCAATTTCCTGTTTTAGGAAATGGGTACTTTCCAGACTCAGTAGTCCACTAAATGATGTATTTTAGCATTTACTGTCTTTCAAAAAGCTATTATAAATCATTTGTACCATGATACAAAATAACAAATGATGCAGCAAAGATCATAAGCTTTGTAGACTGGTCTTTTCTAACTTGCACCCAGGTGATTGTATTTATACTCTGATGTAGAGTGAAATTGTTTTCTACAATTGGTACAGCATCCATATTTAAAAGATGTACTTAATTTGGAAGCTGTTTTGTCTACTGTGATGGCACAATGAGATTGGCCAGTATTTGGCCTCTTGAATTTTCATCTGTGTCTGCTGTAATTTTTATTTATATTGTCATTATGGTGGTGCACATAAAGAATAATGTTAACATGTCTCACTAGATCAGATATGCATCTGCTTGTAAAACACAGACAAGAATACAGTTGTGCTATTGAGAAAACAAGCAATCACTGGGTAACCAAGATAAAGCAAGTTCCTGTTGGTTTATTGTGTGAGAAAAAAGAGATATGCCAGTCACAACTATAGCAGTATATATAGAAAAAAAACCAGCAGCAGAAGCTGCTGGAGACCACCAGGTTTTATCTTTTGTGTCAGAATGCAATAGCATTTTTCACTTAAGTAGTTTCCTGACACTCATCACAGTTGTGGAAGAGATTTGGTCATAACTTAGTGGAGATACTGTAGGGTAAGAAATACAGTTTCTTTCCCTTCGTTTGCACTTCTTTTGTTCTTTAATGTGATGTTTCAGCAACAGCCCATAGCTGATCAGTAATAATTGAGACCTTCCTTTCCAGGCTCTTCTTCTTCCCTCTCATCCTCAGTCTCCTGAATGTACAGTGTCTATTAGTTTGAAAACAGAAGGCTATATTACTTACATGAGTATAACATCCTACTATTACCAACAGAAAGTGCTGGTCAGGTTACTGTCCATCTCCTGTGTAGAATTATAGCAGCACAATGCAACTGGAAGGTTGCCTCAGGGGCTTTTGGTGCTACTTCCTCCAGTGACCACTTTTATTAACAAAAGAAACCCAGGGGACATAAAATAATTACATACTGTTGAATGAATATTTGAGGAAGTATAAGGAATACTTTGGATTGTGTTCTTCCCTGATCCTAGGAGCTTAACATTCTCTTCAGCGACTCTTAAAAGCTACATGATACTAAAACCATTGTAAGTTGTCTTCTCAGTTGGCTTGAGAGTGCTTTGCCCCATCTTCATATAGTATCAAAAAAGTCTGTTCCAGATTATGGTGTGCTCCAAATTGGCCAGTCTCATTAAACCAGGCTGTTTATCTAGGTGAAATGTACTGTTTTCAGGTAAATTTTCACTTCGTCCCCAGAAACTGAAATAACCGAAATCACTGGACTTGTGTTTTTAAGCAAACCTATGTAAGAGCAATTCTTTTCTAGAATAATTCTTCCAAAGCAAATAGTTGCTACCAAGCAGAGAACTTGGCTCACAGGTTCCTGATTGATAGAGATTAGGTATGCGACGCTTGCAAATAGTCAAACATGCTGGGTCTGCTTAACAAACTAATACACTATTTCCGGAAGTGTATTTAAATCAAGAGATCTGCAAGATAACATTCAGTCTATACAGATAAAATAACTATGTAACTGCTGTAAGCAGGAATAATATTGCAGTAGGTTGTATACCCTTAGTGGGGGCATAACCTGGCCTTATAGTCATGTTTTCATGTTTTAAAAGCCTTCATGAATTTCTGTAGGCTAAGTTCAACAAATTAACAATATTAATAGTTGTTTTGCTTCCAAACCACCAGGAGGCTCTATTAATCCAGCTCTTTGATCTGGCAATATTTTTGGACTACAGTTCCAGAAGAAACTACAGATTCTTTATCTGTCAAGTGTTTGTGTGCCTGGCTTACTTGAAGAATTAAATAGTTGGAGCTTTTGCTTTTAATAGGAAGTCTATTTTTAAAAATTAATTTAGTGGCCAATATTAAAGTATATTTTAAAGTATATTTTAAAGTATATCAGTTATTATAGGTCTCAAACATAGCAAAGTCCCAAACTAGCTTTGACTGAGTCTGGAGTTCACATTCTTAGTGAACACAGCATGCAGTATGTAATTTCTGCCTGATGATATTAAATGTTATCAATTATGTTAATTAAAAGCAGGGCTTACATCAGGGAAACCCAAACAGACTGTCACCACCTATTGAAGCCACTGTTCTCTCCACTGCCAGTAGGATCTGATTTTCAATTTGCTTAGGACACTGCAAGGTCAGTAGGAAGCTTTCCACTCCAGGATGCTAGACTCAGCATTAAGTCAAGCCATGAAACACTTTCTTTCTTTGAATGGTCACTAAGGTGAATATAGGAGGATTATCAGTTTTCCAAGGTCTGCAATATTTGTTTCATATTAAATAAATACATTTGGTCATGATCTGCTTCAGAGGTTAGAAAAGCAAAAAATTCTTTTGCCCATAATAGTAAACTCCAGTATGTTCCTTTATTGAGCTTCTATTCTAGGTGAGCATGTTGAGATTTTTTGTTTTGTCTATTTTTGTAAAACCACTGTGAAGAAAACACAAACTTTAGTAGTTCTGCCCCAGGTTCCATGTACAGTATCTTGCCCTGGATGAAGATCTGGTTTACGTCTGTTTATGAGTAAAACTTCCTCTGAAAATTTGTCTTGTCATTTAATGATAGTAAAGCGATGCAGTTATATAGGTTTTCCACTTCTTCCTGGCCAGATGCACAGAGACCTTGATTTAAGCATCACTGAATTTCATGACAAGATTAGACAGGGTATTTTTCATTGACTATGGTGATCTTTGGATTGAACTCTGTGACTGTTACTTCCCGTACAGAAACGGATAAAGGTAAAAAGAGGTGGCTTTCATTTCTGTTGGCTTCTCTACAGTGGATGCAGTTCTGCATTTCGTATGTTCTTAACTGTGCTCATATTTAGCTCTCAAATACTAATACAGAACAAACTGCTACATTTGATCCCATTTGAATGGATGGGAGTTTCTTTGGTAATAGATTTTTGGCCCAGTTAGGCCCAGTGTTTAGACAGTAATATATCATGGTGTATCTGCAGATTCAAATGGTGAATTCATACCTTCTAATGAGTAGGGGATTGTTTGGGGTTTTTTCTCCCTGTAATTAATTTACAGAAATTAATTTACTCATTTAAAGAGGTTTTTGTATATTTAAACAATATGTTTTGCTTTTTTCATCAAGGGTGGACCTGGAGCAGCAGGTGCTAAGGGTGAAAGTGGTGAACCAGGTCCCCAGGTACAATAATATTAGCTGTTAAGTTTGTGCATGTATAGCTTTAAGAAAATGTATTCATATCACTTAGAATAAATCAGTCAATGATTTCTTTCCACATACTATTGAAGAAAAATGGCTTTTCTAGTGCTATCTTAATAGAATGTAATAGCTTGGTTGTTTATTTTGAAATATGAAAATAACAATCTTTATATAACAAAGAGCAATTATCACATGTAGAGTGTCATCACTTGAAAACATGTTTTAATATTGTCATTTCAGGCTCTTTTCTCTGTTAAATAATCATGTCAGTCTGCAATTGTATGACCTTGGGCTCTGATCTTATCAGATCTCATAAGGTGAGAGAGGTTGAACTTAGTTGGGAATTAAACAGGATATTTTCAAGAAAGACATAACATAGCTAGAATAAGTCTTTAAGAATCAGTGCATGCTTTTCTTCTTAGCTTACTACTATATCAGCTCCTGTGCAGTGATGCTATGGAGCACTGAAACACATTGAAATCTTTCAGATTAAACCTAAAAGTAATAGGGGGTTCTTACAGAAATCATGATAGGAGTGTCTGGAACAATGATTTTGACAGATCGTAAGTGGTATCATAGTTTTGCGACATTATTAAGCGCCCTTCGTAAAACTCCACATGAATATTTGCAGAAGGAAACCAATGCAATTAAACAAAGAAGTACTCTGAACACCTGGTCAGTCTTCCAGTTTCCTGTCTTACGTTGTTAGTAGTTTTTCTCTTCCTACTCAGTAATTTTGGATGGCTAGGCCTTACCATTGCGATTTCCACCTGAAAAAGACAAATTTACATGGGGGATGAGAAAGCTTCCGTGGAAAAATACACCTACGCAGTCATTGGTGAAAGTTACATGTGTTTGAAAAGTGGAGTTGTTTCCAGTCTGAAGTAATATGGTCTCCCTTTATTTAAGACTGTGCTGTGTAAAGCTAAGACAGCATGTGAGTTGTTTACCAGAAAACCTTACATTTATGTATGAGTTATAGATCTGAAATAAGCACTCTTTAGCCTTCATCAAATTATTATAATATGACTAAAATAATTTTGGCATGAGAGAAAAAAAGGTTATCAAACCACAGGACTGAGATCTTCAAGGCCAGGTTGGATGAAGCCTTGTGTGGGATGGTTTAGTGTGAGGTGTCCCTGCCCATGGCAGGGGGGTTGGAACTAGATGATCTTGAGGTCCTTTCCAACCCTAACTATTTTATGATTCTATGATGCAAAGCCATGGGAAAAAACTTAAGAAGCTTTTATGTTGAATGGACCAATTACGCTGTGCTTAGTGCCATCTCATGAAAGCTGGTGTTGAAATTGGTAGTGCTAAGGACAGTTTGGATGCCTGTGTTCTTTTTAAACTCATGGGAATTTTGAAACCAGAGTGCATCTTCTGGGAAAAAATGCAGTTTGTGTATAAAAAAAAATATTACCTTGTTCTTGAGGAGAGATGTTTAACTAGCTTGTTTAACTAGCTTTTTGCTGACATGAATGTGATTCTAAGAATTACACTCTTTACATTCAGGGCCCTCGTGGTGTTCAAGGTGCCCCTGGTCCAAGTGGAAAAGCTGGCAAAAGGGTAGGTAGTGTGTGGATCCATCCTACACTGGGTACATAGTTTCTATTTAAATATATGTAAATATTAACTGTTTCCACTCCATTTTTTAATGTTTATCCCTTTTGTTTTTTGCAGGGACGTCCTGGAGCTGATGGTGCCAGAGGAATGCCAGGAGAACCTGGTGCAAAGGTAAATAATAGTGAGACCTGAGGCTTTATTTCAGTTTCGGAATGACCTAGACAGATTTTATATAGGTACCAGAGTTTCTTCCAGGCCACCACAAAATTCTTCTCTCAAGTGAAAATACTGAGGTTTCAGATAGCTGGGTTAGATGTGAGTTGAGAATCAATCATCCATTTAAAATATGGTAATTAATGGTAATGGTAAGTGGTCTGACCTTGAAGTAATTTGGTTCTGGGGCATGATTCATGTTCCTCAGAGTAAGTTTCTAGTTACAGAGTATCAGCAATAGTAAAGTCAGTTTTTCAACTGCAAATTACAGCTAGAACCAAGCTTTCATTTCAGTGTGGACTTCTTTTTTATAAATAGCATAATTACAGCACAGTGAAAAAATTGGTCTGGCATCTTCTCTTTATGTATTGCATAAAAGCTAATTTCATGAGTTTGATCTGTGTGCTTCTTTCCATGTGTTTCATTCAATATCAAACATTTAAATATAACCAAGAGTAGAGACTAACTTTTAGAGAGAAGGCACAATTTATTCAGAGTAATACAGAATGCAGTAGTCATTTACTAAAGCTGTGATTTCTTCTTTCCTAGGGTGACAGAGGATTTGATGGTCTTCCTGGCCTTCCTGGTGACAAAGGTAACAGGGTAAGAAAAGCATGTATATTTATACAACAACAAATGGATACTTTCACAGAAATAATGCACTGTTTATTAAAAATAACACCAAGGACTGTGGGGAAACTGAAAACAGAATGTCATCTTTTCACACTACAGAATACTATCTGTATTGTCACATAATGTATTCCTTCTGAAACATTTTAGTAATATCAATCAACAGCAATTCATATATATTAATGATTTAAATATATTTTCAGAATTCAGATCACATCATCTAGGTTTTGCTCTAATTTTTCTTAGTTTAGGGATTTGCTTGTTGGATTTATAGTGATTGTTAAGGGAAACAGTAATAGCAAAAGGAAATGAGCATGAAGTTTCTGTATCAGGAGCATGACAAATTTTAACCTGCTGAGAAGCTTGCTCAACAAATGCATTTGTATGTTTGAATTCACAAACTGAATTGTTCAGTGTGGCTTTTTCCAGTAACTGCAGTTTAAAGAAAGATCAGAGTCAGGTCAGACAGGAAAATTTGAAGTAATGCTTAAATAATGTACTTGCTCCTTATGTCATACCAATCTGTAGGATGAGACTGCATCTTTCCCCACAAAGTGTAGAAATGATCAGAGCAGGGGATTTCTGCTTTAAATTATACCCCTAAGTTAGATGCTAGTAACAACAAGATCTCCTGAATGTAAATCCCTTACTATTGTCCTGGTAAGTGCAGTGAACCATAAAGAAGCAGTGAGTGGGAATGTCAACAGAACCATTCCCATATATTCTAAACCTTCATGACTAAGGAATTACTACAGCTCTCACCCTTCAATGAGTTAGCACAATTGCCACACTTCCTAGAAAATCTCTGTGTTGTCTACTGGCCCATAATGTAGTTCTTTCTAATAGCATCTAAAGGTACTTTTCTGAATTCTGTTTGCAATGTGAAAAGAACTTCCAGTGTCATACAGAAATGTCTTGGTCCTCTTTCATCATCCCCTTTCACTTAAAGAGTGTAAAGCAACTAGCTCATCGTTTTCATCGAATGGAAATTCAGCTTAATCAGCAGGTGACCAGCAGAGGGGGATAGACATTAAGCTGTTGCCATTACTTCACTCCATTGAAGGCTGAGGGAAAATTGGTTCAATCAGGGAGTGTGTGGAGCTTTCCAACCTGAACTACTAGAATTGTCTCTCTGTGGGACCAGTCATAAAGAAATAACTGTGTTGTTTTTTGTTTGGGTTGGTTTTTTTATTTTGGTGGGTTTTTTTTTTTTTTTGGCAAATACTCTATTTGTTTCATATTTTCTAAACAAACAAAAGCAGGAGAATAAGTTTGGGTTGAAATTTAAAAAATAGTATTTCTTTCAGTCCATTATTTAAAATCACTGCATTCTCATGATTCTGTGGAAATCTTCTGTAAAATTACAAAGTATGATCTTTCTAAAAGCAGCTAAATTCAAAGCCAGATCAGGTCACTGTAGCTCCTGGACTCATATATACTGACAGCATATAATGCAAGTGTTAATTTCTCTCTGGCTTGCCATAAAGAGCACAAAAGACAAGAGAAGCAAATTTTCTGTTGTGGTTATGTTTCAGCTGTAAGAGAATTGATGTTGAAAACATAACTTGTGTGGAAGTTTTAGGACTACTTTTAGAATTATTCGTGTTTGAAATATGAGTTGCAAACTGGATGTCTCTCTGAAGTTAAGCTTTTGTCAAACACAAATCATCAGACAGGAGATCCTGGATTAAATTCCAATGTAGGGAAGATCAGACCACATGGTGTAATATTCTTTTTAACTTCATTATTTATGTCTTTGAATTCTATTATTTAGATATACCAGATGTATAACCCTTCTCCAGTAAAAAAGCAAGACACTGTATATTAGAAGAAAAGGTCTAAGGAAAACGAAATTCTGGCTTTAACAGAATATTTGAAGGAAAGTGTATTTGAAGGCTGAGAATTCTGCTAATGATAGGAAGTTTGGTTCTTAGTGCATGAGAATACCAGGACACTGAATGTAAGCTCCTAATCTAACTGCCAGGTGATTGCAAAACTAGAAAGATAGCCCTTGAGGGGGATAACTATTTCAATATTTGAAAGCTTAAGTCAGTCTTCACCTGAACGTTAATTGAAAGGCAGGGTACAGATCATGCATCTCTTATGATCTTTCAGGAGTGTCATTTAGCATGTAGAAAACCACATGCTCTACTGGCAGATCACATTGAGTAGTTCCAAAACTTAGCAAAATACAGGAACTTCTGTATTGATTCATCTTATGGCTATTAAAGTGCAGTTCACGGAATTTCATTTCCTCTCCGATGTCAAATACAAGTTACAGAGGACAGAAAGGCAGTTGAATAAAGTCCTGGCATCCCTAAATTAGATAGCCTTAGGTTAAGAGAGCAAGTTAGCTAAAATCCCAAGAAAAGTCTAAAAGAGTAAAGAATGGATCTACTAAAGAGCGACTTCATATATTTCTGCTAGGGTCCACACAGTGGTCAGGCTCTTTGGAGACACTGATAAAATTAAGGAAAACAGCATGAATACTTGGTTGTTGTCCAATGCCAGAAGGAAGTCATAGTCTAAAAACCCGCTGCCCAGAAAGAGGTCAGTCAGTGGTGTTTGAGCTATGTAGCACACTAGTTCTCTTTAGAAATGGGGAAAGAAAAATAAATCCTAAAAGTATGGTCCAGAATCTACTGAGGCTCTGCATATGTAGAGTTGAAAAGCCCCAGCCTCTGAGGGGAATTGTGGAAGTCTGGCTGCTTTCCACAGCCTCAGACAAATCAGTCCCAAGGCTCTCAATGACTGGTGCAAGGGTGCATGGTTTCGAAACTTCACTGTGTATATTCCAGGGCCCAGCAACTGGTTTATTGACTTCTGACCCATGTATACCTGCCTTATTTTATTGGCAGTAATACATTGTGTAGCTGGAGGCGGAAGGTGCCAATGAGACAAAGGAAAATACGGGTAACACTGCCTTTTGTAGCAGTGGTTTGTTTATGTTTTGGGGCCAAGAATAGTTACACAGTGAAATTTTACAAACACAAATAATTCATTGTATCAATAATGTTTATTTTTATGCTGAAGTAATAAAAGACTGAATCCTGTAACCTATTACAGGTTTGTATCATTGTGTCGATGTGTTTTGACACATCAGACTTCAGCTAACACATTAGTTTTCATTTTCCTCCTATCCACTATTGTTTCCAGCAACAGATGTGTTATTCTTATAACTTTCATTATTCTACAGGGAGACCGTGGCCCACAGGGACCTCCTGGCTTACCTGGTGAAGATGGATCGAGAGTAAGTTGCTATTTACACAGTCAGATCTAGAGCGAATCCTCATGAGGTGGGAATATGGTTATTTTTTTTCCTAAAACTTATATTCCTTTTGTACAAAACCAGGGAGAAGATGGGGAAGTAGGACCAAGAGGTCTCCCAGGTGAAGCTGTAAGCAATGCTTTCTTATTCTTCTGTTTCTGTTACAAACAAAAGTCACTATCAGGTTTTTTTTCCTTTCCATTGAACTGTTCTGAATTCCAGATATAAAAATTACTGCCTGTGTGTGCGTATAGAGAATACTGATAATGGCTGAAAAGCAAACAAATGAACAGTTTTGTTAGGGGTGAAACATTATGTACAAGATTAGAATTAGGACAGAGATATATCCAGCCAAGCATACCTGAATTCAGAATCACAAAAGCTATTTCTTATCCTGCTGTGTAAAATCAGTCACTGCAGTCATTGATGCGTGAGAATATAACCAAGCCCCTGTTGCTTTGAAAATGTTTTCTAAACACCTATTTATTAGAAAATAAGGCCTGGCTTCTCCTCTTTTTTTTTCACACTACTGTGCTTCATGGGGTAAGAGGAATAAATGTGATTTCCAGAATGCATTCGTTTACTATAATAAAATTATCAGTAATTTTTAATTATTTGTTGGATCTTTACTACAGATAAAATTTGTTGGAACTTCACAGTTTTCGAATAGTAGTATAGAGTAGGAAGACCAACGTATTTTTAAGACAGGAATACAAACATATTTGCTACGATTCAGGTCAGGCCTTCAGGCCAAGGTACAGCTGAAACTTTAGTGGAAGATACTGTGCCAGTGTTCTGCACCAGGAAATATAAATAGTTATCTCCTGCCTCTGCCTGAAATGACCATACAGCAGCTATATCAACACCTGCCCTTACACTGCCATCTTGTTCATGTGAGGTGGAGGCTGGGCCGTGCCACCCGCTCCTGCGGGCCGGGAGGGAAGGGGCTGGCCGCAGCCGGCAGCTTACCCATGCAGGCACACGGCGCCAGCGGGCAGGAGCCGCCGGCGGTCAGCAGAGCGGGGGCTGCGGCCCCGCCGCACCCTGTCACAGGCCGGTGCCAGGGGCGGGGCCTCCGCCGGGTGCGGGCCGCCCCTTAGAGCTGCTTTAGAAAGGTGAAGGGTCGGTCTGTGCTCCCAGGTGGCAACTTACAGGACGAGAGGAGCTGGCCTCAAGCTGCACCAGGGCAGGTTTGGATGGAGCTGAGGAACAATTCCTTCCCCAGAGGGTGCTCAGGCATTGGAACAGGCTGCCCAGGGCAGGGCTGGAGTCACCGTCCCTGCAAGTGTGCACACACCGTGGAGACGAGGCCTCGGTGCCATGGGTCAGTGGTGGCCTTGGCAGTGCTGGGGAGCGGTTGGACTGGATGAGCTTAAAGGGCTTTTACCACCTGGTTGATTCTGTGATTGAAGAGAATCTGTTACTAATGATTTTTTCCTTTCTTCCTTTCTCTCTGTCTCTCAATGCTCATGCTGCCTTCCCCTCATCCTTACTATAGAATTAACTAGGTTGGAAAAGACCTTTAGGATCATCAAGCTCAAATATGACATTCCTGTGACATTCCTTGCCCAGTCCTGCTCCTGGGCGTCTCTGTTCAGAAAGAGTCATGGGGGTGTTAATAAGTGTTTCATCTCTTACAGGGTCCACGGGGATTGCTGGGCCCCAGAGGTACACCTGGTCCCCCTGGACAACCTGTACGTATGAACTGCTTTGTATTTGCAATTTCCAGGCGGAAAATGGAAATCCACCAGAAGTCGTTCATGCTTATATTGTGTGTTGTAGGGCATTGCAGGTATTGATGGACCTTCTGGCCCAAAAGGAAACATGGTGAGTAAGTAAGCTGTGAACTAAAAAGGGTGTGGGTTCTAAGAATCCTTTCCACATTCTCTTGCCCCGCCACTATGCCATTTCTTCCACTTAATTAAGCTTCTTTTTTGTCAGAATATTCAGGTTCATTATGATTTTACATAGAAAAGAGAAGCAATCTATTACTCAGTCTTCAGCCAAAAGGCCTACCCTTGCTTTCTGTCAAGCTCCTTTAGCACCATGGACTCCAGTGCTTAGGTCCTACACGTGGTCTGTTATTCTCTGTTAAAAAAACCCCAAACTTAATGTTAATTAGCATTTACAAAAAAAAAAGAAAAGTCAGTCTGGATAGAAAATTGGTGGTAGACTTTAAAGAGGGACAAACAATGATGAGTCTGTATTCCTTTTAGCACTGACAGTTAAGATCTGTAGTGCAGAAATGCAAACCTAATGCCCTGATATTTTTTTGCATGGTAGGGTCCTCAAGGGGAACCAGGACCTCCTGGTCAGCAAGGAATTCCAGGCCCACAGGTAAGTGTAAAATAACTCTCAAGATGTATGATGTAACGTGCAGCAAATGATTAATAGATGTGAGTTACTAAAAGGTTAGCATTTAATGTGCAAAACCGATAAAGCTTCAATGATTTTATAAATAACACTGCAAATGTACTCGGGGCAGTGGGAGCAGAGTTTTCAAGTAAAGCTTTCAGAGGGATTTTTCATTCAGGAGAAAAATGACTCATTCAGTGTTCCTGGAATGCAGCAGGAACGGCCACACCTGGAGGAGGACTCTGAATAGGATCTTGTTACAGACCCACTGCCAGAATAGTGGCTTGTGCAAAAGGCTCACACAAAACTCCTGATCTAACTTGTAAGGGGGGCTGGGGGGGGAAGCCACTTGTATTTGCCAGTATGTTTAAACAGAATAATGAGGGACCTTTAGTAGGGTGAATGTATGTATATTGTTCTCCCTGGTTTCTCACACTGGTTTCTTTTTAACAGGGGCTTCCTGGTCCTCAAGGTCCTATCGGACCTCCTGGTGAAAAAGTAAGTTACAGTATTATTCTGGTATTTCACAGGCAGTTCTGTGCAGCAGCCTTGCTTGTGTGTTTAAGAGCTTTGCTATGTTTCATGGAATAGTAAGCTAAGATCTAAAAATTAGCATTATATACCTGAAATCATTAAGTAAATGAATAGCCAACGGAGACCTGGCTGTCCTCTCGTATAAACACTTTCACAAGCATCATTTCCTCCCTTTAATTTCAGTTAATTCTCTGTTATTAGCTTCATAATCCCATCTACAATATTGAGCAGCGTGTACTTGTATGTTGGTTAGTTTCACAGCAAGCTGTGAAAATGATTTTTATTAATCTCTTTTTATAACAAAGTTGTACCCACCCAAGTTCTCTGTTCTCAAGGATTATGTTTTGACATAACTTTGCAGTGTAATTGACATACTGTAGTGTGCCACTTTGTGTTCTTTTTCCAGTTGCTCTGTTTATATGTGTTCTTGTGGTTTGAAACATGTCTTCTATTAATTTTAGAAATATCAATTTTGAATTTTGCACTAATTTTCCCTTTCTCCCCCTTTTGCTGAATTCTTGGTCTATTGATTCTTTGTTTTTGCTTCTCTTCACTGTTTAATATACAGCTCAGAGGAAATTGAACGAGATTTTAGGAATCGATATACATGCATTTTACCTGCCTGTGTGCCGCAGAAGTATTATTCTAACAAAATGGGCTAGGTCCACAATATATGCGTTCAAGAGGCTTTCACAAATGTACCATGCCTTTCAACTATGAGTACTGGAGTTCTGTAACCTGTACTCTTTACTTCTTGGTCTTGTTGATATCTTTCATATATGGTGAATCCTTTCATTGCTGAAATTTTAAATAATAGTCAACTTCATACACTGGAGAATTCTTCCCCACCTTGTGTTGTGTGTTTCCATGTTCATAGATAATTCCTGAAGCCTGTTCTCAGGAATATGGGTGATTTGTATTGGCTAAAGAGTGTAAGAATTGTCCTTGTGCTTATATATTCTATGATAGTATCTTTCTGGATTTAGTTTTGTCATAGTTTTGGTTTATCCCTGATATCTATATCAAGATATTTAGTTATAAATATATTTTATATTCTTGGGTCTTAGAGTTAAATGTATTGGATCTGGGGTGGGTTTTTTTTCCGCTCTAATTCGTTGCTTTAAAAAAAATGTATTGTTATTATTGTTCTCTACGGCTGTAGTGGGTTTGCCAGTTGTTTTAAAATGCTAAAAACATTTATGGTGGTTTGCTGGCTTAGGGCATGCCAGTCCTCAGCAGGGATTATCTTCCATTATCCTTGTAAATAATAGAATGTTCACTGTTGTTCTTAAGATGTGTCTCTGTTATTGCATTTAGGGACCTCAAGGCAAGCCTGGCCTGCCTGGCCTTCCTGGTTCTGATGGACCTCCTGTAAGTAACCAGTATTTCTGGATACCCATGTTGCAAAAAGCACTGGTAGTTCTAGTTGGCAACTGCATTATAAAATCCATCTAAAACTCTCCTAAAACTTGTTGGAGCAGTTAAAAATCAAAGAATGACATCTTTAAAGCAGCTGCTAAAAATGGCTGTGGGTTTTTAAAATGTGCTTCCAGATGATGAAATGCATTTGAAACATCTGCAGGAATATGCAAATACTCTAACTGACAAAGGGCTAGACATTGCTTCACTGTAGTCATACTATGTCAGTATGGCAAAGCAAATCATCTATAAAAATACTCAGCATTTGTTTTCTGAGGAAACACAGAATAGACTAGATCTTTCTCTGCTTCCTGACCTGAGGTGCATATTACATGTTTGGGTTACTTCTTTCATTGTCTGCACCAGGACTGACAGTATTTAGAATCTCGTGATCATTAAGGAATTCAGCTTTGCTCAAGGGATGCATTCACTCACATGAATAGAGTATAACCACCTGAAGCAGTATCGCTTACAGTTCAGGCCCTAAACTTAAATGGAATAATTTTTCATAATTACATGGATATACGCTAGTTGTATCAAAAGCATCATCTTTTTATACCACCAGAGAGGTTTAGCAGGCATTGTGACTTCTCAGATCATGTCTCTCTTCCCCTTGCCATTTTCCCTCACAGTATTTCTTTTTAAATTAGATCTGCGTTTCTTAAATGAGGCTTAAGCAGGATAAGAAAATCAGAACTGACTGCATGCATAAGGGCTACTTGGGAATACAAACACCATAACCGTGAATGTCCCCTCCTTCCTTCTCGTTTCCCTGAGCTTTTACTGCTGAGTATGATATTGTATGGTATGGTATGGTGTGATATATCCCTTCGGTCAGTTGGGGTGAGTTCTCCCAGCTGTGTCCCCTCTCAGCCTCTTGCTCACCCTCAGCTTGCTGTCTGAGGGGTTAGAATGGGACAAGAAAACCACACTGTACAAGCACTTGAGCAATAGCTAAAACACTGTTGTGTTGTCTAGACAGATTGAGTCACAAATACAAAACACAGCATCAAATGGGCTGCTATGAAAAAACTAACTCAATGAGTACACCCACCCAAAATTATTTCCCTCATGCACAGTCAGGTTTGTTCAGAGGAAGGGCTGTAGAGGCAGGTTAAACTTCAGTCCATTTTGATTGATATGACCTATTTACAAACATAGAACTACATTGGTGATTGAAGGCAATAAACAGTACCTTCCTGACTGCAGTGAGCTTTGTAGCTGCTTCCATGCTCCAGAGCATTTTTTTTCAGGAGATGAGGAAAACTAGCTATTTCATTCCACTTCTGTATGAGGAAATGTCCTTCTATTTTGAAGGTGAGACATTGTTTAAAGTGGTATATTACACTGGAATTAATAGAAATCTAAAAGGATACAAATACAGTCTTTATTAGCAGCATTTTTAAAGTCATTTCATGTTATAGAGATCTCTAACTGGATTTTAATTTTACACTCAGGAATGCATATTCTGGGAGGTTAGGATTAAAAAACTGATATATGTAGATTTAAACAAGCAAATAAATCTTTAATATTAGTAAGACAAACTGTTTAAAGGAAAACTAGCCATCACTGGTAAGCAGCTATCAAATGCTTTTTATTTTAATTCTTTTAATAAAGAACATAGTTTAAACTGTTTTCCAAGGCCAGAAAATTGAATGTAAGCACCAGGGGTTTGTCATATAAGATTAACAGCCACATCAAAATCATATCATATTTGACACACTGAAAACATTTTGCAGTGTCAGTGACACCGAAACATGAATGGTTTTAGTAACTGGCTACATGTTACGTGGGAATACATGCTTGGCAAAAGTGAAGATTTACTATGCTTCTCTAGTAAGACTGATGAACATAAATTCCGGACTGATTCTCATAAGCTTCTATTAACTTTTGGTTGCATTAAACTACTTTTAAATTTTGCAGCATTTTGGTATAATTTCTTCAAGAAAGGAAAACAGTGGATCACTTAATATTTTGAGTGCTGCAGTATTAATGTCAGCGATGCAGAGCACAGGCTAACACAGAAACATATTTTGTTTGAAAGTAAGTCACACTTTAAAACAAAGACGTAGAACGTTAGGGCTAGATCAGCCTTCTGTTGGCTTCTGCAGCAAATTCCATAATCTTTTAAATAATTTTAAGAATGGGTAATATTAATCACCCTGCTTGTTTCAGAATCAAATCTGACAATGTCTTGCATTATAAACTCTTACTGCTGAAACATTAACTAACAAAAAGGGTGATCAGGATAGTCCTGAAAACATTAACATAACTATTGTTCAGTTTCTTCTTTATTACGTAAATTATTATTTTTAAATTTAGTTTAAATTTATGTTTTTTAATTAAATTTATTTTTTAAATTAAATTTTTAAATTAAAGTTCTTATAAGAACATCTTTTCTCAGCATTTTGTGCTTCTGTGTTCTAATACAGAAAAAGGGTGATGAGTGGCCTGAAATTCAAGTGTTTAAATAATTGTGGTTTTATAATAAAATGTCAGTACCAAAAAATTAGTGTTTTGCAAATCAGATACGTTTCTTTTAAATCAGGGTCATCCTGGCAAAGAGGGTCAGTCTGGAGATAAAGGTGCATTGGTGAGTTTTAAAACTTTTCTATTTATTTCCATTTATTTACATAGCTTTCAAGAAAACCTTTGGGAGTTTTTCAGCTTTATGACACATTGTTGCTCCAAGAACTATTTAGGAAGTTACTAGAAAACTCATGGCACATTCAAAGCATCTGTGTACAGACAAAAATATTTATTATATTCTAAACATTATAGAAATTCTAAATACTATAGAGATTAAACTTTGAAAGTAAAACTGATTGTAGAGTTGACAGAATGACAGTCAATGAAAACTGCATGCATTTCATATAAATAACTTGCAAATAGTTTGTTTACAATTTCATTGCATAAAGTACCAACAAGGGCTCTTCTCACAGAATGCATGTTCATTGTATTTTTGAGGTCACCTTCAAGTCAGTTCCAGTGAAAAGTTATTTCTTTGTGAAGCACTGAACATCTTGGAGCTCTTTAAATCTTTCTGCTCACTCAGTATTGACCTTTGTTTATCCAGAATAGCACCCTTTATAGCAGCTGAAATCAGTTTCAGTTGCAGTACTGATTTCAGTGGCAATACTGAAATATAGTCTGAATAAATAGCATGAATGAATGAACAGCTCAGAATGTACAAATCCACTGAAACCAGCATATTAGTATTTGTGTCCAAAATGTTCTCTGTTAAAGGCTTGTAGATTTTATCCTGATTCCTTGAGAAAATAAAGCTTACACAGAGCATTTATGTTTTGAAAGTACAGGTGTGTGTGACTATTTTGTCAGTTGTTCCTTATTTCTTTTGAATTTACTGATCAATTTCAGCCAAATTTGATGGAAGATTTTATTTCTCAGAGATGTTAGCAGTCTAGAGGCGTTGTGAGAAGACAGTTGGAAAGGCCCTATTAGGGAAAGATTTTATTATCTGTCCATTTCAGACATTGGAGAATCATCAACGAAGCATCCTTAGACACAGATTGGTTTTATTTGCTTGTTACCATTGTTTCAGATAATTTATATTGTGGATAGATTTTTCTGAAATATACAAGTAGAACCAAGTTCATTATTCTTTTAATCATTTCATAGTGATATTGAACTTGGCTTTTGATATGTGATATGACTTTTCTTAGTGTCAGGCAGCCAAGTGTTATTTTGATGTCTCACTCAAGACTGCTGCATTATAGTGAAAGAACAAAGATAGACTTGGAATAGAACTGCTTGCTAACCAAGTACTGTACAAACAAAGGTTCTTTACTCCAATGTATTTTAGGGGCCTCCAGGTCCTCAGGGTCCAATTGGCTATCCAGGTCCTCGTGGTGTAAAGGTAAGATTTAATTACTGGATTTCTTCCTCCACCATTTTTTGAATATGTGCATGTGGGTAATTCTTTATATTCTTTCTTTAGGGAGCTGATGGTGTCCGTGGTCTCAAGGGATCCAAAGGCGAAAAGGTAAATCTGACGACTTTTAATTCCTTCCCCTTTTTTCACTGTGTTGTCTTCTGTCTCCTTCACTGCAGTGTGTTTTCTCTTGTAGCAGTGAGTTTATTTTTGCCTTACCCTAGGGACATACCAAGCCCAATTCATAAGTCAGTGACCTCCATGGTTATTTACACTGGTACAAAGTGAATATAAACCCTTCAGTTCTTAGAATGGTTTAGGATTCTCTTTCCTCCAGTTTAAGTAACTTCTAAGGTGCTCTTACAGTAGAGAATTAGGCATCCCCTCTCTTGTTAATACTATAGCGGATACTAAGAAACTTGTGCCTCAGAGAGATTTGTGGTGACAATAGTGTTATTTTACCTGTTTTGAAAAAGCAGTAGGCTAGGTTTTGTTTTGGTTTTGGGTTTTTTTTCTTAATATGCATCTTCCAGTGGCTTTCTAGGTTACAGGTGTTTTTGTTTCAGATCTCTGGCTTTGCCAGAGTGTTGGACAGCCCCAGCCAGATGCATGTGTATGAATATGAAGAAAGCTTTTATACCCTCTCAATACCATTAACTCTGTATGTAGAGCTCTTACTAGAGCAAACGCCAACTACTGTGATCTCTACTGACTTCTGATGGTCCACAGTGGCTAAAGCTACAGCCAGAATTGTTTAAATTCCCACTTTCCTCAGCACTCAGAACGAGACAGATAACAAACACCATCAGTCATACTTCCTGACTGCACAGGCAAATTCAGCCTTGTGGCTCCAGTGGCTACTGTGCAGATATTTATAGCTATTTCTAAAGCAGAAGACTCAGTCTTCTTGAAAAGCCTTGATTTCAGCACTAGAGAGCTGTCTTTCATGCTCAGATGCCAAGAGCTGCTGTACATTTTCAGCCTTTCCTAAACCACAGTCTGTCTAGTCTGCATACTTATTTTAGAGTTGCTCATTAAATCTAGGATAAAAAAGAGTGCGTTTAATACCTGTGGAGACAGGACAGTTCAAAAAGCCCCAGCTTTTTCTTGTTCCTTATTAAACTATTAATATCCATCTAGGACAAAATACAGGACTCGCATATAAATAGGCTTGATACGTGTGTGTATATATGTATGTGTATCAGTGAATACTGATTAGCGTAATCTTCACAATATTTCTGTATTGATCTCACAGTTGAGATAAGAGACTGAATTCTAGTGAATACTTCAAAAGGTCACACAAAGACATTTCACAGATTGTCCGCACAGTATTACACAGGCCTTTTTTACTGACGTTATTCAGATGCCATTACGTGAGGGAAATCACTGTAAGAGACAGAAATAAATACACTGATCATTTAGGAAAGCCTCTGTAGATCTGGAATGGTCCGAGGGATATCGGAAAAGGTGTCTGTAGTAAACCTGACTAGAACTCTAGCTATTTTTTTTTTTTGTTAGCAGCAGAAGAGGAAATAGAGCGTTCAGCTCTCTCCTCCCACATAGAATAAAATCATCCTTTTGTAGATCTCAGTAGCTGGAACATCACTGTGAAAGCTGAAGAAGAGTTTCAGTTCATTTGGCAGCCATTTGGACAGTAGCTGGTGTGTGATCAGACATTGCTGATATGTTGCAAAGTGTTCTCATTCAATTATTGTTGACCATGGACATAACTGAGCAACTTATACAACTAAAGCTTTTTGTTTTTCCCGTGTATTCTGCACTCTTTTTCACCTCTTTCTAAACTTTAAGAAAGACCACCCTGAAATTTTAATCTATGCAATAAGATGACTGTATAAAGATTAGTTTCACTATTTAGAAAGCATGGGAAACTGGCTTTTAGAAGGCTTTTTAGTATATTTTTTCAATGAATCACAACGGGTTACCTCTTTGTTTTTTGTGTCTTCACCAGTTTTGAGCTGTTTACTGCAAATCTATTTCTGTCACCCTTTCTAGACTTATTTGTTCATGCACTATGACTGCTTCTGAACAAAATCAAAATGGCTTTAGCCTTGCAATCTGGCTCAGTAGCTGCCAGGGGAGAAGATAAAGCTTTTGTAAGCACAGGAATGCAAAATGCAAACTTCTTTTTCAAAGTGAGGATGAAACAGAAAGCCCATCTTGTAGTTTTTTGTTTAGTTGTTTAGGGGTTTTTTTCGGTAATTTGGAGCACAGTAGCACTCTTTCCTGGCTTTATTGACAGTCCAGATGTTACTTCGCTACTATATCAGCAATATTGCTTCAGCATATTAAAAAATACTGAACATCTTACTATGTGCTTTTCATCACAAAGACCTTTGCTCCCAGGACATAAGAAAGCATCCAATAAAAACAGTCAATAATCTTTGCTGTCTGGATATTAGATCAGTATTAGAACAGTAGCTGTATGATGAACTCATACAACTACATACAGTCTAAGAAAGAGCAAACCCAAAGCTGTTCAGTTATACTAGATCAAGTCGTGAACAGCTTTTCTGAGCAACTCTGGAGGTTTCTGTTTGTATCTAAAATAACTTCTAATGCCATAAATGAAAGTTGTCAGAGTACTGTCTGCTTTGCCTTCAGCACGGAGGCCTATTAAAATGCGTAGAGTAAATTCTCTGTCAGAATTTACTAGGTAGTAAATAAGTAATTTCCACTAGGAATAACACCAGTGTGCACCTATTTTGGCACTGTACATGGATTTAATCTTAACGGCCATTAGTTTTCCTACTTTCTTTCAATCATGTCATCCAACGAAAGTAGGCAGGGCTGAGTATTGCCAGAGATTGAACTACTATATAGGGATGTCTACTTCTTCTTTTAGGTTATAAACACTAAATACTTGTCTTTATTCTTTATTTTATTTTTTATTAAGGTGTGATAACCAGCCTTTTTTTTATTTATCCCTTTTCATTATTCTATTAAGACACTAGTTTAAAAGAAAAATTAATTCAAAAGGAGATCCTGCTATCAAGAAGAAAAACACTGAGTAATTTGCCACCAATTTTTTTTTAGTTAGTTGAATGGATGACCTTATATAAAAGAGTGATTATCAAAAAAAAAGTTTAGGAGTTAAGAAAGAGCTTTGCACTGTAACTCATAATAAAACAGGAGAACTGTATTGTCTGTATCTTTAAGCCGATTTTAAACAGCTTTAAACAGTTGTTATTAGAAACTTTGCAATAAAAACTAATTCTGAGTAATGCACTGATATACTTTCTCTGAAACAGCAACAGCCATATTGGATTTGCTGGTGTCTGACCATCTCACTACAGAATATATTCTGTAGTGAATGTATTTTCTTCTTTTATCTGTGACAAAAAGAATGTTCTCTATTACTAAAAGTCATTATATACATTTCTGCTTTTTTTAGGGTGAAGACGGTTTTCCAGGATTTAAAGGTGACATGGGCCTTAAGGGTGACCGGGTAAGCATTTACTCGTAACCCATATGTTCTTAAAAAGTTTCAGTGTTATTGTTTTGAAAGGATCAGTGAACAAATGAATGTAAACCAAAGATGACATAAGAGCTAGTAGCTTAAATTATTTCTGTTCTCTGTGCATGCACGGATTTGAGCCAGAGGTTTGGTTCTTGTGAGTCAATAATCACAGGGTTATAAGGTGGAAGAGAGTATCAGTCTTGGATATCCTTTTCACTAAGCTTGTGCTTAGGGAATCTCCTTTTCCAGATTCCAAGATCTCTAGTATTTGCCTGAGGAAAATTAATTTATCTAGGATAAGGGTGTTTCCATTCCAACATAGCATATTGCAAATATCTGCCAAAATGAAGTGTTGTTTAACCCAATGAGCACTTCCTTTCATAGAAAGTGTTGTGCAGGTTCTAAAATAACTTCTCGCAAGAGGCTCCTAGCCTGTATCTGGTGTCTGTATACATAAATAACTGGGAAGATGGTATCCACGTTAGTGCTTAAATACAGACATTCTTCTTTCTATCGACTGTCAGAGTGCTTTCAGGAGAATTTAGGGAAGAGAGAATAAGAATACACTGTTTCCAGGTGTACCTCTCTTCAGGCAAAGCGACTGGGTTCTTACACTCTTGAAAGTAATATTCAGTGCCTAATTTATATATATATATATAGATAGATATAGATATCCATTCATAAAAACAACTTACACAGTGGTATTTTCCTCATTAGAAATTGGGTAGGGCTTTGAGCAACCTGATCTAGTTGAAGGTGTGTCTCTGCATTGCAAGGGGGTTGGACTAGATGACCCCTACAGGTCCCTTCCAACCCAAACCAATTTATGATTCTGTGATTCTAATCTTTATTTACGTTTACTGGAAAATTATTTTCAAGTAACTGTGGGTAGTCTCTTTAGTATATGCACAAAGGCCATATTTATAATGTGGTGTGTTTTAGGGAGAAATTGGTCAGCCAGGTCCACGAGGAGAAGATGGTCCAGAAGGTCCTAAAGGTCGAGCAGGTCCATCTGGGGACCCAGGTGCTGCTGGCCCAGCTGGAGAAAAGGTTAGTAGTCAGATATCAACTAAATAGCCATGTAATTGCCTCATAACATCCATAGAACATGTATGTTCTTCATCACTAAAAAAAAAGTTTTCATATCTGCAAAATCTTTAGCTACCTAACAGTAGGTTTTATGAGACACTACTGCAGCAGATCACTGGAGTTCACATTTGAACAAGTACTGCGAATCACTGATGTTATTTGTAAATATACAGAAAGGCGTTATAGTACATCAGCACATAAGGCAGCTAAATCCTTACCCCATATTACATACAGTGCATGCCAGCTAAGGGAAACATGATGCAGAGAAAATAGCTGGGCACAAAGGAGGATAAAGGAGCTGCTGGAGAATTAATCAATATTCACAGTCATATTATGACAAATTGTGACATGCAGATTGTTTGAAACAAAATAAAAGTCTAAAGTAGGGTTGGAAAAAAGTGAAAGGGGCTGTTAAAAAGGGTGGTGTTACGAAAAATAGGAGAGAACAAGCTCAAAGATAAGTACAAATCTCTGTAGAATCCTGACCTCAACAAAAACCACTGGAGATTGACACAAAGGAGGAAATGAGGCTGAGGAATGCATGTGTAGGTACCATATCTCACTGTGTGACAGCATCAGAAAACAAAGGTGATTTCAGGAGTGGAATATTGGATAAATAGGAAAGAATGATAAAATAAAAGTGATGGTTCAGAAATGCATATACTGTATTTCACTAAAGTGAGAACATAGTGAAGAATATTTCCCCCTTTTTTTTCTGTTTTTTTTTTTTGTTTGTTTTTTTTTTATTTAACTGTGGCCTTAATGCTAGTTCTGTCTTAAAGAGAATGGGACAGGAGGTGCATTTTACATTTCTTTCTCAGTTTTGCTATCTTTCAAATTGGAACAGTTACTATTTTCTAGCAATATCCCATCTGACATCATGATGGATTAATCTGTCTTTATATCTACGTACAGTCTTGGAAAATATACTCTGAAATCTTAGTAATTATTTGGTGCCACTAAAAAGATAATAAGGTTCACAGTTAAGAGTTTTGCAAGGAATTAAAAATTATATTCAGCAAACTTCAGAACAAGCTCTTTTCACTTTGCAAGTATATCATTAGTAGAACTTTAGAAAGATACTAGGGTTATAATGTCAGCATAGTGTTATTCATAAACTCTTAGAGAAGTATATAATCAAAAACTCAGTTCAATCTTTAAAAACAAAAAGATAAAAAGATTTATTCTTAGGTTTACTTAACTACTGCAAATTATTTATGAATCACTGCTCTCTCCACAATTTTGCAAGATATCTCACCAGCTGTTATTGAATTGATTCATTATGTCACGAATCAAAGAACATATAAAAAAGGAAACTCGGAACTATTCTCCTGCATGAATTCAACCTGAGTTCACACCAGAAAGCCAATGTACTCAGTTTTAACTAGATCAACAAAAAACAAGCTGCAATATTAAGGGTCATATTATACATATTAAACAATACTAAGGGTCATACTGTCTTCATTCACAATATATTTGTATTCTCCAGAAAGAACTGTGCGTTTCATGGCAATGGTTATTTTCTGTATCACTGAGCTGACAAAAATGTAAGGATATTAGAATCTTACAAAAATGTGTATTGTCGTCATGATATCTGCAGAATAAGTAACTAAGAACATGTACAAAAGAGTCTTTCTGAAGTCTTTATAACCTAAGTAAAAACAAAGTAAACCGAACCAAAACCAAATAAACTTTGTTTTGTAATCGTTACTTTTTAAATATGAAGTTGAGTTATTTTCAGTTCCTGTTATTGAAATTACTCAATATGAATATAGGTTCTTGTTTTCAAGCATTTCTTCTTCACAGTGACATATATGGGAGTCACAGTCTGAGAAGTCCAGAATCTGGAGCCCTAACTATCAGAAGATACTTGAAAAAGATAGTGGTGTTGATAACACTGGTAGCTGGGCTTCAAATTTTAGACCCAAAGTTTTACCTTTTCTACAAATATTTATACCTTTTCTTGACCCTTGTAAGTCAAGCATCTTCTCTGGATAGTCTGTGGATACTTGGTCAGAACAGAGTGTGTCAGTGTCAGAGAAGAGTTCTGTGATGTTGGCTCTGTGATATTTATTTTAGCACAAAGACTAGAATAATCTTTGTGAACTCTTAGATCTCCCTACAATATTAGGAAAGTGCTTGTAAGACTAGTTATCAATGTTGTATTCCCTTGTCATTCCTATGACTTACTTAAGGCAAAGGTACTACCCTTCATAGTAATGAAAGTGCCAGAGTAGTCTCTTATTCTCTTATTTTCAAGTTATCCTGTGATAAGAAAACTCTCTTGCCCAGATAGGTCAAAGGTTGGCATTTGCTTAATAAAGGATGTGCCAGGTATGGTGCCAGAAAAAATGAATAACACATCAGAGAAGAGCTTATCGTCAAAAAAGCCATCCATACCCTCATTCAAAACCCAGCAACTGGGCTTGTTTAATCATAAAATCAGGGACAAAACTTACACTGACTTTGGTGAGAGTTTGACACACCATCATGCTGCAGAACATTCCATTTATTGTAATGTGTTCAGCTTGTTTCGGTTTTACACAGAACTGAAAGCATTGTAATATTTCCATAAATCTAAACATTCTTTAAAATAATGTCTGTTCCGGACACATGCATTTACATGAATATAATGATATACAACATCTTTATTCATGTGCTGCATTTTTTACGAATAAACATGTTTCTTTGAGCAAATTTGTTTTCCTATCCAGGTCTCTCCTTCCTCTTTTTCCTTATCTAAGGTTACTGCAGAGTACCATCTTATACTGGATAAACATACCTTCTCCATTGAGATCTTCTCCAAAATGTGATAGTCTGAAGAATAAAAAAAAAGACAAAGAGCTAAAAAAAAAAAAAAAAAACAAGCAGAAAAACCCATTAGCTGTGTAAAGCAAATAAGAAACCTTGTCGCGGTATTACCAAGAAGGTTCACACCTTTCTTTGTGTGATATTTCAAAGACAAACTGCTTTTCCTTGCTTTTGAAAGTGGCAAACCATCACTCATCCTCTAGAGGTATGAAGAAAACATCTCAGTGGGGCAGGATACTGTATTTCATTTCTAGGTTGTTAACGTCAGTGTTGATCAGACTGCTCATCCTGTTGTCTTCTCTGAACATAGCAAGTTGATAATAGTTGTTGACAAATCTATTGTCAACAATAGTCAGTGGGGTATGGTTTATCAGTCTCAAATATTTTAAAGCTATTCAAGAAAAAATGGATTCTTCATGAAAACTCTGTGGAAAATGGAGCAGCCATTGCACAGTATAAATTTAAAAGGATTTATTCTGTCTTAAACCTATTAACATCCTGATTTCTTTAAGAGAATATTAATAGTTTAATGACCTCAGCCCCATATCCCTATGCAGCATTTCAAGGCAGAAAAGACACTTGGGTATTGATTTTGCTGAACTCATTCATTGGAGAGGGAATGTTATTTAAGTTTGGGGAACTAGGTAAAGCGGTGTTTAATAGTAAAAATGATAAATTGAAATAATTGAATATTATATTCCATGAAGTGTCATCACTCTAAGTTGTGGAAAAAAAAATATTTTCTACAGAAATTCGCTGAACAACTGAGGAGGATAAAATAAAGTCTAATACTGCCTTCTTATTTCAGGGTAAGCTTGGTGTACCCGGATTGCCAGGGTATCCAGGAAGACAAGGTCCAAAGGTGAGCTGTAAATGAGCTGTGTATCTTGTGCTTTGACATTGGTCACAAGGCAGCTATTTTATTTGTGGTTGGAGAAACAGGGTGTGGGCATCAAAGCAAGGGCCATTTTTCACATTTTCTTTCTTGACAATCATGTTATGAAGTAAAATCTTAAAAAGCATTGGATTCCCTAAGGCAAGCTCTTTCAGGAGCACTATCTTTCCTATTAACTAGACTGCCTTCAAACCTTTGCCAGCCTCTCACGAGTTGTCTTTTTGTGCGAACTCAGACTGGTGATGCACAGCATCTTACTGTGTTTTTGTGCGAACTCAGACTGGTGTGCAACAATTTGAAAAGAAAGGAACTGCTGATATGCCTGAAAGAGAGCGAGCACTCTTTCGACCACTAAATGGATGCTGATATTGATGGGAATGGTACAAGGTTTCCATTTACTGGAATTACTGCTTCTTCCGTAGAATAAACCACATTTCTTTGAAACATAATTTATGATTTTCATCACGGTTTCCTTTCGCTTCTGTTAAGACAAACATGACAGAACCCAACCATTAGTTGAATTATATGCCTACATTATCCTTAGCTATGTTTTTTCTGTTTTGATTGTAATAGAAAACCATCTAGGTGGCTTCTGGTTTAAATGAAGGCTTATATTTTGAATATATTTTCATGAAACATATTTTGAGGAAGGTCATCCTAACGCAGCTTTAGGCAATGGGCGTGCTAAATGAATTGCAGGCTCTTTTTTCTGTGATTAGCAAGAAAGAAAAAAATGGAATAAAAGAATAATTCTGTAGACATTTCCCAGTGTAGAGGATGTCATTAGGGAAAGATTGGATCTCCAGATTGTCTCAAAGAAGACTCATACAAGGAAGTATCACAACTAGAAGAATCCTTTACCCCTTCTACACAACTAAACAATCAAAGTGCAGCAAAATGTTCACTTTACTTTGGGATCTGTTTTTACTTTCAAAGTTGAAATTACAGCTGGCTAAGCAAAGTGGTTTTTTTTTGACTCTGGCCTGTACTTTAGCCCTTTTCAGTCAGGTGCTGTTTGAAGAATGTTTATCCATTGAACACAACTATCTATAGAAAGTATTCATGAAAACAAAGACCCTTGAGAGACACGTTTTCTTGCTTCTCTTTCTTAACTCAGATGTCTGAGATTTCAGTCACTCTGTTCTTCAAAACTGTCTTTTGAAAAGTCTGAGATCAAAGAGGTTTTACATTATTCAGTTCTAAGAGCAAAAATGATGTGTAACACTTCAAATGAAAGTTGATTGATTCTTTTTTCAGCAAGGAATTGATCAAGAATTTCATTACATTAAATTTTTACCACATTAAAACTGAAAATAGTTCTCAGGCTATGTTCACTGTTTGCTCTTCTACTTTGTTGCTTAAACTTCCAAGAAAGAGTAATGACAGCTACAGTACATCTACTCACTAGAGACTTGTTTGGAAACTCACAGTCCAGTTTAAATTAACATAAGGAAGAGAGAGAAAAAAAAGAAGCAGGAGAAAACATATTAGCTGTGTAAAGCGAATACAAAACCTTGCCTCAGTATTGTCAAGAAGTTTTACACCATTCTTTTTGTTGTCATTTATTTGCTTTTCATGATTTTCCTTCTCAGACTTGTTCTTAGAGAACTGCCATTATCTGTTAATTTTCACTGTTTGTCATATCTAGTCCCTCTTGACTAACACAATTACAAAAAGTACTGTAAATATATATACAACCAGATCATGCTTGTTCATGGCTGATCATTAGAATTTGTTATTTTCCTCTGGCCTTTTGATTATGAAGAATATGCCTGGGTTTCACAGAGTAGAATTTTCACAGTTTTATTCACATTTGAGTTATAACTGGTGAAGAATTAAAAAGAAGAAAAGTAAGGAAATCTCTTCCTTTTCTCCCACTATTGAATATCAGTCAGACTTTTGCTAGAAGTAGTTTCAGTCAAGTTGTGCTGCCCCTAAGTCATTAATGTATGACTGAAATGATAGTGGGAAATGAGATTCATGAAGGAGAAAATAGAAATAAGAAAAAGAAAAAAACCCAAAGAAACAAACAAAAAAAAAAAGTTGATGCTTTAAAGAAGAGCATCAAGAAATTCTATTTGAAGTTTTTGTTATATTTATTTAATTTGCCACGTTTAGCAATAGGAAGCTGCACAGATATAAACGCATTATCACAGCATGGAGTCTGGCCGGTAGTTCTAGTGACTGACCAAACCAAACACTGCTTTGATTTTCATCTCCAGTCACTTAAAAGTATATTTTATCAAGTCTGTCACCTCTTTGACTCGAAGTCCTTAATGACAAAATAACACCTTGGCAGGTAACAAGTCTGCTGTCCCATGGGACCTGTATACCAGAAATAAAGAAAATAGTACTGTTCGGATTAGACTGGGCAGTTAGTGGAAGGAGAAGGCATAAAAAAGGAGGAATAATGCCTGGAAGTAGTTTCAAGTCAGATAATCTCCTCACAAATCCTGATTATGAAATTAACATACGAGCACATGTACAAATTGCAGGTATCAATTAAATCAAGCTAGCCAGAGGTCGGCTTACAGTACTAAACCACATGAAGTAATTTACAGCTCAGTAATGTGAATAGAGGATCACACCACTGTTCAGATGTTGCAGCCTTACAATTATTTTGAATTAAGCTATTTTGTAAAAGAATTATTTTACTGTGAGGCAAAGCAGGGTTTTTTTTGTTCCTCTTCATTATGAGCAAGATATTTCTAATGGCTGTTACTAATATTTTCTTTAAATGGTGCAGATTTAATTAATACTTTGTTGTCTCGTAAGATGACAAATAACGTCTATTGTATACATTAATTTTTTTAATGCATTCTGGACTTGAGGCATTATGGTAAGTTAATTTATAGCTATTCATCAGAGCCATCACACTTGTAAGTTTGACATGTACAATGTACGTGAGTTTGGAGGAGTGTTTTTCATAGAAGTTAAATGTTGGCTATGCTATTGTTTTGCTATTGATATGCTCTGATATTTGCATTGATTTCTTACATAGGGCTCAACTGGTTTCCCAGGATTTCCAGGTGCCAATGGAGAGAAAGGCGCAAGGGTAAGATAATTCATGCTTGCATGATAATTAACTTTTGGAACTCACTGAAAGTGAATGATACATCTAAAAATCTGTAAAGAACTATGAAAACAGGCTTTTCACTCTTAAGATGAACCTCTACAGCTACATAAAACAGAGACTTAATGAGATACTAAATCTCAGTCTTAATGATATGAAACTAAATATAAAGGAATTCAGACACTTTTTCATTGCCTATGCTACCATAATTATACATTTGGAAAGGAGAACAGAAATCGCCTTGCTGAAGCATCTCTCTTGACAGTATAGCTGCATGAGTTGGCAAAGACTATTTTCCTGTATTCCATGAATTGTTCTGCTACCATGCAATTTACCTTCAAGGAACTTCAGTTTGCATTTTATAGGAATTCTGATTAGCCACAAGCTTTTTTATAGGCAGAGCTTCAAAAATGCAAAATATACCAGACAAGATGAAGAACATGTACATACATTAAAAAACATAAAATGGCAGCTTTTGCTGCTTTGTTTACTTGGAGCAGGTAAGGGAAAATCTGTTAAGCATGTTCCTCAAACTATAAAAATGAAATGTAAGTTAGAAAAAGGTCGCTGCACTGCCGCCTCTAAAGCTTAATTGACCATAGCAGAATATGTTGTTAGAAAGGTGATGAAATTAAGAACATAGTCAGAATTCATAGATGATAGTAACTTAAAGGGAAACTGAAATAGTTCATATCATTGTTCCTAGGAATATATTTTAATTTGCAGCACAAAACAAGCAAAAATTCATGGGTTTGAGATAAAATGTATGAAATCCAATTGCATATGCATTGCTTATGTATAGTTTAAATTGTTCTTATATTAATTTAGTTAAGATAAAGATATGTTGTTACAGACAGACACAAGCAATAAACCAATATTCATTTCATCCTTGTTAGAAAAATGAGACATGACTGTTAATAAAGATACCAGATTGGAAAACAAAGTAAAACAATATTAAAGAGCAGACTTCAAATTATAAAAATGTGATTATATTGATTCGTTATGAGGCCTTTATAAAGCTTTCAATTCAGCTAGGGTACTAACCACATAGTTAATAGAATTTAACTACATGTATACTTACATGTAGTAAGTATAGCGTACACAAGTAGTAAGTATAAGCTGCTCATCAATGATAAAATAATTCTGTAATGAGAATCAGGTGTTATTATTAATCTTGCCTAAAGTATATCATTGTGTTTTATGCTACCACGCGTAGCAATACTAGGAAGGACACTAACTGTCCCTGAGAAGTTCACAAGCTGTGTAGCATTCTAAGAACAGCACATAATATTAATTTTGATAAGTGTAATAAAGTCAATAGAAACCCTCCATGCACACACACACATGAAAACCCTCAAGAAAACTGGTGTGTGCATTTAAATGATTTCAAATAAAAGCAAGCTTTATGTTAATACATCCATGCTGATTTTCTGTTGCTGTCATGTTTACCTCAGAGATCAGAAAGTAGAAGTCACTAGGTTCCTTCTTCTATCCAAGGAATACTCTCTTGAATTTTAAGCTTCTTTGCATTAGAATGCACAGCAGTACTAATGTGGAGTGTAAGGAAAGAAATATGTTGGATATGATTAGGAGATATATTGAACCAAAAAATTAAGGGCTGGTATTCTTGCAAGCTCTGTATCTCTGTACAAGTTCTGTATCTCTGTGCAGAATCCTGGTAGGTATTATAGTCCCTATTTCAGTTATAAAAAAAGGGAGGCTTGCCCTTTATTTTCTTCATGGAGCTGTCCATGCGAACCTGGGAACTTTGTCTTCAAGGCTACTCCATTAGAAATGATGCCCAGTCTTTTAGGGGACTCTGCTTGTTGCGTGCCATCTTTGTTGCTATTTTAACATAGTTTAAAATGTTCTAATGACAGAATCTGACTCTGAGACAAATTTAGTACATTTAGCTACAAGTCCCAGTGAACTCAAAAAGACAATCTTTTTTAGTGAGGACAATGAGTCTGTAAATTGAAATTCAAAGTAGATACTTAAAATAACATTTAACCCTAGGGGAGTTGCACTTTGCCTCCACTTCAGTAAGAAAAAAACCCACCTTTATTTCACAAATACAGTGTCTGCTAAGATGATTTCCGTAAACTTTTCTCTACAGGGTTTACATGGCAAACCAGGCCCCAGAGGACAGCGAGGACCAACAGTATGTACTTTCACTTTGCTTTCCAGTATTATTTACCTCCACTAAACTATGAAGAATTATTCTGATTTGATTATAGTATCCAGTAGTTATGATCAAGTGCATCTCTGTTAAATTGACAGGGTCCAAGAGGCTCAAGAGGTCCTAGAGGTCCCACTGGCAAACCAGGTCCTAAGGTAATTGTCAAGCACCCTGTATAGATTGGCTACAGGCTGTTTATTTTAAATAAAATAGAGGTCTAATCTTTGAACATGTTGTCTTTCCTTTCTAGGGTACTGCAGGCAATGATGGTCCTCCTGGCCCACCAGGTGAAAGGGTATGTGAAAGCTATTTATGTACATGTTGTTCTTCCCACTAACTAGGAGTGTGATTTGAGGAGGGGGTGTTGTTTTATTTTTAGTTCTCCATCATATGTCTTTGCCCTTCACTAACAGTGAACAAAACAAAACAGTAACAAAACAATTCAAATGATGCTTTTCAGAAAGCTATGAGCTGAAGTTTGATGAAAGCTTCTTCCATCTGTAGCTCAGTTTTGTATATACAGGACACAGAGAATACACGTGCACTTTCTGTTTATACCCATGCACTTCATATATATCCATATGAATTTCAGTTGTACTTACCAGCTTCTGCTCTTACAAATGCCCCATTTGCTGCAACTTTTTTATGGGATTTGCAAATGACTCAGGCCACCTCCAGAAGCTTCTTTGTTGAAGCTCCTGATCTTTTTCTGTTCTAATCAGCTGAGAATTCCCTTCAACCTAATTACTGCATGCTTGAGAAATCTTATTGTGCTTGCTAAAATAAAATTTTGTGCTTTTTAGTCTCTTACCAATCAGTAACCAAATCCAGTATACAGTTGGCCCATTACATAGCAGTATATAGAAAAACAATATTAATAAATCAGATTTGTAATAGTAGCACTTGAAAACCAACTCAGGTAGTTCAAGAGGACATGCTTTCTGCCAAAGTATTTTGTAAAGCTTAAGAGACTTTTCTTCTGTAGTCTTGTTTCATTAAAGTGCTAACCTATTTCATGTGGAGAATCTATAAATACTTCCTCGGCACCCACCCCCAAGTTCCAGTGTTCTCCACAAGTCCTACTCTTCAGGAGGGACCTCCTTTTACATTTTCCCCTGCTCCATAATGTCACTGTGTTACACTATTTCCTTGCTGAATGTGTGTGCACTTGGTATAAAAATACTGGCAGAACAATAGCAAAGTGGTTTTGCTAGAATGACTAAGCAAACTGAAAAAGGAAAAATTACTATAGGATCAGACCACATGGTTTGATTGTGTTGTTTACTGGAGATAAGGACATCCATTCAACTAATGATAATGAAACCATGTCATGAGTGTGTTCTGGAAATCTCAAATTTTCACTTTGTGTGTCTGCAGAAAAAAAAATAAGGTTAATTTTGTGTTGTTTCTCCTCAGTGGTTGTGAGTAGTAATAAAAAAAGTTTTCACTTACTAAAAACCTTTCATGCTTTTACCTGCTTTATTCCTGAAGCAGAATGTTGCTTAACTGTCCAAGAGACCTGGTTAGTGATCAGGACAGTGATTTTTAGAGTAAGGAGGCGAAGTAGTGTAGAACAGAAGGGAAGTTGAGAACTGGAAGACTGGACTGTAGCCAGTATATATGGAAGGCAACGCTCCAAGGGATGCTGCAGCGAGAAGCTGAAAATAACTCTGTATCAAGCAAAAGACAATGTACTAATTGGAACATGAACAGCAGGACGAAGTGGAAAGTTTGGGTGAAACAGGAATGATATGACAAGTAGAAACAGACACAGGGGCAGGAAACTGGGATTCAAAAGAAGAATGATTTAACTAAGATGCTGGATGTAAAGAACCTAGGCATAGTCTAAGAAGGGAACTGTAGGTTGTTTTACACTGTGGAGGAACATCACAGATACTCTACCGGAAGGTCAGTAGCAGAGCCTCAAGAAGGGGAGGAGTGTGTGATAGCTCCACGAGATTATGCGAAAGCAGAATTGTGTGGAGCCTGAAAACAGTGAGCAGATCAATCTAAGATGAAGGCATCCCTGGAGAGAAATTGATTAGATCAAAGAGACGAAGAACCTCAGAGCACCACATCTCATATCACTTGTGTAATATAAGTGTGAGGTATTTATTTGCTTCCCAGTAGGGGTGAGTATCAGCCAAAAAATAAAACACTCATTTCTACTCCACTGAGACTATTTCTGGTACCAGATATGTAAGTATTAAATAATCCGTACCCTTAAAATGAAATCTGATGACAAAAAAGGAAAATGTATTTTTCATAACATGCTGGTAGTGTTCTAGTGTTTTTTCTCACTTTTCCCTCACTGTATCTGTCAGTCCAGTGACTTGAAATCTGCAAGCCATATTGTGAATAAAAAAATGCTGATCTTTTCCTTAAAAAGCTTCCAGATGTGAGGGTCAGTACAGTTGGAATTTATGAGAAAAAAAGGGCAACTAACAGTAAAACATAGAAAACAATGTTTTTTACTCGCAGTTGGTTTCTACTCTATTATGCACAGTTTCAGGGGTCAAATGCAGAAATACATTATATAAACGCTTTATTTTTTTCCTTACTGCATTCCTATACAGGCAGTATTGCTTTCAAGAAATCCTTTTGGGGGAAAATCCCGTTTTGCTTTTTCAGGCAATTAAATGTCTATGTGAATTATTGCTACCAGTATTTATCTCACAGTGGTGCTGGGGCTTCATGCATACAACCAGACATTATCTACAGAGTTCATAGATTTTATAATTGAAGTGCATATATTTTATCATCTAAGCAAACTTTTTAATCCAGTGTCATAAAAGCCTGATTGAAACTTCACTTGTTTTGTTACATTTATATAGGGACCACAAGGCCCTCAAGGACCTGTTGGATTCCCCGGACCGAAGGGACCTCCAGTAAGTATCTTTTTAATGAACTATGTGCAACAGTGGGAACATTATTTTTCTTTCAGCGTTTCTGAAGTGAATATTTGAAGATTTATGTAAGGGATGGTCTGTGTATAGATTACAAATATGCTTATTAAGCTAACACAAGAAGTCACATATTCAAAATGATCATGGGTACGGCATGTATTACATTCAGCATACTATATTAAACTGCAACTCTTGTAGCATGTTGATGGAAATGTCCAGATGACAGACTGAGATTAGGTGAAATAGTACTTTGCTGGTGTATCTTTTCTTTTAACAATGGATTAATTGAGGAAAAAAATTGAAGAGGAAAGAGACGATCATTAGTAGTAGAAATGTACAGAAGTAATAGTACATTTGAGCTACAGCTTAGATTAGTTGTACTGCTCTTCCAGTATGTTTCTGCTCATGTAGAGTAAGCACAAAAGCATCAAACTGCCTGTAATTTATTTTTTTTTTACTCATGCATTTTTTTAATTTTTATGTCCATTGCCAAAACTGGAATTTCATCAAATACTCTTGTCATACTTAGTTTTGTGTTAACTGAGTCATTAAGCAAAGAAAAATGGAAGTTTCTGAATTTACCAAAATCCATTTTGAACATGCATGCATCAAAGAGGACACAAAGAAAATGTATGATTACAATTATAGTTAGCTGATATAGGAGCAGTTGAGCTGTACTGAAGACTAGTCTAGAAAAAAACCAAAACAAAACCAAAATCAGAGGTTCTTACAGCTAATTCCATGCTTTTTTTTTTTTTTTTTCCTGAATTAAAGATGGCTAAGAAATGATTAATGTATCCTACAATTTCAGGGTCCACCTGGAAAAGACGGCTTGCCTGGGCATCCAGGGCAGCGGGGTGAAACTGTAAGTGAATCTGCTCTACTGTGTTAGTGTTGTAGACCTCCAAAGGTCATGATTGTGTGATCAAAACTAAGGAAACAGAGCCAATAGAGAAAAGGGGAAGAAGCAGGAACTGTAGTTTTCTTATGGTTGGTAGGTTAAGGCATGACATAACTTTATTTCAATTTCCATGCTACAAGAGTGAGCTTATTATTTGCTATGCCTAGTTGGGAACACCACAATGAACTTGAATAGTCAATAAAAGTCAAATAAATTAATACTGAGATCTCAATTTTAATAAAGATTTGTCAGGTAATTACTATATGGTACTTTTCTCACTGAATGCTGTGTAACATAAATCATAAAGTAGCAAAATATCAAAAAGGCTTATCAGTTGTAAGCAGCTAGAAGACTCAAAAACTAACACCTTTGGAAAGTAGGATCAGGAATGATTCAACCTCTGAAAAAATCTTCAATTTTGAAACTATATCTTATGTTGTCCCCTTAAGAATCACAATGAGGAAATTCTGGCATCAAAATGAAAAGATTTATATGTAACAGTTTTAATGGAATTATTTAAAAAGACTCTCTGCTTCCATAATGCCAAAACCTTACTCATATAGTATTGAAATAAAATACAGCTCTTGGATTTTTCAGAGCTCGAGAAGCCATAAATGAATTTAGAGATAAATTTTCTCAGCATGTTGACTGTGTTTTGGGTTCTAACTTCACTGGAGATCTGTTTAGTGACTGCTGCGTCAATTCCACTGCTGGAAGGGGGAGAACAGAGCTTGCAGTAACACACCATGCAGAAAAACTGTGTTTTCTTATGCATTGTAATGCTTTTCTGTGTGTGAGAGAATCTTTATTGACTACTTCTTTCTTCTTTTTCTTTGCAATAATGTAAAGACTAGTCTTGTGTATCATAAAAATGAATTTGAATAATTCTTTAGAACACAGCTCAAAATTGTTTTTTAGTCTGATAAGAAAAAGCCCAGTTGCTATTTCCCCTTTATTCTTATGTATTTGAACATGAGCCAGTAATGTGCCATTATGGCAAAGAATGCTACTGGTATCCTGAGCTGCAGGAGGGTGATCTTTCACTTCTGTTCAGCCCTGGTGGGGCCAGAAGTCCAGATCTGGACTTCTCAAGAGAAGAGAGAGAAAGCTATTGGAGAGAGGCCAGCAAAGGGCTGCTATGATGATTAAGGGACTACAGCATCTCTCCTGTGAGTGAAGACTGATAGAGCTGTGACTTTTTAGCCTAGAGAAGGCCCAGACCAGATCTTACCAAAGTATATAAAACCTGAAGGGAGAAGAAGATGGAAGCAGGCCCAGTGACAGGCCAAGAGGCAATGAGAATAAACTGAAACACAGAAGGTTCCATCTGAACATAGTAATCATTTTTTTCACTGTGTGGGTGACCGAGCATTGGAACAGATTGCCGTGAGAGGCTGGAGATATTCCTGGGCAGCCAACTCTCAGTGGCCCTACTTGAGCAGGACAGTTGGACAAATGACCTCCCGAGGTCATTTTCAACCTCAGCTGTTCTATGATTTGATGATTTCTTGATTTCATTCATGATTAGAAAAGAAAGATGCAACATGCAATGAAACTATGGACTCTTCTACTGTGTGATGTTTGGACCAGGTCCCTCTGGGTTCAGTCAATACCACAGTTCTCTAATTTTGTATCTCCTTTGACTTTAGTAGGGTTAGACTGATAATAAACTTGAGTACAAATTCATAAATGCATTAAATAAAATGCAGCTTTTCATTTGCATTGTTTTCTGACCTGTGTATATATATATACTTGGCCAGAATTATCTAAAAAGTATGTATCCCCCCATGGGTTCTCAAGTAAATGAGAAAACCAGATTAAAAAAAAAAAAAAAAAGTAGACTTGTTGATTTTATTTTTTTTTATATAAACATTTCCATTTCAGATTTAAAAAAAATGTATAAATCAGAAAACTTTCACCCAAGATCTTAAGAATTCTGTTTCTTAGTTAGGCGTATATCTCATTAAAGTTAAGTGATGCATGTGAGCATTAGAGCAATTAGGGAATTAGGATAACAGACATAATCAAGCTTAACATATTAGCCAGATTCCCAGATTGCACTCCGTAGCTTGCTTATGGAATAATAAGCATATACTGACAGCAACTGAGGTAAGTATTAGTGGAGAACAGGCTACAGCTATTTCCCTCAGTAAACCATATGCACTTTGAAGAACTGCCATTGTTCGCTGAAATTCTAGACATAGGAACAATAATAGCATGATAAATAATTTGGAATATAAATATAGGAATAAACTAGATACTGAAAACGAGTATTAAGCTAGTTTGTCCTTAGAAGTGTTTCTCAATTTCAGTGATAATCAATCTCGGACTGGGAGGAGGCATCAGCTGCAGAGATTATTAGATGGTCTGGTGTTATGCAAAGTGTTTCATGTCTGTGAAGGGATAAAATAGAAATATACTAGCCATGTCATCTACTGAAATTAATCAAGGACCTTCTTCTTACTACAGTAAACTCAATTTTATTACATTATCTTTCCAAATAACAAAAGAAGAAAGAGACTAATTTGGCACTTAAAAACACCTGCATGAGACATTAATGTAAATTTTTTAATGCTGAATAGTTTAGATGAACCCATGGGATGTTCAGGTCATCTTGAGTATTTGCTGCTGAAATCTCCTTTGCTTATTACTACTTTTACAAATCTGAATCTGTAGGGGTAATAAGCTGGTGACGTAAGAGAAAGCAGAGTACTAAAACCATCATTAACATCAAGAATCATTGAATGTACTTCAACGTATCAATTCATTATGCAAATCCGGAAATAGCAGATCTTCTCAAGATACTTTCAGGACATGAGTAATTCTCAACATTCCTTTGTCTTTCCTTACAGTAGGCTTTAGAAGAAGCTTTGACTGAGTAAAGGAAGGGACACCAGAATGATTCCATGTGTATAAGTTCCAATTTCCAGCCATTAGAGCAAAGGGGTACTTTTGTATTTGTTTTTAGTTTGGATTTCAGAGGTCTGAGAGAGAGTGCCTTAAACAGTTGTTTGCCAGACTGAACCAGGATAACGTCTGGCTGGCAGCAAGAGGAGAATCAGATTGAGGAAGGTTAGAAAAAGCTTAAACCACATCTGGTGTAATGGGGCAGCTGTCATTGAGACTCTGCAGAGAGGACTGCTGAGCAGGGCCTGAACTTTGTAAGGAATATGGGCCAGATGACACCTTTTATTACATAGGTGAGCAGAGTAGGAGGCAGATAGTCTGTTAGGCACGGTATACTATGTGGAGCCCCTGCTGTGATACAGCAGTGAATGCACTCTCCTAACTTGATGCAGCAGCACACTTCCAGTATTTGAAAGAAATAATTTAGCATGTTTCAAAGATACATTAAACAGTACTATCAAGTGAGATAGTCACTCAGCTTATTGACAAGTTTTGAACTGAAGTCAGGAGCCACTGATGAGAAAATACAAATCCTGTAAAATTTGCCAGTGTGGTGAAAAACTGTCCCCAAAACATTACATTTCTCCTCCTCTCTGCTTCCCAGTTTCTGTCATCATATCAATTTCTCATTAACTTGATTCTTTTTTGTGGCACTCATGCTGTGTTTTTTACCATATCTGTATAATCTTCATCTTCCCTGGATCTCTGTTTCTTTTCATTTTCTTTCTCTCTAATCTCCCCTTTATCTTCAATGCCGCTCCAATTTAATCCACCATCTGTGTCTTTCCTTAAAAAAAATTTGTGTGTCTGGCTTTATGACTCATAATGTGTATATGTACAAATGGATTTTCAGCTGTCTTTTAGCTGCATCATTTATGCATTCAGACTCACCTCATCAAGTTCACCTATAGATACCTGTAAAATTGACTGGATTTTTTACTGTTGTGTCACCTCAGAAAGATTCAAACTGATAGAGATAAGAAAGATTAATCACTGTTTCACTTCAAAAACTACACAAGAACAAATAATTTCTCATTGTTACTTCCTGAAGAGAAGTATTGTGTGATGTGGAATTTCTCTTTTTCCTATTCAACACAGACAAGAATCATTCTCTTCTGTATCTTGTCCTTGGTAACATAGCATTTTGTAATTATTTCACAGGGTTTTCAAGGAAAAACTGGTCCTCCTGGTCCTGGTGGTGTTGTTGGCCCTCAGGTACATCATTCAATTTCATAGTAACTTCCTAAGTCTGATGTTTAATGGTTATATTATGGCTAAGGCAGTTGCTACTGGTGTATTAAAAGAACTATATTGATGGTTATATTAACTTTTGTAACAAATGCTGCATAACAATTTTAGAAAGGTGTACTTAATCACCATCAATGATTCCATGAAATATACAAATGATGGGGTTACCTTTCCACCTCCATTTTGTGTTTTTTTCTTCATGAGAACTCAAGAAGGCAGAGTTGTCTACCATGAAGTAGTTTAGAAAGAACAAAATTACGTGTTCACGTAGCATGAGCAGCAGGTCAAAGGACGTGATCCTGCCCCTTTACTCTGCTCTCTTGAGACCCCATTTGCAGCACTGTGTGCATTTCTGGTGTCCTCAACTTAAGAAGGTCATGGAGCAAGTCCAGAGGAGGCCACGAGGATGAGCAGGGGCTGGAGCACCTCCTGTGTGGAGCCAGGCTGAGAACATTGGGGCTGTTCAGCCTGGAGAAGAGAAGCTGTGCGGAGACCTCAGAGGAGCTTCCAGTGTCTGAAGGGGGCTACAAGGATGCTGGAGAGAGACTCTTCATCAGAATCTGTAGCAATAGGACAAGGGGTGATGGTTTCAAACTTAAACAGGGAAAGTTCAGGTCAGATCTAAGGAAGAAATTCTTTACTGCGAGGGTGCTGAGGCACTGGAATGGGTGGCCCAAAGAAGCAGTAAATGCTCCACCCCTGGCATTGTTCAAGGCCAGGTTGGACAGAGCCCTGGGTGACATTAGTCTAGTGAGGTGTCCCTGCCCATGGCAGGGCATTGGAACTAAATGATCTTAAGATCTTTTACAAGCCAAACCAGTCTATGATTTTATGATTCTCTGTGACTTTCTTGTCAGAGGCCAAACTTCCCTCACTTTTAGATTGTGGACAGATTCACTGTCAATACTGCATTATTTGCAACAAAATCAAGCATTTGGATTGCATGAGCTTTTTTAGTAATTTTTTTTTTTTTAGTGATAATTTTCAGTTAGTGAATCTGAAAATTTTCAACATTTCCACATTCCAATTCATATTACTCAGAAAAACAACAGTACAGATATAGTGTTTCAAGACAAGCATAGTGCATTTCCTTCCTGTGTCCTTTTTGTAACCTCCCCCTATACATGGATGCACACTGTGTTTTAAGGCTTCATTGCTTAAGGAGCAAGGATGGCATTTTACTCTTTGGAAGCTGTACAGATGTGTCTGCAGGCAGAATGCAATGCAAGATTTATATTATAGGACAAAGATACTTTGCCTGGAGGGAAGGGTGAGGAATGAATGCTAACCAATGGTAATACTGTTTTGTAGCATAACAGCTGGATGTTAAGAATCTGCTCCTCCCCACCTTCCACCCCCAAGACATTCGTTACCTTGAGATGACTGACTTTTTGGTTTTGTGCTTAGGGTCCTACTGGTGAGACTGGCCCAATTGGTGAAAGAGGTCATCCAGGTCCTCCTGGTCCACCAGGTGAACAAGGCCTCCCAGGTGCTGCAGGAAAAGAAGGTGCTAAGGTATGATGTTGCTTTGGGAAACAAATTGGAAAGGACAGGTAAATTGCTGACAGTCTCATATTTTAAATCATCCTGCAGAACCTGCAGAATAAAATCAGAAGATACAGTATAATATCACAGTTGGCACATTTCACCCAGAAAGATTTTGAAGTCTGGAAAATTCCAGTTTTGGAGCTTTGTCCACTTACACTGAAATAATGAGAATTCCCTTGAGCCAATAATATGTATTTTTGTCACAAAAAGACAGTTTACATATATGTCATGGTTTAATTCCAGCCGGCAACTTAAGCCTGTCATACAGGGATGGGGGAGACAATCAGAAGAGTAAAAATGAAAAAACTCATGGGTTGAGGTAAAGACAGTTTAATAAGTAAAGCAAAAGCCATGCACACAAGCAAAGCAAAACAAGGAATTAATTCACTTCTTCATAATGACAGGCAGGTGTTCAGCCATCCCCAGGAAAGCAGGGCTCCATCATGCATAACTTGAGAAGGAAAATGCCGTAACATGCCACATACCCTCCTTCCTTCTTCCCCCAGCTTTATATGCTAGGCATGATACCATATGGTATAGAATATCCTTTGGGTCAGTTGGGGTCAGCTGTGTCCTCTCCCAACTCCTTGTGCATCCACCAGCCTGGTTGCTGGTGGCATGGTGTGAGAAGCAGAAAAGGCTTTGGCTCTGTCTAAGCACTGCTCAGCAGTAAGGAAACACCCCTGTGTTTGCAACACTGTTTTCAGCACAAATCCAAACCAGGGCCCCATACTAGCTACCATGAAGAAAACCAACAGGTAGCCATCCAAAATCAGCACACTATACATAGTAATGTAGTAGAAATACATAGTAATGACATGTTCATACTAAGGCATTATTGCGGACATTGTCATTTAAAGTAGGAGGTTTAGTACTGGCTAAAAGGCAAATTTAACCCCTTACTCTTCGGCCACCATTGTGGCAGAAGACAAATACTGCTCATCTTAGTTGCTGTGTAGTTATTTTTAATCTTCTATTTTTAGTGAGCATTGTAAATTTTTAATGAATGTATCTTTAAACATTTTTATGGCTTGCTGTGATTGTTACTATTTATATTCTATAACTAATACAGTAATTTTTAATTTAACCATAGTGACAGACTGTTGTATTGGGCGAATTGATGTGGGCATAATCTTTTTTGTCATTACTATAACTAGAATCTGGTATTTCGTTTTCATCATTCATTTAATGACTAATATAAGCATTTTAAACATTCTTTTAATCAAAATGTAATATGTTTCCAAGGGTGATCCAGGCCCTCAAGGCATTCCTGGGAAAGATGGACCAGCAGGTCTTCGCGGTTTCCCTGGAGAGAGAGGCCTTCCAGGTGCTCAGGTATGATATAAGCACTAGAACAATTGACATGATGTTTCTAAATACAAGAAAACAATGGATTAACTCTTTTATTTTCATGGAACCTTCTCCTGTGCTGAAAGATGAATGCAATAGGAGAACAAACATCAAGCATCCCACATTGTTAAGGATCATTTGCTATATAAGTAAAAACAAATTTATTCAGTTTCTTGTCTTTGGATTTCCACATTCTTCTATTTATATATTGCAGAAATAACCCTTGAACTTTCCAGTGTAAGAGAAAACCTTTTTTCCCCCTTTTTTCATTTTTTTAGGGTCCAGCTGGTTTGAAAGGAGGGGAAGGCCCACAAGGTCCACCTGGCCCACTTGTAAGTAAACATAATAACTTTATGGAAATAGAAACAGTATTATGTAGCAACCTTTTTTTTTCTTTACATGCTGTGATGTTTTCATCAACACAGTCTGTAAACTAGCAGATAGATGTAATTTGAAGTGATCAATAATTATTTTCTACTAATTACACGCTAACAAACATTCAAGGAGTGTGAAGGTTATGAACATCTGAAGCGTTCTGCCAGCAGTAGACATGGGATTTATTTGTTGCTCAGTACTTGGCACTTAACTTCTTATTGAGATGAAAGAGGTCTTCCATAGTGGAAAATCTGTGGATAGTCAATAGTGGATTCATGCTGTTGTGGGGGGTTTACTTGACTGCACACCAGGTGCTCACCAAGCTGCTCTATCAATTCCCCTTCTTACCTGGATGGGAAGAGGAAGAATCCAACAAAAGGCTCACGAGTTAAGATAAAGACAGGGAGATCACTCAGCAATTACCCTTACAGGCAAAACAGACTCGACTTGGGGAAATGAATTTAATTTATTACTGATCAAGTCAGAGGAGGAGAATGAGAAACAAAAACAGATGTTAAAAACACCGTCCCCACACCCCTCCCTTCTTCCCAGGCTGAGCTTTGTTCCTGATTTTTCCATTTCTTATCCCAGAATGGCACAGGGGGACAGGGAATGGGGGTTGTGGTCAGTTCATCACACATTTTGTCTGCTATTCCTTTCTTCTCATGCTCTTCCCCTGCTCCAGAATGGGGTGACACCCACAGCAGACTGTCTTCCAGGAACTTCTCCCACAGGGGTACTTCCCATGTGCTGCAGTTCTTCATGATCTGTTCCAGTGTGGGTCCCTTCCACAGGGCGCAGCCCTTGAGTAACAGGCTGCTCCAGCATGGTTTCCATGTGGGGTCACAGCTCCTGCCAGCAAACCTGTTACAGTATGGGCTCCTTTGACCTCAGGGCCACAGGACAAGTGTAATCCAGGAGCTTTCTCCAAAACAGGCTTCCCACTGGGTCATAGTCTCCTTTGGGCACCCACCTGCTCTAGCATGAGGTGCTCCATGGGCTGCAGATGGATACCTGCTCCCTTGTTAACCTCCATGGGCTGCAGGTGGATATCATCTCCCTTGTAACCTCCCCAGGCTGCAGGTGGATACCCACTCCACAATTAATCTCCATGAGCTGCAGGGGGACAGCCTGACTCTCCATGGTCTTCGCCCACAGGCTGCAGGGAATTTCTGCTCTGGTGCTTCCTCCCCGCCTTCTTCACTGGCCTTGATGTCTGCAGGGTTGTATGTCTCACACATTCTCACTCCTCTCTCTGATTGCAATTGCTCTTGCCCAATTTTTCTTTTTTTCCCTCCTTCTTAACTATGTTATCCCAGAGGCACTACCACTGTCACTGATAAGGTTGGCCTTGGCCAGCAGCAGGCCCATCTCGGAGCCAGTTGGCATTGGCCATTGGTATTGGACACAGGGGAAGCTTATCACATCTTCTCACAGAAGTCACCCCTGCAGCCCTTCCTCCTACCCCCCAGATCTTGCCACATAAACCGAATACATCTTTGTGAAGTGCAGTTCACTTACGCAGTTGACCCACATAATGTTAAAAAATACTGCTGGTGTTGTGCAGTCGCATAAGCTAGCTTTTAAATATGTGCATCCACTACATTTGCACCCTTATTACTGCATCTAGTATTCAGAACCATATACCAGCCTATGCGTAAGGTTTAATTCTTTTTAACTCATTGTGAAACAGATTGGTTTTGTTCAGATTTGGATAGCAGAACTTTCCAGCCATAAAGAATAAAACTGATAAATATTCTCTTCTTTAGTAATTTCTGGATGATTGGAAAATGTCACCCAGCCTACTTCTTTCCACCACTGTTTTACAGTTTCTTACTTATTTGATATCTTAAAAAAAAAAAAATCCCCAAAAAGTTTGAAGACAGTCCTATCAGAATCTGTTGAGATTGTTCACTCAGAGTTTGGAGATCTCAACATCTTTAAAGAAGAGAACAGATCTTAATCCTGTTTTGAAGTGCTTTAAATTTGGTACAGAGAATGACTTTGGGATGATTATTTTTGCCAGAGCATCCACACTGATAAAAATATTTTTCAATTAAAGTTTAGATTCTGTAGTAAAAGGGAGAAATTGTGGAGCAAGCTTAAGAATTTTGGTAAAATATAATGAGCATTGTAAAAAAAAAATCTTATTTTGGAAAATAGTAACATGCAACTTGAAATCTTCCATAGAAATCCATGGGAAAATAGGTCATGCAAGAATATAAGAATTGCTTATTAACAATATCATTTCATGAATTTGAAAAGAAATGATGCATTATACAATTGCTTTAGAGTTTTAGAAGATATGATGATCAAAACCATCCATTGCTTTGAAGACTTTATCTCTACTATACTTCTTGAGTGAACCATGCTTATAGTAAGGATCAGTGAAGCCATTAAAAGTTATGTTTGCTTGGCTAATAACTGCTATGTAAAATCATGTCATTCAGTAATATTCCTGCTTAGCATTTTAAGCTCAACATAGGCATAAAAATGTATTTGCCAGCTTTTTGTAGTTACAGTTTTTTCTTTCTGATTATGATGGGAAAGCAGTGATATGTACTCATTCCTCAAAACAGTAAATTATTCTCCCTTGAGCAGTGTGACTAGGCTTTTCCTAGATGGTCATGTGCTCAAGAGTTTTTTACATTTAAGCTCTTGTTTCATGTTTGGACTTTTATTTATACCTCTGCTGCTTTTTTCACTTCAGTTTCTGATAGTCATCTGCTGGAAGTATTTGAAGTAGGGTATGCTTAAGTTGCATGTTCTCTGTTGTCATTTTTTTATGCAAGTTTTACAAGGGTGCACTGGTATTCAAAAACATGGTACAGTTATTCCCAAATGTCAATTGTGTAGATTTTGACAGTCATCTTCTCAACTTACTTCTTTCGTTCAGTGCAATTGTAGTAAAAAAAATATCAGCACAGCTATTCCTGTTAGCCAAAAAAGTAATGCAATTCTGTGTATTTCAACAATAAAGCTCTCTTCTGTCCCTGTAAATCATATTGAGAAAGGAATGCATGAAACAAGGAGGAAAAACCCAAACCATAATATAAGGTTCTTGGTTTTGGATTTTCTACACTATTGGAAAAGATCTGCTGTAGTGTACTTTTAAGCTTTACTTCTTTATTTCTTAATGCTTGGTAGTCAAATCCTTAAAATTAATTATTGAATTCATAATGCCTTTAAGCTGTTATTCTTTAAATCAAAAACTTGCATTTTTGCTTTACAATTCTCCTTAACACCATGCAGTATGTATACATTCCCGAAAGGCACTAGAATAAGGTAGCTGGGAATGGAATGGAATGGAATGGAATGGAATGGAATGGAATGGAATGGAATGGAATGGAATGGAATGGAATGTAAGCTAGCAGGGAGACCATGCCACCCCATCTGTTAGAAGAAAAGATGAATCAAAATCAAGAAAGCATAGACCAGAACAGTTTCTTCAATCTAAAGGTCATGTCTTGATTTTTTGAAGGAGGCCTTAAGGCTGTACTGACCTCTCAAGCAGATAGTTCAGGTGCAGTGAACCAGAACTCTTCTGAGCATACACAAACCAGACAGCACAAATCTACTTGACATTTAACACACCCCACTTTTCCAGGCAGGTTGCCCACACAGTAATTGTACCACTACTATCACAGTTTGTCATTAATATGCATCACAGAAGTTTGTGAGGTGTTTCTGAATTTAAATTCAGATGGTCCATGTTTTTTGATTTCTGTAATGGAGTGTGTATAGTTTGTTGTTTTAGTTAAAAAAATGAGAGCCTTTTTGAGGTGAATGTCTCAGTCATCCCCATTTACCATCCTTTCGTTCAGATCATGGAGCTCTCTTGGAGTTCATGATCAGTATTCCATTCATGAGAAACTAAATGGGAGAGAAATTCCAGGAGCACTTCTAACACCCACTAGGTAACGGGAGTTCAGTGCCAGACAAATTATTTGCAGTACAGTCCAGAAATAGAGAGTATGGATGTCAGGAGCACAGTACCAACAGCTTCTTCACTTTGTAAGGCCATTGCTATTGGGGCCATACTTCCTGCTAAGGTAAGTGTAGTCATAGAAAGGTTCACTTAGGAAGCTCAGGATTTTTTACATACCGCTTTCCCAGTCTTTGAGAAATAGATATAGCAAGATATTGTAAGCAGAGTGGAAAGAGAGTTTAAAGGGTAAACAGTGCATTGTTTTTGAAGTATACCTTGAGTTCGCTATAGCACAAGCAGTGCCCCTTGAGGCACAAAGAGCACCAAACTGCCCTGTGAGTACTTCAGAAGTCCTCAGTGGGATTCGTTTCCTATTTCATCTTTAATTACTGACTTGTTATATTGAAATTGTTTTTCAGACCAAAAAAGATGCAGAGGTGCCCTTCATACTGGGTTTCTGTGCATCTGTGAGGACAACAATTAAACCACAATAGCTTGGGGCTCTTTCGCAGCATCTCATAGCAGACCATGAGCATCAAATAGTCCTAAAATATTTTCCCATCTATTTTTAGCCAACAGAAGATAGACACAGGAGTGTCATTATAATGGAGTCTTCATTTGCCATTTATAATAGGAAAAGAACTCATGCCACTGGGTGGTTTTCCTCCAATTCTCTGTCAATACCAATTGCTTTTAACTAGCATATATAGTCAATTATAAGCTTTTTTGGCTAGTGCATGCATCTGCAAGCATACCAAACAAATGACCGCTCCAAATACTGTGCATGCCAATGACTGTGTTTAGAGGGTTTTGGACAAAAGAAGGATATGCATGAATGTACTACAAAGCAATGGGTTTTTTTTCTGTGTGTTTGTTTGTTTGTTTGTTTCATTTTGGTGTTTTGTTTTTTTTCGTGTGTGTTTGTTGTATTGGGGTTTTTTGGGGGGGTTGTTTGGGGTTTTTTTAACAGTTCTCTTTTATGTGCTATTTTTGTCTTCTGTTTGTTTTCTCCCCTTCTCGTACTACTGTGTGGAATGCTGAATGCTAATGAGAGAAAACTCTGTGGAATGTCAAGCAGTCATTTTTCATTAGTTTATTTGGAATAGGATGGCCAAATTGGGCTCTGAATAAGCCAGCTGTAGGCTATCCAATTATCAGCACTGAGCTATCTAGCACTAATCTTCCTCTATTTGATAACATTTTTCGTTCATGAGAATCTTTTCTTGTTAGACAGTTTATCAGTGAAAAGTATTACTTCTACTATGTAGTATATACAATAGCTATATTTACATATCTCCTCACAAAAAGTGAGAAAAAACATGGTTACTAATGAGTTTAGTCTGTAAAAGAGAAATGCAAGACAAAGCATGACACTTCCATTCTGTTTTAATTAACAAATAGATTCAAGGCTGTGAGTACCCCTGCAAGACCACAGCTTAACAAGGAGTTTAGTAATATAACAGGATTGTTTCAGAGTGGGACAGAGAGGCAATAAAAGGTAATAAACATTGAAAAATAGAACAGACTTAAGAAGCTGCCTAAAATGCTTGTATGAGTTGTGACTGTAATTTAAAGTGTTCTGCTTTGATCAGAGGCCATTCTCACAAAGATGTGAGAGGATCCTTGAAAACAGAAGGTGTAGTTTCTGTTCATAACTCATGTGGATTTTAAGCATAACAAATAAAAATTATGCAAAGATAAAGATGAAAAGTTGACTGAGTAAAAAGAGCTACTAGAAATTATGGCCACTGTTAGTGTCTGCTGTCTGATACAGAAAAAAATCTATGACTTATTTAGACTTTTTTCCTCTCTATTCTTGCATCCTACTGATGAGGTGACCTAAATTTGTTCAGCTTACAAGACATGACAAGATCAGAGACCCTGGTAGCATATCTGCAGGGTACGGCATTTTTCCTGTTGAATTCACTGAAGTCTTAGAAACTAAAACAACAGAAATATGACTGAAACTTAAGCATCCACCCTGACCTAAATAAATAAATAGACCAGCATTTGGAAGGATAAAGGCATCTGTGATTCCTGCACAAATAATATTTGTTGAACACTCACACAAAATCAGATTTTACTGAGTTAATTTGCAAAAATATTTGGAGCAACCATTCATCATTCTCTTCTGCCACTGTTACCTGAAGGAAAAGCCCTTTATTATGGTCAGTCCAAGAAAAGTACATCATGATTAAAAGCAAAAACTTGGGCCCTCATAAATGAAAGCATCTTAAAATTCCAGTGTTACAAGAGCCAGCAAATTTGATCATTCTTAAACATGAAAAAAACACTTGGCTGTTCAGAGCCTCAGGCTACACCACCTATTACTTATAAAAGATTCCATGTATCACTCCACTTCCAGTGTGACAGCTGAAATGTGAAATTATCAGTTACTTTAAGGTGTTACAAACTGTCTTGTAGGTGTCAAGCTGAAAAGCTAGAGAAATATTATTGTACAGTAAACAAAACTTTAACAGTGCTCTATTGATGCAAAAATGGTGAATTATTTGAAACACAAAACCCAAAGATGCTGCCAAAGTGTGAAAATACAGAAATACAGATGAGAGGACAGCTCTCTTTGCTTCTCAGTTTTCAGTGAGCCCATAAACTTCAGGGTTAATTCTGTTGCTGTTAGTGAAATATTTTTTTCCCATTAGACTTTCAAGCACAAGGCTAGCTCCCATGCAGAATATAATGGAACAGAATACCCCACTGTCTTTGTTCCTATGCTCTCCTATGTACAGAGTACAGGAAGGATGTACAGCATCTTGAATCCCCAGGAAGTATGAGGACTGGCAAAGCTGGATTTCCTGTCAGAGTTGTTAGCCAGTGATGGTGTAAAAAAGCACAAAGAAGCTCTGTCCTTATCCATTCTCTGCCTGTACTCAGGAGAGCATCATGCTTCTGTCTCCCTGCACATGCTGACTCTTGTGGAGACACAGGCAGGTTAGATGGCAGTCAACCTCTATCAAGGCACAGGAAGTTTTCCCCTGTGCTGTCAGGAATTCATTTCACACTTAGTCAGAATCTGCCTGTGTGATCGAGGAGGTATTAGGAATTCAAGTGTAAATGTTTTTTCTCCCTGGTTGTTTTCTTGCCATAATGTGCCTCCAGACAGGTGTCCATATCTTTGGTTGTGTGTTGTAGAGGACTTCATTGGTAGATCACTGTTTGGAAATTGACCCAGCTTGCTGAAATGATTTAAAATCAGCACTCCACATTGTGGCTTTTAACTAACTGATAAACAAATATGGATAGGCCAAATTTTAACTTTTTGATTCTGAAATTCCTTTTATTTGAGTAGAAGTTTTAATCTGTACTGTTACCTCTTCCTCTTTTAGGAAGATTTTTTAATACCAGACCACCTTATTTTAAATTCCTTTTTCCCCTTCAGCACTACATAACAGCATATGCCATCTGTACTCTTAGAAAGTGTAAGGAGAAAAAAAAGCTAGTCCACCCTGGGTACCTCTTTTTTTTTTAGAGCAGTGCAGATTTTTACATATCTACAGAGCATAGACAGGTATATATATATATAGAGTCATTCTCTCCATTTCAGGTATACTCTATATACCTAAATTCTCTCCATATAGACATGCTGTATATACCTATAGAGTATATATAGGTGTGTGAGTAGAGAGAGCCATTCTCTTGATTTTATCTAGTTAGCGTAATCCAGAAGAAATCATGAAGGCACGGCTCAAATGATAAATGGTTATGGAGCTTGGCTCTGTGGCAGATTGACATATTTAAAAGAAAGGTTGGCTCTTTATGGAACAGCCATAAGCCCTACACTGCTTCAAGTGAGAGAACTCAGAGGGAATGTAGAAACTAAATTTTCATTTATGGATGTTTTGGTAGTTCCAGGTAGAAAGGCATGAATTAATGACAATGGGATCACTCATTTAAAAGTGAGGCTTACTGATGTTAGAGTAAAACTTTTTCCTCTCTGCTATTATTGTCTGTAAAAATGTGTTCTAAAATACACAGTTCAATTTTTTTCCCATATATGGCATCTCTATTTCCCCTTTGAATTTGCAATATTAGGTTTTTAACTTCTGTGCTAAGCTAAAGATCCCTGTACATTCAAGTGTCCTCTGTGTGACACATCAAGACGAGTCATACTTCAGTAGATTTGTACGCAGGTGAATTGACCATCACAGCAGTGTTCAGCAGGAAACCTGACTAAAAATTTGGGTTGTGGTGAGGGTTAGTTCTGTATTTTAATACAGTGAATATTCTTTCATCAAAGTAGTATGGCAGTGTATTTTGGAAGCAGAGAGGAAAACATTCTTGAAAACAGGCTGAAGCACACTTCTATTATGATGAGCAAATACAGGAAAGGGTGAAAAAAACCCAAGTAGCACTGAATAAGAACTATTGAGTATGAACTTCATGTTAGTTCTTTCAGCCTTTTTATTTACTTGCACACATGCTGAATGTGTATCCTTCTACCAGGTGGAATCTCAGTGAATAACAGATTATCTTCTCTGTTGACTCGAGTCATGAAAACCACCAGCAGTTATCAGGCTTGTATCAGAATTATCTTGCACTCTTTTCTTTCTTTACAGGGTTCACCAGGGGAACGTGGAGCAGCGGGCACTGCTGGGCCAATCGGTCTGCCAGGTCGTCCTGGACCTCAGGGTCCTCCAGGCCCTGCAGGAGAGAAGGGTGCTCCTGTAAGTAATCACAGAGTCACATAAAACTATTACAGCACAGACATTTCATTTCAGGATGTTACTCTTACCCACTCTAGTATTTGCCTGTTAAACATACCCTCAGAATACCTGATCTAGTCCTTTTACATTTGCAATTAAGTAAATAGTAATAACCTCTAACACCCAGGCAGGGTTACACCTGTTATTATCACAGCAGGGAATGGATATAAAAGTCTGTCAAATCATTCTTTCATTAAAACTGTGTACCCAGCCGCTCTGCATTAGTGTAGACGTGTATTTGTCATTGGCTTTCGTTATTACTTAGTATAATTTTCTGATGCACTCTCTTCCTTTTATAGTTTCCTTTCTGTTTCTCTTTTCCTAGTATTTTTTAGTGGTAGTATGACTCCCTGTACTGCAATCTCCATTACTCTCCTGTGATAATGGTGAATCACTTCTGTTTCTTGAAAACCAGGGTGAAAAAGGTCCTCAAGGTCCCGCTGGGCGTGATGGAGTACAGGGTCCTGTTGGACTTCCTGGTCCTGCCGGTCCTAGTGGCTCTCCTGGAGAAGATGGTGACAAGGTGAATCATTAAAATTTGTATTAGTGCATCTGTCAGTAAAGTTCTCTGTAGCTTTTCTCACCATAAATACAACAACGAAACAACTCTTAACCCTGCCTCCCCCAGACTCCTTCTGCCTACTGCAAAAAACCTGAAAAATCCTTCTATAATCAGATGCCTGAGGAGCAGATGCTATGGGACACTGGGATTTGTGTTCAAGACTAACATTTATCCTGGCAAAGAAACAAGGATGAAAGTGTGGCAGAAAAAATCAAGGCAGATGATGACAAAATTAATTCTTGCTTATTTTAGAAACTTTATTTGCTGAATGAGTAAGATAAAATATTCTCAGTAGCGTATAGTGATTTGGAATCACTGAGTAGGTTAAGGGTATCAATATAATATGTTCACAGCAGAATATGTTCTGGCAGAATTTAGGATATAGCCCATTTCAGGATCATCTTGCGTGTTTGTTCGGTCCAGCATTGTTCTGTTAGCATAAGGTAAAGGTAAAGAGTTTGAAGTTCATTTTTATGATGCATGTGTGTTATTTATCCCAGAGTGAGTATTTTCTGTGATTTAATTATCTTTTATTATTGTATAAAGAAAACATATTTTTCCGGGTGATTTGAACAATTTTGAAGTTTTGAAATACTGTACACTTCAGTGAGTAGTTGTTCAGTCACATACAGTTAGATGAGTCTGTAAATCAGGGTGCTTTCATTATAAGTTCATACTGAAGGTGACATGAGGAACACAGTTTCCTTTATTTAGAGCTCAGAAGGACTATATTTCAAAGCCAGGTCTTGTTGCCCTTTGAATATAGCAATCAATACCTGGATTAATATGACATACTATTGATCAATGCAGAGTTGCCCCCTTTAGACCTTCACAGTTAAAGCAGCAGCATAAAACACAGAAGAATCATACCAAAGGGGACATTTAAAGATACTGCTATATTGACTTCAGCTAAGTGTGAAGGAGACCATTTTAAACAAGAAGTTTAACTTCTAACTTTCCATTACAGGGTGAAATTGGTGAACCAGGTCAGAAAGGTAGTAAAGGCGACAAGGGAGAAAACGTGAGTAGCGAAATCCCTCATCTGTTATGTGCTTCATAAATACAAAGTATTCATGCATGAAGTATACAGATAGCCTTGCTACATCACTGAATAGAAACAAAGACACACTTCAAAAATGTGTCTTCAAAATAAGGTGAAGTTTTAATGAAACACTAGAGGTTTGTAGTCCTAGAGCCATGCCTGTATTTAGTATTTCTCATATTCCTTGAACTTACAGAATCATTAAAATATAGCTAGGTAAAATACATTCCTTCCTATATAATTTTATTTCATCATTCTGTATGTGAACTGAAAGAGACAAGGAATACGCATACATTCTTTTCCTGTGCTTTAAGTTAACTTCACTGACTGGATTGTGTGAACATGCCCAGCTTTAGCTTCTTAGGCATAATGATGAAGAATATGAAGACTCAGTAGGGAAACCTACTAATAGAGTTTTAAAATTTGTAAAGAATATCTAATTCATAAAAAGCGCACTTAACTGATTGCAACATTTCAGGACCTCAAATGAAATTCAAAATTACTTCTAAAGTGCAAGCACTGCCTCTAATAATTAAAGCCAGAAAGATAAAAATCAGCTTTTTCTACTGTAAAATTTGAATCTAGAAAGAATAAAACAAGGCACTTTTTTTCTATTTGATTTTTGTTTCTTTCCCAAAAAGTCAGAAAAGGTTTGTTTTTACTTCTCTTCAATTTCAAGATAAACTGGCATTTTAGTTCAATAATTTTCCATAAGAAATAATGCAGGAGTAATTGCAGAAAGATTTTTTTTATTATTACTGTATTTTATCAATATTCACAGTTAGCAAAGCTCAGAGTTCAATATTGGAATATTCATATCTAAGCATATTTATTGTCTTGAAGACACTGTGCTTATTATGATTAATGACTTAGCATCATGAAAGTATATTGCTTCTAAAAACCAAATTTATGGCTTACACATAATCAGATGATGTTCTATAGGAGGATACATAAAAATTCAAGCAGGTTTATGATAATTTCATAGAAAAAAATGTGTTAATATAATATGCGAAGAAAGACAAGCTTTTTTATTTTTAAAGATAAGCTTTTTCTTTCAGATCACAAGTGCTATAATAAATTATTTATTATGCCCTATTAACACAAAGAATATAATATTATACATATGGATGAGAGAACACTTCTATTATAAACCCCTGTTTTCCAAGGAACATACGTATGAGGAAGTTTGAAACAACTTCTGGTCCAGACTAAAATTGCTCCAGCACCTGGGCCGGACCAATCCCAAGCACAGCTAAAGGCTGGGGGACTGGATGGAGCAGCCCTGAGGAGAAGGACTTGGGGGTGCTGGGTGAGGAGAAGCTGCCCATGACCCGGCTTCAGTGTGCGTTTGAGACCAGAACCCCCACATATGCTGGGCTGTACGCCCAGAGCGTGAGCAGCAGCTCAGGGAGGGGTTCTCCCCCTCTGATGCACTCTGAGGAGACTCCCTGTGGAGAAATGCATTCAGCTCTGGGGCCTGTAACACCAGAGGGACGTGGAGCTGCTGGAGTGAGTCCAGGAGAGGCCACAGCTGCTGTGAGGGCTGGAGCAGCTCTGCTCTGGAGCCAGGCTGAGAGAGCTGGGCTGATTCAGCCTGGAGAAGAGAAGGCTCCTTAAGGGGAGACCTTAGAGCAGCTCCCAGTGCCTAAAGGGGGCCTATAAGATATCTGGATAGGGAATTTTGACAAGGGCATGTAAGGATAGGGTAAGAGGGAATGGCTTTAAGCTTTTGAAGGATAGATCTAGATTAGATATTAGACAGAAGCTCTTCCCTGTGAGAGTGCTAAGGTGCTGCCACAGCGTGCCCAGAAAAGCTGTGGCTGCCCTATCCCTGGCCATGCTCAAGGCCAGGTTGGACACAGGGGCTTGGAGTATGCTGCTCTAGTGGAAGGTGTCCCTACCCATGGCAGGGGATTGGAACTGATGAGCTTTAAGGTCTGTGATTCTATGACAATTTCTGTGATTCTATGATAATCTGATCTTGAATGGTTTGGTTAACTTGGTAAAATTAGTTTATCAAATTAAGACATTTTAGAAGTTAGTTTTAAAGCTGTGGACTTTTTCCCAGTTAGCTGAAAATCAGTCTTAATCTATTTGCTCTTATAGTTGTAACCAGCTGTGGGATGCATAAAGATACATTCAGCTCCTCCCTGTCCATCTAAAGAGGTTCATTAACAGTACAGGCCCTATGTACATGATAACTTCTGTTGTTTAAAGGAAAGGGTAGAAGAAGCATATGAAGCAGGTCATGGTCCAGTTTCACTTTGGGTTTTGCATGTGATCAAATGCATATCCTTTCATTTTCCCCTCTGACATGCGTCTTCATTAGAGATGCTTCTGCGTTAGAGCAATGCAGAAGAAACACATGCTCCACATTTCTCTTTCAGACCATTTTGGCAGACCAGCTAGTTATACTGAGCATTAGACTGTGACTACAATTCCCATCGTGAGCACTAATTCATTTGGGCATGTTCCAGCAGATCTGCTGTCATGGTTTAAGCCCAGGCAGTAACTCAGACCCATGCAGCTGCTTACTCCCTCCCTCCCCTCTTCCCCCTTCTGCTCCCGGTGGCATGGGGAGGAGAATCAAAAAAATATAAACCTCACAGGTTGAGATAAGTCCAATAACTAAATAATTTCTAGTAACAGTCCAATCGCTAAAGTGTAATACAAAATTAGTACTACTACTACTACTAAGGGAAATAACAAAGTGGGAGAATACAAAACTAAAAGGGGAAAGGAAAAAATAAACACAAGTGATGCCCAATACAACTGCTCACCACCCGCCGACTGATACCCAGCCCAGCTCGAGCAGCGATCTGGGCCTTCTGGGTAACTCCCCCGTTTCTATACTGGACATGACGTGTTGTGGTATACAATACCTCTTTGGTTAGTTTGGGTCAGGTGTCCTGTCTCTGCTTCTTCCTGGTTTCCCATGCCCCTCCTCACTGGCAGAGCATGAGACTGAAAAGTCCCCTTGATTGGGATAAGTGCTACTGAGCAACAACTAAAACATTGGTGTGTTGTCAGCATTGTTCTCAGACTAAAGCTGAAACACAGCACTGCACCAGCTTCTAAGAAGGAGAAAAAATAACTGTTACAGTTGAACCCAGGTCATCTGCTTTACAGGTAAAGTGTCTGCAGCAAAATCCTTTTGAGAGCATATCCTGTATTTTCAGTCTCAAGGTCTGAGTCATTTGGGAATATATAATGTTTTTCTTAAAATACAGGATTCAGTGTTCAGGCCTGCTTGGTTGAAGTGAATGTTACCCCACTTCAAGTCAAGTGTATTGAACCTCAGTTAGAGTAATTTAACCCTGACAATTCCAGAATGTGTTTATTTCAAATCTCCTTTCCTTTAAACATGCTGATGGATATTGGGGAAGGGACAAAGGCCTCTGGAAGATTCTGAAGAGGAAGGACAGCACAATTTTATTGTTGATGTACATTCCATCTTGAGTTTTAAAACCTCCACAGTCACAGGAGCATTCATTAGCTAAATAGTCTCTCCTGATGATTCTGATCATTCCCCCTCCATTTGCCCTCCACAGTAATAGACAAAAAGAGTCTAGCCATGTCTCCAAATAACTTCTTATTAATCAATTGCAAAGTACCTTTCAATGATACTTTATGTCAAAATGAGTATTTAAATTAGATTAAAAGTGTGTAGATCTGTTTCTGGGTCCTGAAAAATAAAGGAGCAGGTAGAAGCATTCTGCAGAGTGTAGGAATATTCTGTTCTGATATGATTTTGCTAATTCCCTTTCTCAGGGTAACAACCCCCCCTCCAGTCAACAGGAGCATTCCTAGGACTCCTTTCATTTAGTTTCACCATAGAGGATAAAACCCTTTGCTTCCTCTATTGCTATCATATATGCGACAAGAAAATTATAAAAGTGAAGAAATACATAGCCTGACACTTCAATCTCCCTAGAAAATAAGATACTCTAAAACCTACATAGAATGAAAAGAAAGAAATAGACTATAAGACTTAAGAAGTACCTTTTCCTAATCTCCCTATAAAGGGTAGAATAATCCAATTTTAGCCCTAGCAAGTTTTTAAATCTAAGGATCATTCTGCACTAAATTCCCAGCCAAGAAACTGCAGACAATTTTCTTGTCATCTGAAATAGCAGACTGGAATTCAGCCCTTGCCAGCTGTAAGGTTTTTTACTTCCTTAGCTACACTTTTTATCAGTCTAGTCTCTACAGCTGGTGCAAAAACCAGCCTCAACCTACTACATAATTTTACCTGCATTATCAACTAGTATCTTGCATTCCTGTACTCTATTTGTTAGATACCTTCATTATGTCATATCTGCGTAACTGACTTCTAAATCATGTGCAGTGTAATGTGGAAGTCTATTATACTGTACGGAGACTGAAAAAATTAAGAAATTCGTCTCAGAGACATGTTTTTTACCATTCTGTTGGAAAGAAACTTACTATCAAAGAGTATGTGTCTCCAAGTGCTAAACAACAACTTAGACATTTTCATGTCACCTGGAGGTCATTTGTGCTGTTATAAAAACCATTTGCAATTTCATAAGAACAAATCAAAATAAGCATTCAATTTCAATATAGATTGTTCTACACAAATTAATTGAAAAGTCTGTTATTCTTAATTCTGAAAAAAATACATTTTTCATTTTCATTTTATTCATGTTTGCATGGGAATCTATTGTAAATATTCTGAAACATTACAAATGTGCTTTCAATAAATGCCAATATTAAGTCTGTTATAGATGTGCAGATCTGAGTTTTTGAGAGATAAACAAATAATGACTGTACTGAATGGAAGAGACTTGTAAATAATGCTACATTCTCTATGAATAAATGTAGAAATGCTTAATAGACCTTGATCATGCAAATAGGGTTATCTCTATATTTGCTTTTAATCTCATTTCAGATGCCATAATCACTAGCTTTTGGGTGTTTGTTTGTTTCAGGGTCCTCCAGGTCCACCAGGTCTCCAGGGTCCTGTTGGTGCCCCTGGTATAGCCGTAAGTAGCTTAGAGCAAACCCCAGTCTTGCCATAACTCATCTTGGAAGTTCTTTTAACTGCATCCTCCTTACCCAGGCATTTATTAAATCGCTATTAACAGTTCTGTTGTTGTCCACTTGCATGCAGTTGTCTATTGTAAGTAAGCGTGCATAGGTGTTACTCTATTGCTCTATTATTCATAGCAGTTATTCTGTTACTGCAGGGTAGTAATTTGATGGAACTATTAAAAATTAAGTAATGTAAATAGTGAATGGGACTGTCCTTTCCGTGAACTTGGTTGATGGTTTGTATAACAGCCAGTGGTAAAATCACCTCGGTACCAGATGCATTTAAATCTAAAATCCACCTGATACCAGGTGCATTGCTTTTTATTGTTATTTAGAAGGTTTTGAATTCTTGAAGGTACCATGAAGATTGGTAGAACTGTATCCTATTCATAGTTGCTAATATGTAGGTATTCAGAAGCTACAAAATTTATGCAGATGTGAAAGGGAAGAGGTATTCAGGAAAATGCTTTGTGAGACATGCAGTATTATTTGACCTACATTAAACCAGGACATATGCTGGTATTTTATTTGTATAACAGACTTCATTCAGTCAAGGTGGTGTAGATGCATTTGTAAAGATATGAGCATGATTCTGAGCCTGCTTGCTGTTGTTTTCCGCTGATTTCCATGGAGCTTTTTCTGTTATTATCAAATCTACAATAGTTTTGCTTTTTACTGTTTCCAAATAGGGAGGTGATGGGGAGCCAGGCCCAAGAGGTCAGCAAGGGATGTTTGGGCAAAAAGGTGATGAAGGTCCTCGAGGATTCCCTGGCCCTCCAGGCCCTATTGGCTTACAGGTGAATTCCTTTATTATTTACCCTCCACCTGTTAGCACCCTGATTCTTTCAGAAACTGAGTATTGTCTTCTATTAAATAAATGATATCATCAGTTAATAAGAACTGAAATATCCCATATTCATAGAGTTTATGCATAAATAGCAGATTAAATGCTGAAGGAGATAGATTGGTAGATTGTTCTGAACTCCTGGCTACCATAGGCTTTAGAATTTCATTTGATTATTCATTCATTTTAGAGTCGTGACAGTTTCTGCTTCACTAAGAGCACTTCTTTTTACTGGAGATACACATCTTAAAGAAAAGGTTGGAGGTGTATTTAACATGTCCTAGTCATTTACTGTATTTTCACAATAGGTATTGGCAGCATAGTGTTTTCTCAGTGATACCATCACAGACACTTGTGTTCAGAAAGATTAACAGAACTCCATGATGCTTACACACTGCTGCCGTCACTGGCAGGTTCCTACAGTATCATGTTTCTTCCTCTTCAAATTGTTATTTTGAGTCAAAAAACACAAAGTAAGCATACAGTAAAATGTAGGCTTCTCACTGCTGCATCCAGAGAATTACAGTTGAAAAATTCTGCTTTTTCAAAAAACTCTATTTGCTTAATTTTAACAAAACAAAGAACAAGATATTTAAGGCCTTCAATTAACTTCTATGTAATTAACATTAGAGCACGGAACACTTTGAAGCTATTTCTAATCCATGCATTAAGCTGTAATATGAATCATAAAAAATGGAAACCTGAACCTGTACCTGTAATTTTTAAAATTCTGTTACATAATGCAGCTCACAAAACTTACAGTGAAGTACATAGAATGTTGCAAACCTTCATACCTTCATGGAAAATCACAGATTAATTATTAGTGTTGGAAGGGCCCTCTGTAGATCATTCAGTCCAACCCCCTGCCAAGGCAGGGCCACCCAGAATAGGGCATAAAGGAACATGCCCAGACTGGTTCGAATGTCTCCAGAGAGGGAGACCTCACAACACCCCTGGGTAGCCTGTGCCAGTGCTCTGACACCTTCAACCCAAAGAAGTTCTTCCTCATGTCGAGGTGAAACTTGTGTGTTAGTTTATGGCCATTGCTCCTCGTCCTGTCACTGGGCACCACTCGAAAGAGTCTGGCACCATCTTCCTGGCACCTACCTTTGAGCTATTGATCTGCATTGATGAGATCCCCTCTCAGGCTGCTCTAAATAGTTCATTACTGCACCAACATGTCTTACATAGACTTATATTGCCTTTGAAATGGAAAATGTCTTTGTTTTCAGAAATCTTAACCCCCAAAAGTTATTCCTAAATTTTATTATGAACTGTGAATTTTTTTACTATTTTAAAGAGAGTGAAATGAAATTATTCTTGTTATTTTTCTCAGCTCTACAATACTATTTCAATTAATATTTTTCAGTAAAGTCCACCTTCACATTTTAAGTTTAATGAGCACTAAGCTATATAAATGTAAAAAACAATTGGTTTGAGACGTACACAAATTAAATATGTTAAATGAGGAATTTTATTTCTCTGATTAAGATTTTAATTTGAATATGTTGGTTCCTGGACTGAAAGCCCTTATTTGCTAATGGTATTGAAGTACCTTTGAGAAATCAGAGTTTCTTTGAGAAATCAGGAGTTTCTTCTATTCAGTAATCCAGTTCTCATGGTAATTATGAACTGTTGGGGAGTAACAACTTTCTCTGTCTTATAGATAATATTGCACAGTAACTGTATCACAGTTCAATTAAATTTGATTGATATTACCTACATTGGATATTAAGTAAAAAGTATTTTTGTTCATAAAATTGAACATTGGTAATTTTGACTATTGATTACCTTAATTTTGAATTTCCTTGCTATTTAATTTTTTAGTATTTCTAAAAATAGGGAAATTTCTAACAAAAGCAGTTGAAAGAATAGCTGAAAACCCCTATAGGCCTAGGTTATAGTTAATTTATGTCAATTTTTACTTCAATTTTGAATATAAAACACCTAAATTGCTTCTTGCCAAAAGGAACTGAAAATACTATGTCCAATAATGCATGAAATATTGATTCAGTGAAATTAGTGGGATTTTTTCAAGGTTGAAATAGGTTTCCAAATAGTTTTGGAAAGTCTTTTTGACAGAAATATCAAGTAAATATTTAATTGCCTTCAAAGGTTTATAAATACCTCCTCTGCAAGCAGTTGAATGAGCTGTTTAGGATTAGCATGAGCATGAATCGTAGGACAAAGCATTCAACTTTTTAAGTTAAATATCTTTCTATGTACATGGGGTAGAATTGAGTAGACTGTTTGCAGCTGGAAGATCTAGTTTGTTTGAGGTGGGATTCTTCTCTCTGGATATCCGCTCTCTGAAGACTAGTCATGTTGTCCAGGTCTAGGCTTCTCTTCTAATCACACTTTAGAACAATTAGCTACAAATTTGTTATTTAAAACTCCTCACAGTGAAGGAAAAATTTCAAGTCCATTCAAATTTCACTTGCTGAATTATTACAATATTACCAAAAGTAAACATGAAATAAGTTAGAAAGTAGTGAAACTTAGAACCAGATCTTAGTGTAATGTAAGTCAATGTAATGCTGTTGACTCCAGATTCAAGGGATCTTCTTTTTATAGTAGCCAAGCTTTGATCCTACTTTTAGGAATACCCAGCTTAGTGGTTATACTGCTTCTGGCTGTGATAATATTATAGAGACCTTATTGCAGCATTTCAGTTCTTAAAAAGGGCCTATAAGAAAGATGGGGAGAGACTTTTCAGCAGGGCCTTTGGCGACAGGATGAGGGGTTTAAACTAAAAGAAGGAGATTCAGGCTGGACATGAGATAAAAATGCTTTACAATGAGGGTGGAAAAACACTGGTACGGGTTGCCCAGAGAGGTGGTTGATACACTATGCCTGGAGACATTCAAGGTCAAGCTGCATGTGATTCTGGGCAGCCTGCTCTAGGTGAAGATGTCCCTGCTCATTGCAGGGGGGTTGGACTAGATGAGCTCTGAAGGTCCCTTCCAGTCCCAAACTGTTCTGTAATTCTATGATAAGCATCAGCTACAGTTCCTTTTCATGGTGTTTGTTAGTAGTCAAACTTGGGCAGTTTGCTTCTAAGAATATGTTTGTATAACCCAATGCAATGCCTCTCAGCAGGATTTATTACCTCCACTGGACACCTTATTAAAGCAGTTGCAGAGCTTCCAGTACTCAGGTAGCTTAGACGTCCTTACATACCACTTCATTGTGCTTCACAGATCATGTTTTCTTTACATATATATGCATCATATCATAAATCAAATCGAATTATCCATATGCCCATCTGGGGTCTGGATAATGATGGCAGTGTTTTTAAAGTCAGTCACCCACCCCAGCATTTCTGTGTCAGTTTTTATTTGGTTTTGTTGTTGATTTGCCTTTTTTTTCCCCAAAAAAACTTTCTCGTTTCCTCTCCTCTCCTCTCCTCTCCTCTCCTCTCCTCTCCTCTCCTCTCCTCTCCTCTCCTCTCCTCTCCTTTCCCTTTCCCTTTCCCTTTCCTTTCTTCCCCTTCCCTTTCCCTTTTCCCTCTCCTCTCCTGTCTTCTCCTCTCCTCTCTTCTCCTCTCCTCTCGTCTCCTCCCCAAGATTCACTTGTAGATCTGATTTATATTTTTTCATATTTATTTATAACTCATCATTCCAGGTACCCTTCTAATAGTTTTCTCCTTCTCATGTTTTAGGGTCTGCCCGGCCCACCAGGTGAAAAGGGTGAAAATGGCGATGTGGGCCCAATGGTAAGACTTATTCCCCGTTGCTCACTCTGGAGGACATAAGTACCATCCGTGTATTCCTGTCTTTTCTCTGTAGCTAACAATTTGAAAAGCTGCTCCTGAATTTGGTGCATGTGTATGAAACATTTTGTGTAACAGAAACTCTCTCTGGCATTTACTTTGTTTTCCCACATCTACCTCCTCATCTTTTATATCAAGATTTAAGTAACTTAAGAAAATAAAAGACTAGGTAGCAAAGCAGATGCTATGTGTGTCTGAGACAGGACAATGGCAAGCAGGTTCAGGAAAGAACAACTAAAAGGAGAGGCCACTTCACCAGAGTGTTTGGAGATGCTTTTCTGAAATTCAGGGCAGTGTACCTTAGCTGCAGGGGATTGCAGGCCAGAAGATTGTAAACACTCTTTGGCTATGTTCAGTCTGTTTCTCTGGGTGATCTTGAGTTTATACTGTTGACTGAAATGCAAGCTACCTATTATACATTTTCCTCCAACACCCTATGCCAAGCCTGAATGCTTTATTATTGCCTGTCTGTAGGCACCGTAGCTGTTACCAGCAATATAAGATGCTCCAGAGTCACTGCACAGTGCAATGGGTATGCAGGTAACCCGCAGAGAAAATACAGTGCAGAACACCAATCCTCAGGTGTTCCAAGCATCTGCTCTTTTCCAGCTCAGGTACTATATACACATAGCCTGGATCCCCTGTCACATTGTGAACTCATGTAATGGGCAGCAATCTAGCTCTGCCATTTCTGTAGCAGTACAAAGATTAAAATCCCTATAGGGATCAAGCATATTATTTTTCATTGGCCAAATAAGCCCCATTATGAATGTAACTATATAAAATTTTCTCTTTGATACAGGGTCCACCTGGCCCTCCAGGTCCAAGAGGTCCCCAGGGTCCTAATGGAGCTGATGTAAGAATTAACATATTTTTTGTTCTCTCAGTAATTCAGTAAGCACTATACTGTGGATAACTATATTTTGGGTAACTAATATCTTTTATTATTTAGGGTCCTCAAGGACCACCTGGCTCAATCGGCTCTGTTGGAGGTGTTGGTGAAAAGGTGAGTATCGATAATAACCTCCCAGAAAGAGAAATCATTGGAATAGAATATGAATATACATTTGGATTCTTCTTTAGAGCTATATAGATATATTACAGTTCCTAAATATCCTTCATTGACCTATTGACTGTTAACCATTGTTAATAGTTATCTAGCTATATTCCTAATGGCTGACTTACCACTGCTGGTCTTTTTATTTCACGTTTTACATCACAAAAATATTTTATAATCAGAGGAAAGAGCTTTGGAGCAGAAAAGGTAGCTTTCGGGTGAAAGATAAAAGTAAGGTTATGGTGATTTCCATAGCTACATAATTTGATGTCTACAGTAACATTATTGGCTTCAAGTATTTTTCACGTTATACTTGTGTATCTTAGAATATCATATACTCCTTCATCTGGAACTTTATAAACTGTTACAGAACATATCAGTGGTAAACATACCTATGAAGTGAAGCAGACCTGAAGCTCAATATATATCTGTTCCTCATACGGATAGATACAGTTCCAATAAAGTCAAATGTTTGAGGATGATTTGTGCTATTTGAAAATTTGACTTAAGACTGACGCTATATGACACGCATTTTTCAAACTATTTTAATTGCTGCTTTCAGTTCTTTATTCAGAAAATGTCTTACCAACATATGTAGTGATTTTTTTTTTTTAAATTCATATCTTACCCAAAGAGCATGTAATATGCTTTCCTTTTCTTAAATGGCTTTTTTCTGTGTGATTGATTTGAATTGCCCTTGTAAACTATTATAAAATGCTGAGCAAACAGAAAATTCAAAAGTCTCTTGAAATTCCTATTTATATTTATTTAACCAAGTTAGATGACCTGACCTTATCATGCATGTAAGCCTAAAAGCATTTTATTGTAATGTTATAGATTTAATACAATTTACTTTCTCTAAATTTTGATTTTGAATGGAGTATAAGGTGAAGGAAACAGACCATAAATGTATTCAAGGCCACTGTATAAATAACTTACTGAGAAACTATGTAGATTTCTCATATTTAAATATTTACCACGTATCGTATGTATTCAAAGAGGCAGTGATGTTAATGAATCCTAGAAAAGACATCCCTTGGAATGCCAGTATTGGTAAAGCTGACTCTATTGATAACCTTTCAGAATATGTTTTCCCCTTTTCTTACTTGTCCCATCAAATACCTTTTTTTTCATCTTCCTCATATACCACTACTGAATTTTAGCACCTCAGAAGTCTTAACTTCTGGTTCTTCTAATTTATCCACATACATACTCTCTCTTTGACACTGTATACCTGTATTGTACCTCTAGGTACAAATCCATCAGATCTATGAAGTTACAAGTAATGACTCAGGTATCAAGTCAGTCAAAATCACTTATATTTGTCATTATCTTCTTCTTGATCACTGTCCAAAAGTATGTCACTCTGCTTCACAGAGCCTTTAGGTATTCCTTCTTTTCAGAAGATAAGGAAGTTGCCATTATTTTCACAGGATCATTTGTATGGCAAATAATAAATATAACAAAAATCTGCAGTTCATCCTACAAGCTTGTTCCCTTGTGATGACAAAAGATCTTTCTTACAATGCTCTTCAATATTGTTGACATCTACCATAAAATTTTGGTTGTATGTCTGTTTTTTTCACTAAAATATGAAATGTGTTACTTGTTATCTTTAAATAGCCCTTCACTTATATTAGGGTCATGTTAAAAGGAATCAACAACCTATTATCAGTATGACCAAACTATTCTTTTTAATAGAATCTTCTGATGTTTTACAATTTTTTTCTACTTACCAGTGCTCTGGGATGTGGTGAAGAGAGTACTAGAATGATGTAATATGATATACGGCTTGATGGAAAAGTATACTACTTTGTCTCCCTTCTTTATCTTTTGAGATCAAAGGGTACTGAGCCCAAGCAGTTGAAACTATTAACTTTACACTGTAGTTTATTCATGATAGCTCTGTCATTTCTTAAGCTGACAGTGCTTCGTTTCATTCCCTGTTTCTCAGGATGTGGCTCTGAGCATCAGCTCACCTGTTATGTAGCAGTGGCATTCTTAGGTCTTCAATACTTTTTACCCTGAATTTCAGAAGTCATACAAAATATATCCTTCTGCTTGAGTGCATTATTAACAAGGATATTCCCTCTCATCTCCCAGTGTTGTGACATTGTTCCTCCAGACTATTTTAAAAGAGAGCTTGTCCTCATGAAGGATGTAGGATTTGGTTTTCTCTCTGGGAAGAGTACCAAAAATGTGTCTGAATATTAGAGTTCGTAGAGATGGCAGAAAAAGTGATTAGAAAAAGAGTGTTTATGTCAGTGAAACAGAAACAAATGGCACTGTGAAAAGAAAAATTCTTCCTGTGACCACTGGGGTACTGAGAAAATGTATATTATGAGAACACCACATCCAGGGTAGCACCTATTCTGTTCACTGCTGTAAAAAAAAAAAAAAAAAAAACCCACTTCCTATATTATGTGGCCCATTGAAGTCAATAGGAATTTTGCAGTTGGTTTCAAGCATCACTCTTAATTCTTACTGTTTCACGATCAAATTATATTCCAGTCATTTTGTTAAAACATTGACTTATTTAAGCTCCTTATGCCTTTGTTTCTCCCCGTGACTCTTCTATGTGATTTAGAATCCCTGTTTGTGATAATCAGCTCACCAGATTTAATTCAAGAACATGAAATTCAGACTGTTTATCACTGGTTGTCATTTTTATTTCCTGTTGCTTATTTCCCATGTTCTCTGCATTCATAAAGAGAAGCTTCCAAGTATATTATTTTGGAAGTTTTTATTTATTCTAATGACTTTCCTCCTGATCAAGTTTTAGTACATGCCAGGTTTTTTTCTGAGTTAGGATACCTTCCTTCTTAATTTCAGTTCCTTTTAATAAGCTCTGCAAGTGTAGAAATCATGAAGAGTTGTTTTGTCAGTAGGAGTTCCTGCAGTGGGAGGATAGTTCACACTTTTTGACAAAACATGCATTTTCTCTTATTTATTCCCACACATTTGTTCCCCAATGTTCTTCTTATTACGTCATCATGCTTTGGCCCCTGCATCCCTTTCAGGAAAGACAAAGCATACAATAGATAATGCAATGCAGCGCTGATTGTAGAGAGTGTGGAAAAGTGTCAAATGTTTTAACCTGTCACTGTGTAGGAGGGAAATAGATTTTCTTACTTGCATATTTGAATGGTTAGACTAGGAGAGATTTTGTCACTGATAACGGCGCTTCAAAGCCTCCTTATCTTCTGGCAAATTACAAACATTTTTTGTAACCCATAGTGCCATTTACTTTTAAGTAACTTCTTGTTTCCTCTGCGGTACGCGAAAAGCCCTAAGTGTTCGAAAACATCTTCAGTACAGATGTGCATGTAGCCTTGCATTATTAATGGCAGTAGCTTCCATGGACTGGTCTAGAAGTCTTGAGAATTACACTCAACTAGAACTACTTGAATCTAGCTTCCACACAGAAATTATTCTCTTTGTTGTGCTTACAATTAAGAAAAAGTGGAAAAACAAAATGGACCAACACATGCTTATCTCTAATCTGGTATCAGAGGCCACAGCATGTGTTAAACTGGCAGAGTCAATGAGTAATGCAAAATGAATGTCTGGAGAACCTAAGCATTCTTTCTGCAGCCTCTCAGAGTTTAGATCTGGTTTGCTGTATGAAAAAGTCTGGTTAGAAAACCACTGCATTCATCTGGGTTTATCCTCCTTCCTATTATATTATTCTAAAATTATTTTTAAAATAGTACGCTAATAAGGAGTCCAACACAGTAAACAAGTGAAATCAATACTTTATATGCTTAATCAGCCATTGATTTCTACTGCAGATGGAAGTGAGAAGACAAAATCAATTGAATATTCTCACCCTTAAGGTTAAACCTTAAAGTTTTAAGGTTTCTAAACACATCTGATTTAAACCACATCTGATTAGTTTGCATAGGCATCTTTATGTGTGGGTATCATTTTTCCACACATCTCTGTGTAGACAGTTGCTAAGGTACTTGAATCAAGATGTGTCTGTCACAGTTTATGCTACCTGAATATCTATCCTAACAAATTACTTTTAATAACTTTTCATGAACTCACTGGCTGTGATCTCTTTTAATCCTTCTCCATCACTCCAACATGCTTGTAAACATAAGCCCTCCCAGAAAATACAGCACAGCTTTAGAATTTCTCTCTTGATTAAATTTAGCTCTCCACAGAGCCTTTATATATATAAATATAAATATATATATATATAACACAGTCACATGTGCATACCAGCGTGAAAAGGGATTGTCTTCTAGAGTCACAATTTCCCTGCACTTTGTATGGACAGTTCTCTAGCACTGGTCATAATAAAGACAACAAAGGACTTTTACACTACTGTCCTTAGCCTGATAGCAAACATTCTGCTTAGTTAATCCAAGGAGGTTTTCAGAATTAAACATGTCCATGAAATTACATGACTCTTTGTAGTTTAAAATGTCCGTCTTTGCTTGTTGAAATTCTGTCAGAGGAAGGCTTTGCCTATCTAACTATTAAAAGATCCTATCCAATAACAAAAGATAAAAAAGTTCCAGAGGTGGAATAAATTTATTATTAGATCATAAAATCTGTTTCCCAAAAGAATATGAGTTATTTCCCATGAAGAAGGTACATCAGATTGTGAATTAATACTGTCTTTACTAAAAATGCAAAGAATGACAAGGGCAAACAATAACCTAGATTGCACAGGGTTTTGTAGCTACAAATATGCAGTCTGTAAATATATATCAGCTACAGTCTTCTCTATCAAAACATTGCTTAGCTCCTATAACAGCTGTCTAAAACTAGTATAACTTTTTATGGAACCTAATATTTGGAATATAAAAACCAGTTTCAGAAAAAACAAGGACTCCGTACAGGGAAGAGTCATATTTTTTAATAGAGCAATGATTTAGAAGTGTTAATCTGAGATGAAACTTTTAACTGGTCTCATCTTTTACAGATGCCCTTTAAGGGAACATCTTTGACATTCTCCAATTTTACTGTTTTCCACACTGCTGCTTACTGGAGAGTTACTATGCCCAGAGCTTATATAGGCTGCCTCAATCTTCCAGTTTCGACATGCTGTAGTAGGGACCCTGAGATCCCAGGAGCAGAGTTTTCTTCTGTTGTACCCAAGTGTAGATCGTTATGTTGTAGAAAGCCCATCTTTTCTCTTGTTGCATGATATCATAAAATTAAATTGTATTTGTCAATGGAAAGGGTAAAAAGTGCATTAGAAATCAAATGTGAATCATCATAATCAGAAAGGCAAAGAAAGATCTTCCTCAGTGAGAAACTTAGAATGGTATTATATTGGTACAAGTGCTTGTCAGGAAAGACTTGGCACAATTAGCGCTCTTATGTCACTCAGTTAGTTAGTCCTGCAATGGGGACACCTGGTGAAAGGGTCAATATTGTGTACTCTGATACATCTGCTAACTTTAATAACATATTTTTTTTTGCTAATTCCAGACCTTATTCTCTGTTGCTATATAAATGGAATTTGATTAATAATAGGAATGAACAAAAATACTGATAATGCTGCAGGTTCAGTAAAGCCCATGCAGAGGATAAGGAAATGAAGATCATGGATTTTTCTAGAAAACATACTTAATGGTTATTGACCTGAAATATTCACTAGATTTTTTTTTTATAATGAATGCTGTATTGCAGAAGCAAATGAGTATTAAACCACAACAAGTACTAAAAGGGATCATTAATCGTTAAATTACTGCAAATGCAAATATGTCTAATAAAACACATCACAGTTTCTGAAGGCAAATTCACCGTTTCAAAGTGCCCTTTCTAAAGGCATTTTAATATTGCTCCTAAAATTGTGGTTATCTGTTATTTATCCTACTCTTGAATTCAGTTGGGTACTCAGATCTTCTTCCATTCATCTAACCTAATGCTTACATTGGGCCAGATTCTGGTCCCAGAAACATCATTGTGCTGCCATTAGCTTCTATGAATAAAAGTTCAGTAACTATACCATGAGACTCTTGTAAAATTCATAGTTTATAATTTATCCTTTTTTACTGTCCAGGTGGAAATGCCAGATGTGCATGTTGTATTAATTGATTTGCCATAGAATAAAGAGGGGTGTGCAGGTCATACAGGATATGAGGGAGACACAGATTTATTCCGAATGTGTCTTCGAGTTCAGTAGATAGGATTGGGTGAAATGCATTTTCAACACCTCTACTCTTGTTTATAGACATAATTATTGGCAAGGATCATTTGGTTTGGAGAAAGAATATTTATGGGTGAAAAATATCGCTCCATTACATTGAGAAATCCTTTGGAATAAAAACATACTAGTTCTCATCTCAGCACTCCATGGGAATTACAAAGCAGATTCTGTTATCCTTCACAGCTTTGTGTATCTGTGAGGCTGATAGCTAAATATGCTATTAACACAGTAGTTTTCTAAAAGGTTTATCAGACCACTGAGCTAGAAAATAATCAGTCATAGCTAAACATTAAAATGAACAATTGCAAAGACAGACTTTGGGTTAATACTGTGTATTAGCTTAAAAAGAGACTGAATTAACTTAAATGTTCACTTAATAGCGTGTAACTTTGACTTGCACAGATTTTCTTCATAGTTTCATCCTCAAAGCCATCTGCTTTACTAAACAATTTCCATCACCAGTAAATTATAGTGTACAGCTTTATAGCTTGTGGTGAAAGTTTTACTAGCTAACAGCTACTATTTTATCCTTATGTTTTTCTTTATACAATAGGAGCAATAGTATCTTCACTCCACTGATGTTCATTTCCAATTAGCCTCCTCTTATTTGTAGAAATTTGCTTCCATGCAAAATGTATCTTCTAAAGTAAAAAAAAAACCACAGTCAATATACATCTTTGGCTTTTCTGTGACAAGAAAGAAAGAAAGATGGCAGAGAGGAAATCTGAAATATATGGGATAATAAAGGGGAAGATCTTCCAAAGCCCAAAGGGAAGGTTAGTCTTCCAAGCTCACTAAAAGCTTAGTTTGCTATATTCTCTCTAAAATTTCAGATTCCCTTTCTGCAAATCCATGTGTAACTCAACACCCTTTAGGGAGACCAAATATAAGACAGTTCTTGTAAGCTGTTAAAATGAACAAGCACAAGAAACATATGTAATAACAAGTAAATTCATAGAAATATCCTCCCTAATGACTCATCAATATATCCTCACAAATTTACAGGGTGAACCTGGAGAAGCTGGTAACCCTGGACCTCCTGGAGAATCTGGAACATCTGTGAGTATTTTGGGTTAGTTTTATTCTTAACACTTAATATGGTGAACTACAGTATTTGGTGGTGCTTACTTTAGAAAGCATTTCATCAGATTACTTGTGTACATTTTCTTTACATCTTCAGTGAAACATTGACACCTTTAAAATTCAGTTTGCTTCTGCATAATTATAGCCACATCTTGTACTAACAACTAGAGGACAAAGCTGAAGACTTCTTAAAAGAGTACCTGTTTTTCTTCCAAATGTATAAACTTTGACATGCAGTTGACACATTTTTCTCTCTGAAGACAGTTCATTGATGCAAATTGGGTGCAGATGTTGGCACTTCACCTGAGATTCACAGGTTTTCCAACCTGAGACTGAGGCCCTATTTTCCCATTTACTTGCCAGCATTTAGTGAGGAGTAACATTGCCTAGATCTGACAGTTTTGCCACTGTGATCTTTCTTAGCCATTCAATTTTCAGATTACTTTTTTGGGTTTATATGTTTTCCACAGGGCCCAAAAGGTGAAAGGGGAGAAAAAGGTGAGGCTGGTCCACCTGGAGCAGCTGGACCACCAGGTGCTAAAGGACCTCCAGGTGATGATGGACCTAAGGGTAACCCAGTAAGTTAGCTTAATAGTTTTCATATAAAGCACTATGAAGCACTGCCGAAGTTATGCTACGTATAGAACTGTATATAATTTTCCACATTTGAACTAAATTCATTATATGCTTCATTAAATACTTGTGCTAATTGCTGCCTGCTTGCCAATGGATGACATATCCTTGTGTATCTAGGGCCCAGTTGGTTTTCCTGGAGATCCTGGTCCCCCTGGTGAACCTGGTCCAGCTGTAAGTATACATAAAAAAAACAGGTTTAGGTCCTAGTCCTGGTTTGCATTAAATTCTAGTTAATCCTGCCTCTTCCTTGTCTGGGGATGTGGTCTTGCCTTTAACATATGTTGCTTTTCTGTTCATAAATATATGAAGGCTTAAAAAAGGTTTAGAAATCTTTAAAAAGTTTTGAAGACTAGTGTCTTTAAAAAAATGCTCTGTAGAAAAATAGTTCTTTTATATTCATCTATGAAACTAAGTTACTTAATTTAGCTGAATATTGTATTTAGTTTATTTTTCTGTGATTTCTGTAGGGTCAAGATGGTGTTGGTGGAGAGAAGGGTGAAGATGGTGATCCTGGTCAACCTGTGAGTTGTTTCGTGTCATTTTATTTCAGCTGCATGTTCTCTCCTATGCTAAGAAAGTATCTTATGCTGAATCAATGGTTTCTATACATTCATGCACTTAAAATACTTTCTAAATGGTTGCTTATCAGGGAATTATCCTGTACAGGTCAGCTTGAAAATAAAAAAATGGTAATACGTTGAGGTTGGAAGTAAGTTGTAAACTAGGGTTTAGCTGCAAACTTCAGGAAATCAGTATCTGTATGTCTTACTTTAACAGTACGTGCTTTTAGAGTTCCTGAAGGAAAGCTTATCAAAATGTTTAGCAACCCTGAAATGTTGAAGAGTATCACAGATTACCAAGATGGAATAGCCAAATGGCTATCAGTGCACAAAAGATTTTTCTGGGGAAGGGCGCCCATGGGGCAGGTAATTCACAAATGTGAGTGAAAATATTTAGGAAAAGTAATGACTTCAGCACCTGAGAAAGAGAAACTTCTTAATAGAGCTAGCTAGTAGGCTAAGACGTACATTATTTCTATGCAGCCACTCCCTGGTCTGAAATGTCTTGTTGCAGGTAGAAAGAGAAGAAGAATTACATTTTGTACAGAAACAAAAGCTGTTAAAAGTTTCAAAATACTGCCCTAAGAAAGGATTTATTGAATACACTTGTATACTTCTTTGTGTGTATTTATGGTGCTTACTTTCTGTCCTTTGAAAGGGGCCAACATATTGCTGATGTTTGTTGTGTTTAGTAAAGATTTATCCAAACTTTATCCTTTGTTTCCACTGAGCATATCATTTTCCATTGCAGGGTCCACCAGGTCCTTCAGGTGAAGCTGGTCCACCTGGTCCACCTGGAAAAAGAGTAAGTAATTTTTTTGCACATGACTCTTTCTGAGACACTATCTTCTAGACAATGTCAGCTCCTTGTTTTTCTATGTTGTGACACTCATAGATGATGTCTGAACTTTCTTCTAAGTAATGTGAGAAGTGAAAAAGTAGAAACAGCAGGGAGCGCGGCGACCAGGAGCGCGGCGAACAGAGCCGGCAAACAGAGAGCGTCGAGGCAGTTTGCGCGGCAAACAGAGAGCGTCGAGGCAGAGGGTCGAGGCAGTTTGCGCGGCAAACAGAGAGCGTCGAGGCAGAGGGTCGAGGCAGTTTGCGCGGCAGTTCGCGCAGGCAGGCGAGCGGGCAGGCGAGTGGGCAGGGAAGCGTTCCAACCGCCTCATCGAGAGGACTCGCCTGGAGTACAGGAGGGGGAAGGAGTGCTGAGGGACGTAGACGGATTGATTGACCAGATAGATCATGGTTACAATACGATCGAAAGCTGTAGTGAGTACTAATGTGGGTATCCAGACTGAGCCTTCCTGCAGACATGCAGCTGTGCAGGTCTCTGGCTGCAGCGAATGCCTGAGCCTGGCACTTGTATTGGAGGGAGCCAGTGATACTGCTTGTGTTCGCTGTGAGCAAATAAATGACCTGCTCAGGCAGGTGGCTGAACTGAGGGAGGAGGTAGAAAGGTTGAGAGCCATTAGAGAGTGTGAAAGTGAAATAGATTGGTGGAACCGCACCCTAAGGCAAGGGCAGAGGGAAGTGGTTCAACAAGCTATGGATCCCCTTCCCTCCTACCATCAGACAGAAGGAGAGAGCTTAATGGACAAGGATGGATGGAGGGAGGTTCCTCCTCGGAGAGGTAAGCGAAAACCCTCACAATCCCTTCCTCCCTCCCAGTTGCCCTTGAATAACAGGTACGAGGTCTTGGAAATTCAGGGCCAGGTGAATGGAGATGGTGAGGCAAATCTATCTAGTGAGTCACCCAGGGCTAGTCACTCACCCACATGCCTCAGAACTTCCCCAACCAAGAAGAAAAGAAGAGTAATTGTGGTGGGTGACTCCCTTCTGAGGGGAACAGAAGGGCCCATTTGTCGACCGGATCCACCCCACAGGGAGGTCTGCTGCCTGCCTGGGGCTCGGATTAGAGATGTTAAAAAGAAGCTCTCTGAACTGGTGCAGCCGTCTGACTACTACCCACTGCTGGTTTTTCAGGTTGGCAGTGACGAAATTATTACGAGGAACGTAAGGGCAATGAAGAGAGACTACAGGGCCCTGGGACGGCTGGTTAAAGGGTCTGGAGCGCAAGTGGTGTTTGCCTCCATACCTGTTGCAAGCGAGGGTGAAGGGATATATAAGAAGACTCTGCAGGTTAATGTATGGCTACGTGACTGGTGCCAAAGGCAGGGGTTTGGGTTTTTCAGTCACGGGCTGCTGTATGGGACACCTGGTTTGCTGGTGACAGGCGGGATACACCAGTCCCAGAGAAGAAAAAGGGTTTTGGGGCAGGAGTTAGCAGGGCTTATTGACAGGGCTTTAAACTAGTTAGGAAGGGGGGAGGGGATTTAACTGGGCCTGTTGGGGACAAGCCCAAGAGGAATATGCTAGGGATTGAAGGATGGCGGGCTAAGGAGGACTATCAATCTCTTGTTTCACTTGTGGGAAAGGATAGCTCTTTAGACCCTGTCCCCCAGGGGAAAAAGGGTACTAGGACTGGCTCCCTGAAATGCCTGTACACCAATGCACGCAGCATGGGGAATAAACAGGAGGAGTTAGAAGTCTGTGTGCGGGCTAAAGGTTATGATCTAGTGGCGATTACAGAGACATGGTGGGACAGTTCACATGACTGGAATGTGGTCATGGATGGCTATGTCCTTTTTAGGAAAGATAGGTCGGCAAAGCGAGGTGGTGGAGTTGCTCTTTACGTGAGAGAGCAACTAGAATGTATTGAGTTCTGTCCGGGGTCGGATGAGGAGCAAGTGGAATGTCTGTGGGTACGAATCAAGGGGCTGACTGGCACGGGTGATACAGTTGTGGGGGTCTATTACAGACCTCCTGATCAGGACGAAGGAGTTGATGAGGCTTTCTACAGGCAACTGGAAGTAGCCTCGCGACTACATGCCTTAGTCGTCGTGGGGGACTTTAATTACCCCGATATTTGCTGGAAGACTCACACAGCCAGTCATTCACAGTCTAGGAGGTTCCTTGAGTGCATTGATGATAATTTCTTAATGCAAATGGTGGACGTACCAACTAGGGGAGCAGCGCTGCTAGATTTAGTACTCGCCAACAAGGAGGGTTTGGTCGAAGTGGTGACGGTCAATGGCAGCCTTGGCTGCAGTGACCATGAGATGGTGGAGTTTAGGATCCTGTGTGGGAGGAATAGAATACCTAGCAAAGCCACAGTTCTGGATTTCCGAAGGGCCAACTTTGGCCTCTTCAGTCAACTGCTAAGGGAAGTCTCATGGGAAAGTGGACTAGGCGGTAAAGGGGCTCAAGATAGTTGGTTAGCATTCAAGGACCGCTTCTTCCAAGCTCAGGATCGGAGCGTCCCAATGAGTAGGAAGTCAAGTAAGGGATCTAGGAGACCGGCGTGGTTAAACAAGGAGCTGCTGGGCAAACTCAAGTGGAAAAGGAGAATCTATGGATTATGGAAGGAGGGGCTGGCCGCTTGGGAGGAATATAGGACAGTTGTTAGAGGATGTAGGGAGGCAATTAGGACAGCTAAGGCCTCCTTGGAACTCAATCTTGCTAGTCGGGTTAAAGACAATAGAAAGGGCTTCTTCAAATACATAGCAAATAAAACTAAAACAAGAGGCAATATAGGCCCACTGCTGAACGAAGTGGGTACCCTGGAGACAGAGGATATAAAGAAGGCAGAGGTGCTGAATGCCTTCTTTGCCTCTGTCTTTACTCCTGCAGACTCTCCCCGAGGGCCCCGGATTTCTATAGCCCCAGAAGGAGTCAGGACAAAGGAGGAGTTTGCTTTGGTAGATGAGGATTGGGTTAGGGATCAGCTATGCAAACTGGACATCTGTAAATCGATGGGTCCGGATGGAATGCACCCACGGGTGCTGAGGGAGCTGGCGGAGGTCATTGCTAGGCCACTCTCCATCATCTTTGGTAAGTCGTGGGAAACGGGCGAGGTGCCTGAGGATTGGCGGATGGCAAAGGTCACACCAATCTATAAGAAGGGCAAGAAGGAGGACCCGGGTAATTATAGACCGGTCAGCCTTACCTCCATCCCTGGAAAGATGATGGAACAACTTATTCTTGACTCCATCACTAGGCATATCAAGGATGAGGGGGTCATTAAGAACAGCCAACATGGTTTTATGAGGGGGAAGTCATGTATGACCAACCTTATAGCCTTCTATGAGGAAGTGACTAGGTGGAGGGATGATGGTAGAGCGGTAGATGTAGTTTTTCTTGATTTCAGTAAGGCATTTGATACTGTCTCCCACACCATCCTCATAGATAAGCTAAGGAAGTGTGGGCTTGATGATCAAGTAGTGAGGTGGATCGAGAACTGGTTGAGAGGAAGAAGGCAGAGAGTTGTGGTCAATGGCGCAGAATCTAGCTGGAGGTCTGTGACTAGTGGAGTTCCTCAGGGGTCGGTGCTGGGACCGGTGCTGTTTAATATTTTCATCAATGACCTGGATGAGGGAACTGAGTGCACCCTCAGCAAGTTTGCTGATGACACAAAACTGGGAGGAGTGGCTGACACACCAGAGGACTGTGCTGCCATTCAGCGAGACCTGGACAGGCTGGAGAGTTGGGCGGGGAGAAACTTGATGAAATTTAACAAGGGCAAGTGTAGAGTCTTGCATCTGGGGAAGAACAACCCCATGTACCAGTACAGGTTGGGGGTTGACCTGCTGGAAAGTAGTGAAGGGGAAAGGGACCTGGGGGTCCTGGTGGATAGGAGGATGACCATGAGCCAGCAATGTGCTCTTGTGGCCAAGAAGGCAAATGGCATCTTAGGGTGCATTAGAAAGGGAGTGGTTAGTAGGTCAAGAGAGGTTCTCCTCCCCCTCTACTCAGCCTTGGTGAGGCCGCATCTGGAATATTGCGTCCAGTTCTGGGCCCCTCTGTTCAAGAAGGACAGGGAATTGCTTGAAGGAGTCCAGCGCAGAGCCACAAAGATGATTAAGGGAGTGGAACATCTCCCTTATGAGGAGAGGCTGAGGGAGCTGGGTCTCTTTAGCTTGCAAAAGAGGAGACTGAGGGGTGACCTCATCAATGTTTACAAATATGTGAAGGGTAGGTGTCAGGATGATGGAGCTAGGCTTTTTTCAGTGATATCCAGTGATAGGACAAGGGGCAATGGGTGTAAACTGGAACATAGGAAGTTCCACGTTAACATCAGGAAGAACTTCTTTACTGTAAGAGTGACAGAGCACTGGAACAGGTTGCCCAGGGGGGTTGTGGAGTCTCCTACACTGGAGATATTCAAGGCCCGCCTGGACAAGTTCCTGTGTGATGTACTGTAGGTTACCCTGCTCTTGCAGGGGGGTTGGACTAGATGATCTTTTGAGGTCCCTTCCAACCCTTGGGATTCTGTGATTCTGTGATTCTGTGATCATGAAAAGAAAAAAAACCAGGAAAGAATTTATTCCTTATCTATAAACGTGCTTTTTCTGTCCACCCAAGTGAATTCAGTGTCTGCTAGGGTAAGAATTTAGTGTCTGCTGGATTAGTCTCCTAAGGAGACTAATTCTTAAGTCTCATTAGGAGTGAGTGATTATGAGCGTAATACATGACATCATCCGTAGGCACATGACTGCTAGCAGGGAACAGGAAGAATGTGTGTGCTCTGGTGTCTCTGAAATAGAATCATTTCAGTGCAATTTCTGTGCAATTCTGTAACATTTCCTCTGCCTACAGAATTAACAAGCAGACATTTCTGTAATTTATGAAGCCATTCCATTATTTCTAAGGTCTTTGAAGCTTCACAGGCTTTACAAATATAACTAATCAAAACCAGTAAATAATGTTACATTTACAGAACTGTAGTAGATGCATTAACCTTTAGAGAGCATTTACATGCAGCTTTTACACTTTAGAAAGCAAGGAAGGGGCATCATTAAATGTAAGCTGATAGCTATTTAACAAAATGCCTTAAACTGCTCTATTTAATAGGCTTGATTGAACTGATATGCCTCATTAGTTTTCTGTAAGTTACACGATAATCTATTTACTACACCAACTTTCAAAACACTGATAATACTATAAATTATTATAGTAGCATTAGCAACTTTATCACTAGAACTGAAATATGGCTCGATTGAATTTTAACAATTTGTATGTTTGTTCAACATCAAATTAGAACGTCCTACTTTATTATACAGAAAGGCACTAGCTCATTCCTAAACAGATGGGATATATTGCATCTGATTGTACCTAGACAGAAAATACTTTACAAGCAGATCCTGTGCTCTGACACAATTCCAATTTAGGGAGAATGTATAGCTAAATATTGCCAGGTAATCCCATTCCTGAATTCTGAAGAAAACATTTTACAGAATCAAGTTCTACATTACTTAAGCACCTGAATGTTTCAAGCATGTAGAGAGTCTGTACTGTATTGATACTGTACCAGATAGAAACAACTAAGGATAGAAAGCTTCATACTTTAGTGGCAGAATGAACACAAACTGGTTTTCATCAGTTGTATAGTAGAATCAATTCCAACAAAAAGCCATAACAAGTGACCTTTATTTGTATTTAGAAGGACATACCATTTAGTATCAGTACTGCTGTCTATGGAGGTGCAGCTCTGGCTGTGTTACTAGGAAGCAAGATTCAACCACAGCTTTTTGTTTTTCTCTCTCTGAAATGGCAAGTTGGCAGAGCTCAGCATTCATACTTTTAAATGTAGTCCCTTGACCTCCTCTGCTGCATAGGCTTCTTATTTATTGTTATTCCCCTCTTCCCCTCTATTAAGCATCTTACCAGATCAAGATCTCAGAGGCTTGACATAATGGCTACCGCTTCATTGGCTGTTACATTCACTTTATATGTCTAAAAATAACCAGTACAGTAAGCTGTTTGGTAGAGGTAGTCCACAGAAGATGGCTAACTAGACTTCTCAGCTGTCCAGGACAGTGCTAGCCTTACCAGTTCTGTCTGAGTTAGGAATGGCTGCTCTTCATCAGCATGTCTTCCTCTCATCAGATCCCTTGACAAGTTTTCAACTGATGGAAATCAGCCGAGATTCTCTAGAAAACATGACGCATTACATGCATTTATATTACATTCCAAGCTGAACAAATAGTCTACTATAGCTTTGGGAATAGAAACCCCTCTTCTAATCCTTTGTCATTATATGACTGTTAAACATTTGTAATATTGCTGCCTGAATTTCTCTATCTGCTAAAAAGAAAAAAAAGATTAAATTTGCCAACTTCACAAAAGGATCATAGAATGGTTTGAGTTGGTTGGGACCTTAAAGCTCATCTAATTCCGACCTCCTGCCATAGTCAGGTACACCTTCTACTAGAGCCTGTTACTCCAAGCCCTGTCCAACCTGGCCTTGAACACTGACAGGATGGGGCAGCCACAGCCTCTCTGGGAACCCTGTGCCAGTGTCTCACCCCCCTCACATTAAATAGGGGGCGAATTACCTCCCTTGACCTGCTAGGCATGCTGCTGGGGATGCAGCCCAGGATACAGTTGGCTTTCTGGGCTGCAAGCGCACATTCCCAGGTCATGTTGAGCTTCTCAACAACTAACACCTTCAAGTCTTTCTCCTCAGTGCTGCTCCCAATCTAGTCTCTGTCCAGCCTGTATTTGTGCTTGGAATTGCCCCAGCCCACATGCAGGACCTTGCAGTTGGCATTGCTGAACTTCATGAGGTCGCATGGGCCCTCCTCTTAAGCCTATCAAGGCCCTTATCTGGATCACATCCCTTCCCCCAGCATGTCAGCCAAACCATACAGCTTGGTATCAACAGCAAACTTGCTGAGGGTGCACCCAATCCTGCTGTCCCATGTCACTGACAAAAGTGTTAAACAGTGCCAGTCCTAATACCACCCCCTGAAGAATGCCACTCATTACTAGTCTCCACCTTGGCATTGAGCTGTTGACCACAGCTTTTGAATGTGACCATCCAGCCAATACCCTATCCACAGAGTGATCCATCTGTCAAATCCCATGTCTCTCCAGGCAAGAATGTCATACGAGATAGTGTCACATGTTTTGCACAAGTAGATGCCTACTTGGACTTGATACGTCCAAGTACACTGTCAGTTGTTTTTCCCTTATCCACCAACACTTTAACCCTGCTGTAAAAGAACATACGTGTGAAGCTATGTTGGCTGTCAACAATCACCCCTTTATTGTCCATGTGCCTTAACATAGTTGCCAGGCACCAAGGTGAGACCAACTGGTCTGTGGTTCCCCAGGTGTTCATTTCTTTCCTTTTAAACAATGGGGGTTACATTTTTCCATTTCCAGTCAGTGAGAACTTCCCTGGCCTGCCACAACTTCTCAAATATGATGGATAGTAGCGTAGCCACTTTATCTGCCAGTTCCCTCAGGACCCATGGGTGCATCTCATCTGGTCCCATGGGCTTGTTCACCTTCAGGTTCACTAAATGGTCTTGAACCTGAGCTCCTATATTGAGTGGTCCTTCATTCTCCCAGTCCCAGCTTTGCCTCCTGTGACTTAGTCAGTGTGACTGGAGCACATGCTAGTGAAGACCAAGGCAGAAGAGTTGTCGGGTACGTCAGCCTTTTCCATATCCTAGGTAGCCAGGTCTCCTGTTCCCTTCCAGAGAGGGCCCACATTTTCCCTAGTCTTCCTTTTGTCACAGATGTACCTATAGAAGCTTATCTTGTTGCCCTTGACATCTGTGGCCAGATTTAATTCTGTCAGAGCTTCAGCTTTCCTAACCTGATCCCTGGCTGCTCAGATAATTTTCTGTATTCCTTCCAGGCCACCTACCTGTCCTTGCTTCCACCCTCTGTAGGTTTCCTTTTGTGTTTGACTTTGTCCAGGAGCTTCTTGTTCATCTATGCAGACCCCCTGGACTTTTTGCCTGACTTCCTTTTCATGTCTGAGATGACAGACAGCTATAAACAACAAATCATTTTAATTAAATGGTGAAATATAGTATAGCAAATAGAAATGCCCGGTAGGTTCATGTAACAAAAACTGAGGATGAATTTGTTTCTGTATGAGTTCCTTTGTCTTCTCAGTTCTGCATAAAATATATCAGGTCCAGATTTAAAGTGTAATGATAATAAAAACCACCATGATATCTGGGGTGTTGAGGGTGGGGAGCCTTGCATCAGTTTAAAATTACTGTTATTGGTATATTTTTTGTTAGTTAAAATTTACCAGACACTCCCAACAGCTCAAGTGTAGGAAGGTAAGATAAATAATAATTAGCAGTCTTTCTGTGTAGAAGCACCATCTGTGCCATGCCAGCAATCACAGCCTGTTAGAAAGAGCAGTTTATTGAGATACTTTGCACTGGCACTATTTGATAATGACTGCACCCCCTTTGTTTAGCAATCATGATTCACTGTATTTGCAATTTAGCAATCACAGTGTTTTTAGCCCTGTTAATTTATGTTGCAGCTGCATTTCTAGATTAGGCAGAGACCATATTTCTCAAATACAAATTACAACACTCAACCCTTTTTTGGTTTCTTAGGTAGATTATAATCCATATGGGAACTTGAGTGCAAGGAGTTTTCATGCAGTGAACACAATGGGCATATAAACTAATTCGTGCAACAACAACAAAAAAGTCCTGTTTCTAAAATGCTCCTGAGGTTGCTTATATACCTGCTAATCAGTTTTCTTGTTACTGCTGCAAACTGCAATCCACCCAACTAATTGCAATCTACACAAAGGGGTATATGCACCAGAGATTATTACTGGAACAGGAGTAATTTGAATTACTCTTCCTGTTTTAAAGAGTGAGCAACTTGACCACGCTGCCGAGGGGTTTTGTAGTTTCTCTGTATTCTGAAGAGGTGAAATTAAGTCCTTTACCACTTACAGCTCTGAAAAACACCAAAGAGAATAACCTGTTGATACCCAAACAAATGGGCAAGGTCCGCTGTGGGTAATTCAAATCATTTTGTGTTACCTTTGATGGAAAGCCTGAACTTCTCTTTATCAGGGACAGCAACGATAGGACAGGGAGTGATGGGTTCAAGCTTAAACAGGGGAGATTCAGGTTAGATATAAGGAAGTTCTTTACTGTGAGGGTGGTGAGGTGCTGGCACAGGTTGCCCAAAGAAGAGTTTAATGCTCCATCCCTGGCAGTGTTCAAGGCCATGTTGGATGGAGTCTTGGATGACATAGTCTAGTGTGAGGCATCCTACCCATGGCAGGGGCATTGGAACTGGGTGATTTTAAGGTCCTTTCCAAACCAAACCATTCTGTGATTCCATGAACTTGTCTCTGTTGGACAGAAGGTTCATGCAATGCTGCTGATGTTCAGTTCCACCCTGGAGAAAGCTTTATTTCAGAAGCAAATGAATGATCTTGGTATACTTCTGTGGAAATAGTTATAAAATGAATATTTCAAAGAAGTACATTGAAACTGGTTGAGTTGCTCAAGATATGTGCCAGTAATAGTGGATGATGGAATATATTAAGCTATAAAAAGTTTAGGCTAAATTCAGCTGTAGTATAAAAAATTGTTTTTAGGTCAAACTGTAGTCTAAAACCCAGAACTCACAAAGCATACAGGTTCATGCTTGATTGTAAAAACAGGTCTCATCTGTAAAATTAAGAATGCAGTTTAGGGACCTGCATTTTTTTTTTATTGCCTCTTGTTTCAAATTAAAAAGCAGTAAATAAATTTCTACATAGCAAACTGTTTGCGGCATTGATGAATAGCTGAGTCTTAGGAAGTAAGTTTTATAGATTCGGAAGATCACCTTGTATTTGATCATAGTCCCTTTACTTTCCTTTTGCTTTAAGCTGCTCATTGGTTGACAAGAAATGGCTGCTTGTAATAAAGACATTTCCCACACTAAAACTTAACCTCCTAGGAAACAGTTGGTCTATTATCTTGACTGCATCTTTTTCTAAACTATATAAGAGAACCATTTTCAGCAGAGTACATTAGATTCTAGATACTTATTTTGTTCATAACTGAAGTTATGAATATTAATTCCTTGACCTGAAAATAACCCCTTAATGTTTTTGAGGAGAAAAATGTGGTTTTATTTTTCATTGAAACCTCAAGAAAATGAAAGCGGGTGACGTCAGCAATAGGTATTCGAAGTGCTTCCATGTGACTGCAACTCCTGTTTTGTGGCCTTCACTTGAACCTTATCTCATCTCTACATCCTCCTGCAGTACCAAGTTGTGTCTTCTTAGTCAAATAGAGCTTTTGTAGACCAGTATCCAGGTGCCAAGGTACCAGGGAACCTGGTACCAAGAGCTACTTGTAGTCAGTGTCTTCATTTCATTCCTTCCAACCTCTACTCATGATCATTTTTTTCCTCTTCCATATTTACTGGATAATATTAAGGAATGTATCAATTTTTGGCTGTCCAGATATAATCAAATGCTTACTAAGACCATCCCTGACTTAGAATAAAGAATTATATGCCATTCTGTGCACTGTAGAATGACAGGCACTTTTGAAATCAGTGGATTACAATGAATAGGTAGAAACCAATGCAAAGCAAATTTAAAACTGTTACTGTATATGTTAATTAGCACTGTTGTTTTCCTTTTATATCCTGTTTTGATTTTTACAAGCTATTTATTGTTTTTAATCATATCAGAGGTGTTAGGTGATGTATATTCTTTTAGTTATTCTAAAAAATCCAGAAAGTTTTATCAAGAGAAAAACAGCTGATATGACAGATTGGGACTTTTATCCTATGAATTAAATGCCAAAAGAGAAATTTAATGTTCTTTAGTTAGTATTTACTACTTATTAATACAGTGGAAATCACATTCTCAGAGTTTTTTCCACTGGCAGTATTTTAGAAACCTGAGATTATGAGCTTTGTCTCCATGTTTTACAGGGACCTCCAGGAGCAACTGGTGCTGAAGGCAGACAAGGCGAAAAAGGTGCCAAGGTAATACAGTCAAGATTTTTTGGGGGAGCATTTAAGTGTACACTGTATATAAATGAAAAGTAAATTCCTTCTCATGCACTGAATGTGAAACTTAACCAAAACAATAATGGGCAAACCATAAAATCCAAATTTAACTCCAGAATTAGTAGTAGTACATAATGGAGTACATGGTGGACTCTCACAGTGCAGGCCCAACTTAGCTCACGCCTGCAGAAAAGCAAGATGAGCCTGCTTTACTGGCAGCACCACATCTTTATATGAAGCTATAAAAATACTGTTCAAAAACCTGTCCTGTGCAGAACACTGTTTCTAGAATAGCTTCTAAAAAAAGGAGTGAAGAAACTTGACTCTCATTTTGCAGCTTGTATCTCCCTACAGTGCCAAGCTTAGTCAGCTCTTCCTATCTGATCTCTGTTGCTATGTTCTTTCTAGGGTGAACCTGGTGCAGAAGGGGCTCCTGGAAAAACAGGTCCTGTTGGTCCACAAGGACCTGCAGGAAAACCTGGCCCAGAGGGTCTCCGGGGCATTCCTGGCCCTGTGGTGAGTAAACAGAGCATATAGTAATAATATAAATATTGCATTTCTTGTATAACCTCTGGTAAAGCAAACTTTATGTTTTTTTCTAGGGAGAACAAGGTCTACCTGGAGCGCCAGGTCAGGATGGCCCTCCTGGGCCTCTGGTAAGTACACTTCTCTTCAGTGCCAAACCAGAAAAAGCACCATTTCATTAAAATACAGCATTTACAGAAAAATGAATGTACAAGTCTGTTCCTAGCACAAAGTCACTATTCTTCTGTGCTGGTAAAATCTGATGCACAACTGCCTTCGAATTTTACTGCTCTACTTCAGTAGGCAGCTGTGCTGAATGATGCTGAGCATATAAAAACTTGCATAAGGCAGTGTAAAACCAAATTCTTGAAATCCCCTGAAGAGAATTTAATATTAATGAAACTTTCAACCAAAGAATCTACTTCTAGCCCCACGTCAGCAAAGTTTCATACTTTAAATCCTTGAGTTTCCTTAGCAGTTGCAAGTTTTGTACAGCCATTGATTTTAGTGACTGCTAGTTTAGGAAAATATTATTTATAGGGTAAAAGTTTATATCATATCTATTCCTTAGAGAAGTAAAAATCAGGTCAGAATAAGGGCCAAAAAGGAGCTTCTACCAATGAAGAAAAGATGCTAGTTTTCTAAAAATGAACAGTAGCATCATGTCAGTTGTCCACTGTGGCAGTGCCAGGAACCAGTGTTTCAAAAGGGTCTGAATGAACCAAACTCCCATTTTCTAGTGCATCTAAGGCATGCCACAGTTCTGCTATGTCTTAATAATGATTAAAGCAAGGGAAGCTCGTAGATGACATACTATCAAGTTACATCATTGCTTCTATTTACGCTTGCTTTTTTAGTGGATTTCCTTCTAACAAGCTGAAAACATGATACTGAGCACAAGTTGCACAACACTGCTGTTCTTACTCAGTATTATGTGCAGACATTCAAATCTAAATTATATAAACTAGTGGAAAGATCTTACATCTGCTGCTTTCCAGATTCACTGAAACTGTCACAGTTGAGTGACACATTGGGAATAAAAAGCCTTGAAACAATATATAGACTGTTATAGTTTGATGGAAAAAAAAAACCCAAGTGTTACACTGCTAAGGCATTTTACAGTTTGCAAGAAGTGCAAACATATCACATACTAAGTAAAATGTACTCTGTTATTTTGGCCAGAATATACAATCAGATAACTTCAAGAGAATAGGGCAATAAAGAGCTAAGCTGTGTCAGAAATTATGTGGCTTTTAAAGGGCAAGAGGAAGGCTTTGAGTAAGAAGTGTGAAGAGAATCCTCTGTTCCTTTTTCTGCGTAGACTCAGAGGATACAAATGATACAGGTCCTTAGGTAGCCTTAATACTGAAAGTTTTTGCACTTAAGCTGTAAACCTGAACTCAAAATCTTCCCAAGAGCATTCCTGCCTCCCCGGTGAGAATTCAAGGTCTGAACAGCAGCTATACATTTTTCATATCAGAATTTTCCAGTCGATAAAAATGGAAGTGGAAAAAATGAGGAATTTAAACTAAGATGCTGCATAATCAAGACTTTTATCCTAAACCAGTTGTTCATTTTCATGTGCATATGTGAAAATGAGCAATTGCCTTTTCTTTCATAGACAGAAACACTTGCACAGGTGAAAGCATTTGGGTAACCATTTGAATTTTCAAAACATGCAAGTTCATGACCTCTAAGTAGAGTTTCAGAACAAATAGTTTTATGCCGCACTCACTAGAAGGATTTTTCCCAATGGGCTGTGATCTGGTGGATAGGTGTATCTATCAATCACTTCTATGTAAATTACAATGGCACCTACGTATAATTTCATTTTTCTCTGACCATTAGAAAACAAAAATGAGCAAATAATGTACCAAGGAAACTTTACACTATAGGTCTTTGTTGTCCTTCATTTTAGCATTCTAATTTTGTCTAGTCTCATGGTTAACATATTGCTTGTAAATCAGAAGTTGGGAACAATGAATGAGAAGCTGCAAGGAAGAAGTATTCTCTGGTGCTAAGCCCGTAATACAAACTCTTTTTTACAGAGAGTTTATGATGGGATCACCACCATAGTTTTTAAATGATGTGCCCAATAAAATGTGTGGGGGAGAAATCAGGGAACTGAAAACTGATCTCCTCTGTTACAATTCTGTGTTGATACCTAAAGCCAAAGAACAATTACTCAGCAATAATAAACATCCCTTTCCCACACATCAGTTACCAGAAGCCTCCTAATACATCATCAGAAAATCTCTTTTCCAACATTTAAGTTCATTTAAATACTCAGTTCAAGTCTGAAGCTAAATGTATTAATGAAGTGTATACTCCCAAATGCATAGGCTCAACAAGAGTGTGTCTTGTCAGCCCAACAAGAACCTTTTTTTAGATGCATTGCTGCAACTTAAACTTTAGTTTGGATTTTAAGGAAGTAAAGTTTATATGCAAAAGTCGCTGAGGTTAGGTCTCCCTCCTTCACGTTCCTCCCTCCACAGTAGATTGCTATAGGGAGAAGAATATGAAAGCAGATTTGCAGCAGAGCACAACACACTGCAGGTGAAAATATCTGATTCTGTATTCTAGAAGCTTAAAAATTCCACTTTTCATTCATGAATTATGTATTTACCTAGGCTTTTGCATCTAACGATACCTGAGGTAGAGATAGAAAGGGTATGCACTGAATAATATTTTGTACATGAACTGTTACAGCACTTTTGAATCTGTGCCTGGTTGAAAAGGTCACTTATTACTGCTATCCATATCCTAACTTCTCAGATGTCCACCGCCAGCAGGAGACTAGCAGTGATGAGATACTGACTGAGTCTAGTAGCTCTACACCTGATGCAGAAGTGTTCAGTGTCCGGATTCATAGCCTCTGAGAAATGAATGCTTGTTCTGGGACTGCATGTGCACTGCATAGCCTGAATTTTTTCACCTCATTCAGTACAAATTACAGAAAACCAGCACTGCCATTTTTGTGAAGTACAGAATATTTCTCAAATCACTCAACATTCTTCTAAGATGATAACTAAGGATTAAAATAATAAAAAAAAGGCAAGCCAAGGTGATTTTAACAAGCTTCATATAGAGACTTTTTCTGTGACATCTCTCTGGATTTTTACAGTTGATAAAGTAGTATTTCAATGGATTGTTCTTATGACCCAGTAAAGCTACAAAAAAAAAAAAAAAAAACAGTGTCAGGGAAAATAAGCTTGTGTCAAGTTATAAGAACAAGGTTATTTAGTGTTTTTTTCAAGGGAGGTGCAAAAAAAGACTTATCTATATGAATATGTTTCTCCCTTGCAGTGGTTTCCCAGCTAGCAAGACTGCAGTGGAGTTTTCCTCTAGATTCTATAAGCATCAGCTTACATTGGATCCACCTGAAAAAAAAAAGGGTGGTTTACTTTGTCCCCTCCCCACACCCATCCCAGAAACATGGAAGGGCTTGTGGAATGGTTTTGTTGACGCTGTGTTGTGCTGGGACAGGAGACAGAGCTGTGAACATTTTTGTTTACAGAAATCTAGCTCTATGGAGTGATGTTGAGGGACAACTGCAGATAAGACAAAGAACAAAAAGCATTAATTTCTTACTCAGTTTCATAAACTAACATATGCCTTTACTGTGCTGTAGAAAGGATGGCTTGTAAATACAAATTAGAAATTGTAAGCCGCTCTTGTGAACCATTTAAGTAAACTGATACCAGTAAAAAGGTATCAGTTTAACACCTCTGAAAGGTGTCCTGGTTTAAGCCCAGCTGGTAACTCAGAGCCATGCAGCTGCTCACTCTCTTCCCCTCTTTCTCCCACACCCCTACCCCTCCCACCCCGGGGGGACAGGGAAGAGAATGGAAAGAATGTAACCCCCACGGGCTGAGGTAAGAACAGTCCAGTACCTACAGTATAACATAAACCACTGCTGCTACCACCAATAATAATAAGGAAAATAACAAGGGGAGAGAATACAACCACTCACCAGCTGCCAACCGATACCCGGCCTGACCCAAGCAGCGATCTGGGCCTTCTGGGTGACTCCCCCCAGTTTCTATACTGGGCATGATGTGCTGTGGTATGGAATACCCCTTTGGCTAGTTTGGGTCAGCTGTCCTGTCTCTGCTTCCTCCTGGCTTCCCATGCCCTTCCTCACTGGCAGAGCATAAGACTGAAAAGGCCTTGATTGGGGTAAACATTACTTAGCAGCAACTAAAAACATCAGTGTGTTATCAGTACTGTTCCCAGGCTGAAGTCGAAAACACAGCACTGTGCCAGCTACTAAGGAGAAAAATTACTGCTATTGTTGAACCCAGGACATAGCGGTATTATCCCACAAATGAAGAGTGGAGGCCCCAAAAGACTAAGGTAGTTGCTAAAAGCATTTAGGATTGCCCAGACTAGAATTGCAAAACTTGAGTAACTAATCGCATTTACGAAAATGACAAAGGGTCATAAGCTTGTACATGTCAGTGGAGCTAGCACACACAGATCACATCAAGCAAGCTTGCAATGTTGAGTAGAAAGGACATGACTATGTAGAAAATACAGATTTAAATGCATCATAGTGGTCATGCAAGAATTACATGTGGCAAGTCAAAGAAACCATGATCCCAAGACAATGCCCCAAGTGCTGAAACAAAATAGGTGGTAGTTATCCAACAAAAAAAAAAAAACAACTAAGGAGCAGTTAGTACAAGCAACATGATTTATATTCTGCAAAAAATCTTGCTGAGTTGTAGTAAACTGGGAGAAAACATTAGAATCATAGAACAGTTAGGGTTGGAAAGGACCTCAAGATCATCTAGTTCCAACCACCCTGCCATGGGCAGGGACACTTTACACTAAACCATGTCACCCAAGGCTCTGTCCAACGTGGCCTTGAACACCGCCAGGGATGGAGCATTCACAACTTCTTGGGCAACCCATTCCAGTGCCTCACCACTCTTACAGTAAAGAATTTCCTCCTTATATCCAATCTAAACTTCCCCTGTTTAAGTTTTAACCCATTATCCCTTGTCCTATCACTACAGTCCCTAATGAAGAGTCCCTCCCCAGCATCCCTATATGCCCCCTTCAGGTACTGGAAGGCTGCTATGAGGTCTCCACACCGCCTTCTCTTCTTCAGGCTGAACAGCGCTAACTTTCTCAGCCTGTCTTCATACGGGAGGTGCTCCAGTCCCCTGATCATCCTCGTGGCCCTCCTCTGGACTTGTTCCAGCAGTTCCATGTCCTTTTTATGTTGAGGACACCAGAACTGCACACAGTACTCCAGGTGAGGTCTCACGAGCAGAGTAGAGGGGCAGGATCACCTCCTTCGACCTGCTGGTCACGCTCCTTTTGATGCAGCCCAGGATACGGTTGGCTTTCTGGGCTGCAGGCGCACACTGAAGCTGGCTCATGTTCATTTTCTCATCAACCAACACCCCCAAGTCCTTCTCTGCAGGGCCGCTCTGAATCTCTTCTTTGCCCAATCTGTAGCTGTGCCTGGGATTGCTCCGACCCAGGTGTAGGACCTTGCACTTGTCATGGTTGAACTTCAAGAGGATGGCATCAGCCCACCTCACAAGTGTGTCGAGGTCCCTCTGGATGGCATCCCTTCCCTCCAGCATATCAACCGGACCACACAGCTTGGTGTCATCGGCAAACTTGCTGAGGGCACACTCAATCCCACTGTCCATGTCACTGACAAAGATGTTGAACAAGACCAGTCCCAACACCAATCCCTGAGGGACACCACTCGTTACAGGTCTCCAGCCTGACATCGAGCCATTGACCACAACTCTTTGTGTGCGGCCGTCCAGCCAGTTCTTTATCCACCGAGTGGTCCATCCATCAAATTGATATCCCTCCAATTTAGAGAGAAGGATGTCGTGTGGGACAGTGTCGAATGCTTTGCACAAGTCCAGGTAGATGACATCAACTGCTGTACCCCTGTCCATCATTTCTGTAGCCCCATCATAGAAGGCCACCAAATTGGTCAGGCAGGATTTCCCCTTAGTGAAGCTATGCTGGCTGTCACCAAGCACCTTGTTGTTTTTCATGTGCCTTAGCATGCCTTCCAGGAGAATGTGCTCCAAGATTTTGCCAGGCACAGAGGTGAGGCTGACTGGTCTGTAATTCCCAGGGTCTTCCATTTTCCCCTTCTTGAAAATGGGGGTTATATTTCCCTTTTTCCAGTCGTTGGGAACTTCACCTGACTGCCATGATTTTTCAAATATGATGGCCAGTGGCTTAGCAACTTCATTTGCCAGCTCCTTCATGACCTGCTGATGGATTTCATCAAGTCCCATGAACTTGTGTACGCTCAGGTTTTTAAGATAGTCTCAAACCAGCTCCTTTCCTACAGTGGGCCTAGGGTCCTCATTCTCCCAGTCCCTGCGTCTGCCTTCCAAGACCTGGGTGGTGTGGTCAGAGCATTCGCCAGTGAAGACTGAGGCAAAGAAGACATTAAGAACATCAGCCTTATCCAAATCCAGGGTAGCCACTTTCCTGATAGCTTCCGGAGGGGGCCTACATTGTCCCTAGTCTGTCTTTTATTCGCTATGTACCTATAGAATCCTTTCCTGTTATCTTTAACATTCCTAGCCAAGTTTAATTCTAACTGGGCCTTAGCTTTCCTAACCTGGTCCCTAGCTTCCTGGGCAACAATCCATGTATTCTTCGAATGCTGCTTGTCCTTGCTTCCACCTTTTATAAGCTTTTTTAAAACATTACGAGGATACTGTCCACTATGATAAAAGAAAGGGCTAAAATAAGCAACTAAAATAAGGTGTGGCAATTAAAATGGAAGTAACAATTGAAAGCGTGTAATGTAACCACAAGCAAAATTAGGGTAATAAAAAAAGAGTATTTGAATTTTTTTAACAACACTTGCTTCACAGGATGCTTTCAGTGCTCTGAGAATTCAGTTGACCCTCTGCTTCATAGATTTCTAATCATACAACTCTATAGATTTCTAATTATAAAGTAACCTAAATGCTACAGCAGCATCATCACACTTTTTATTTCAACTTCATCATGGGCCCTAAATTACATGCTGTTAATCACAACCATTAACCAGTGAATGACTCTGTACTTTGACTTACACTGCCTTTAGTAGTATTTCAAGCAACCATGATCTGAGCAGTATGTTAAAATTTACTTTAACGTTACTTCCCTTGATTTATTTAGGGTCCACCTGGCCTGCCTGGCTTGAAAGGAGATCCAGGTTCCAAAGGAGAGAAGGTATAATGTAGTCATTGTGCATTTGTAATTTTTATCCAGTCTAAAAGTCTGTATAAAATTAGCAGAAGAAACAGTAGAGGTTTTGTATCAGAAAACAAGGCAACTTGCTATGTCTACTCAGCTTCACATAGCCTGCTAGTAATTGTGAAGTTTTAATCCACATCTGGTATCCTAGAGCTATATAGAAAGGAAAAGATTACTTCCTGTGTCATAATCTGTTTACCATGTGATTCGTCCTTGCAATAAAAATCCCAAAGACAGTGATGTAAAGAGAGCTGTTCATGTGACAAAAACTAAGTAAGTAGCAATAAAAAGTACTTGAGATTTTTTTTAAACAATAAAATCTAAATATTTAACAGCTATAACACCTTCTTTTGAAATAATGACTTGAGAAATCCAGGCTAGCACAGTTTATTGATTGCTTGTATATCAGAAAAAAACTACATAGAGAAAGGGGTATCAGTATCTTCTGAATTTCAGGTTTTGTTTATGTGCTTGCAGCAGCTGCTTATACAGCCATATTGCATATGGAAACAACTGTGCAACTCTATAGTATGCTTATAGCATCTAAATGTAACATTTATGAAATTTGTACCCACAAGTATTGTTATTTTTGTATTGGTTTCAGTAAGGAGTATGTTGTACCTCTTTCACTGAATAAGCAGTCACAGCTTGCAAATGAAGTCTAAAAGGCCAACTAAAACCAATTAATATGCTTTCAGAATAACTTTTTTTCAGGTTAATCGTTGACTAGCAACAGTGATGACATTTGAAAGTTCTAATTCATGTGTTTGAAAAGCACATTTACTTTATATATATTGTGTGTTAACTATATTTTCTTCTGTCTTGTTTAGGGACATCCTGGTTTGATAGGCCTGATTGGACCTCCAGGAGAACAGGGTGAAAAGGGTGATAGGGGTCTTCCTGGCCCACAGGGATCTCCTGGAGCCAAGGGTGATGCAGTGAGTAAAGCATATTTGTGCTTTCATTCAAGTTCTGTGCAAGCAAAGAACACATATTCAGCTATTTCTTCTGAGAGACATAAAGTTACTATAAACATGTAACACCCAGAGCCTCCTGCTAGAAGTTAAAACTTTCCTGCAGACACTGTGAAGTTAGCTTAAAACAGTATCATACTTCAGATGATGAAGTAATCACATACACCTAAAGGATAAGATAAAACTAGCAACACCAATCTCATCATGTTTATTAACTGCACTACCCAAAGTAGCTTCCTTTCTCCTAGTTACTATCCATGTTTCCAGGCACTATGTAAAAAGTGAGGTTTCGAAGTCAGTCTAAAGGGGAACACAGTTGTGACTGTAAGTACTGCAGTGTAAGAACAACTACAGGCAACTCAAAATGTCAGGTAATATTTTAAACTTACAGGCTATTTTGACTCTAGCAAATGGCCTAAATCAAAACTCATCAGGGTTGGATGCTTTCATAAATATGTTTTTAAATCCAGTCCAGTACTTCAGTTCTGTACTTACTCTCTTACTCTGTCTTAGGGAATTTCCGGTCCTGCAGGTCCACTCGGACCCCCTGGTCCTCCTGGTTTACCTGTAAGTAATTTCATCCAGTCCTCCGGTTCAAAACATTCCCTGATTGTGTGACATACACTCCAACTGTAGTTCTGTGTTCTTGCCCATAGGGTCCCCAAGGTCCAAAAGGTTCCAAAGGATCCAGTGTAAGTAGTTTGCATCTGTATTTTTGGTTCTTTAACTTCTGTGTGCGTTACTTTTAACATTGTGTAATATGGTCAACACTTCATTTCTTTCATTGCCTTATAGGGTCCTGCTGGTCAAAAAGGTGACAGTGGGTTACCTGGTCCACCTGGTCCCCCAGTAAGTAAGAACTCTTATCTCACATGCAGAAGGGTAGAAGCCAGCATTTTTGAACTTGCAGATAAGGAATATATTAATGATTGGGATTAATGAAAAATGTTTTTTTTCCAAATCTGAATGAAATGTTTCAATCACTTGAAGTATTGCTTTGTAGACCCCAAGCGGAGTTTTAAAATTTTATCAAAGAAAACATCCTCAGTTTTCATTTGTCATAGGCTATGCCTGTGCTTGAGGGAATTGCCAGGGATAAATAGGCAAGTACAAGTCAGTTCTGCACACTTAACTTACATGAGAGCAACACACTCCTCCCCAAAATATCAAAGAAATAAGTGAAACTAAGAATTTGAAGAAAGCCTATTCAAAGCTTCTGCAAGCCACATCCTGTGGCCTTCCTCTGCCTATTTATGCGGCTGAAAAACAGACAGAAAAGGTAACCAGATACATTGCTTTCCACTCAGGGTCCTCCGGGTGAGGTAATCCAGCCACTGCCAATCCAGTCACCCAAAAAGACAAGAAGATCTCCTGATTACATGTTATCTGATGCTGGTGATAATATTCTGGATTATTCTGATGGCATGGAAGAGATCTTTGGTTCACTGAATTCACTGAAGCAAGACATTGAGCATATGAAGTATCCAATGGGCACACAGAATAACCCAGCCCGAACTTGCAAAGACTTGCAACTCTGCCACCCAGACTTCCCAGATGGTATGTTAATATTACATGACAAAGGCAAACAAGGCTGAAGTTACA